>NC_088403.1:64638509-64983509 GCF_034236695.1 Oncorhynchus nerka
CACGGTACACATCTCAAACCTCCTGTTGTGTTTAACATGATGTTACTTAGTGTGCTGATCTCCTGTTGTGTTTAACATGGTGTTACTCAATGTCCTGATCTCCTATTGTGTTTTGTATGTTGTCCAGTCAATGTGCTGATCTCCTGTTGTGTTTAACATGATGTTACTTAGTGTGCTGATCTCCTGTTGTGTTTAACATGGTGTTACTCAATGTCCTGATCTCCTATTGTGTTTTGTATGGTGTCCAGTCAATGTCCTGATCTCCTGTTGTGTTTAACATGATGTTACTCAGTGTCCTGATCTCCTGTTGTGTTTTGTATGGTGTTACTCAATGTCCTGATCTCCTATTGTGTTTTGTATGGTGTCCAGTCAATGTGCTGATCTCCTGTTGTGTTTAACATGATGTTACTCAGTGTCCTGATCTCCTGTTGTGTTTTGTATGGTGTTACTCAATGTCCTGATCTCCTGTTGTGTTTTGTATGGTGTCCAGTCAATGTCCTGATCTCCTGTTGTGTTTAACATGATGTTACTCAGTGTCCTAATCTCCTGTTGTGTTTAACATGATGTTACTCAGTGTCCTGATCTCCTGTTGTGTTTTGTATGGTGTTACTCAATGTCCTGATCTCCTGTTGTGTTTTGTATGGTGTCCAGTCAATGTCCTGATCTCCTGTTGTGTTTAACATGATGTTACTCAGTGTCCTAATCTCCTGTTGTGTTTAACATGGTGTTACTCAGTGTGCTGATCTCCTGTTGTGTTTAACATGGTGTTACTCAGTGTCCTGATCTCCTGTTGTGTGCTGCTATAGCGACACGTTTTATATTGTGCACACTCTATTTCCTGCGATTTCTTTAGCGACAGTGACTCATACCGCCATTGTGAGGAAACATGGAGGTTGTGAAAAAAATACTAGGACACCATTCAAATATTACATATTACAAAAAGCCATTTCCTCTGACCTGAAGTCTGTTGTTAAAGTCAATATTCATTATCCTTAATAATAAAGGCTTGCGTCAGATACCCTTTTGCGAATAGGTGTAATTACAGTGCATTCAGATGTGTATGATTATGCAGGGTGCCAGCCGGCCGTAATAATGGAGAATTCACTCTGCTTGTCATGTGTCATCAGACTCGATGGGGGGGGGGGCATTACAATGCCATATATCAGATACGGCAAGTACAGCTATCAAAAGCGACCTTAAACTTTTAAAAGAAAAGATATTGGAAATGGAATTATGAACTGTCGGAGGAAGTAGTAATTTATGTCCTTTCCCCCTGTGGCCATTCATGGCCTTTGCTGCTGTGGATACTCTAATGTTATAAAATATTACAGCAGGAATTATTATTTTTTTACATTTAAATGTTATTGCTTCCACCAAAACGTGCCTCTTTCCCTCTCCATCTTTTAAGGAATGGATGTAAGGAAGTCTCCCACACGGTTGCTGTTAGGGATCCCGGCTACTGTGCCAACTCCCCTCCACATCTTGGCCACATCTTAGTCACACCATAAAACCCATCAATAATTTAGCAGCATATGGAGAGGACGTACTAAATGTTTCTGGCTTCTTTCATGACGATGCCCCGCCCCCTTCGGACGATGTCACTCTCTTACTTTCTCTTCCTTCTCTTGTTCAGGAAGTGATGTTGTGGTCATCTCCCCGGAGTGTTAGTGTTCCCGCCAGCCATGCTCTGGTTGACTGCTGCTGGGGTTGGGTGACATCGTGAGCCATACATCAATCTGCTGTGTATCTGATGTAAACCTGGGAGGGGAAACGCTGATGTTGAAGTGGTGGAGACCACAAGGAGTAATCAACCACATCACAGGGCCTTAAATGCTGCTCTTACCTCATTGCTGTTCCCATTGGAAATGGTTAGTCTGAAATGAACCCCCTGCACATGCAGGTAACTTAACAAAACTCCAGGAAATAGAAAGCGGGATGGAAATGGACATTATTATTGTAGTTTTACAACACAACATCATGCCATTTAGTATAGCAAGGGTTCTCAAAGTGGGGACCGCGGAGGTACTGCATATATATAATTATTTTATTATCTGGCACGGACCCCATATATATATATACAGTGGGGAGAACAAGTATTTGTAACAAGTATTTGATACAATACTGATTTTGCAGGTCAACTGTGAGATGGAATCCAAAACAAAAATCCAGAAAATCACATCACAGTAATTCATTTGCATTTTATTGCATGACATAAGTATTTGATCACCTACCAACCAGTAAGAATTCCGGCTCTCACAGATCTGTTAGTTTTTATTTAAGAAACCCTCCTGTTCTCCACTCATTACCTGTATTAACTGCACCTGTTTGAACTCGTTACCTGTATAAAAGACACCTGCCCACACACTCAATCAAACAGACTCCAACCTCTCCACAATGACCAAGACCAGAGAGCTGTGTAAGGACATCAGGGATAAAATTGTAGACCTGCACAAGGCTGGGATGGGCTACAGGACAATAGGCAAGCAGCTTGGTGAGAAGGCAACAACTGTTGGCGCAATTATTAGAAAATGGAATAAGTTCAAGATGACGGTCAATCACCCTCGGTCTGGGGCTCCATGCAAGATCTCACCTCGTGGGGCATCAATAGTCATGCAGCGCACGCAAGGTCCCCCTGCTCAAGCCAGCGCATGTCCAGGCCCGTCTGAAGTTTGCCAATGACCATCTGGATGATCCAGAGGAGGAATGGGAGAATGTCATGTGGTCTGATGAGACAAAAAAATAGAGTTTTTTGGTCTAAACTCCACTCGCCATGTTTGGAGGAAGAAGAAGGATGAGTACAACCCCAAGAATACCATCCCAACCGTGAAGCATGGAGGTGGAAACATCATTCTTTGGGGATGCTTTTCTGCAAAGGGGACAGGATGACTGTACCGTATTGAGGGGAGGATGGATGGGGCCATGTCTCGCAAGATCTTGGCCAACAACCTCCTTCCCTCAGTAAGAGCATTGAAGATGGGTCGTGGCTGGGTCTTCCAGCATGACAATGACCCGAAACACAGCCAGGGCAACTAAGGAGTGGCTCCGTAAGAAGCATCTCAAGTCCTGGAGTGGCCTAGCCAGTCTCCAGACCTGAACCCAATAGAAAATCTTTGGAGGGAGCTGAAAGTCCGTATTGCCCAGGGACAGCCCCAAAACCTGAAGGATCTGGAGAAGGTCTGTGTGGAGGAGTGGACCAAAATCCCTGTTGCAGTGTGCAAACCTAGTCAAGAACTACAGGAAACATATGATCTCTGTAATTGCAAACAAAGGTTTCTGTACCAAATATTAAGTTCTGCTTTTCTGATGTATCAAATACTTATGTCACGCAATAAAATGCAAATTAATTACTTAAAAATCATACAATGTGATTTTAGATTCCGTCTCTCACAGTTGAAGTGTACCTATGATAAAAATTACAGACCTCTACATGGTTTGTAAGTAGGAAAACCTGAAAAATTGGCAGTGTATTGTTCTCCCCACTGTATATATATATATACAGTGCCTTGCGAAAGTATTCGGCCCCCTTGAACTTTGCGACCTTTTGCCACATTTCAGGCTTCAAACATAAAGATATAAAACTGTATTTTTTTGTGAAGAATCAACAACAAGTGGGACACAATCATGAAGTGGACTGAAATATCCAATAAATGTCGTTCCACTTCATGATTGTGTCCCACTTGTTGTTGATTCTTCACAAAAAAATACAGTTTTATATCTTTATGTTTGAAACCTTAAATGTGGCAAAAGGTCACAAAGTTCAAGGGGGCCGAATACTTTCGCAAGTATTAGTAATAGTTCATTTGTGGAATTTTGAGCCAATCAGTTGTGTTGTGACAAGGTAGGGGTGGTACACAGAAGAGCCCTATTTGGTAAAAGACCAAGTCCATATTATGGCAACAACAGCTCGAAAAAGCAAAGAGAAGCGACAGTCCATTATTACTTTAAGACATGAATGTCCAATCCGGACAATTTCAAGAACTTCGAAAGTTTCTTCAAACTGCAGTTGCAAAAACCATCAAGCGCTACGTGTGTGTGTTTTATGAACATTACTAGCAATAACAGATTATACAAATTTTGGCCAAGGGATCTGTGGAGTAACTGTAGAGGGTGTAATAAAATACAATACAATGTAATATTAGTAATCATCAGATAATGTTGTTAACCCTGGGTAACCGGCCTGGGAGGCTCACAGGGATATTCACAGTAGACCTATAGGCCTCAATTTTTCCACTCAATACTTAAAATATATATATAATTAAACACTGTAATTTAAGCTTTAAAACGGCAACTTTTTCGCTCTGCCACATGGGAAAATTTGTATAATTGCAGGAAATTAGCTTGAAAACTGATAAACATTTTCTGCAATGCCAAGAGGCAGGCTTTTAAAATGTTCCTTGCCAGGGCCCGAGACTTGGTTCATCCGGCCATGCACTGCTGAAGTCATAGTCATAGTAAAACTCCTTGTATGCTATTTTTTTTTTATCTCACTCGAGTTGTGTTCTGATTATGAGATAAGGTCTCTGATGAATTTGCTATCACAAAAGGAATCCCCAGCCCCAGAAAGAAGCCCTGTTGTATAGTACCAAAGTTGAAGGTTCGAGAAGCCCTGTCGTATTGTACCAAGGTTGAAAGTTTGAGAAGCCCTGTCGTATAGTACCAAAGTTGAAGGTTTGAGAAGCCCTGTCATTTAGTACCAAAGTTGAAGGTTTGAAAAGCCCTGTCATTTAGTACCAAAGTTCAAGGTTTGAGAAGCCCTGTCGTATAGTACCAAAGTTGAAGGTTTGAAAAGCCCTGTCATTTAGTACCAAAGTTGAAGAATTGAGAAGTACCAAAGTTCAAGGTTTGAGAAGCCCTGTTTAGTACCAAAGTTGAAGGTTTGAAAAGTCATTTAGCCCTGTCGTTTAGTACCAAAGTTGAAGGTTTGAGTAGCCCTGTCGTTTAGTACCAAAGTTGAAGGTTTGAGTAGCCCTGTCGTTTAGTACCAAAGTTGAAGATTTGAGAAGCCCTGTCGTTTAGTACCAAAGTTGAAGGTTTGAGAAGCCCTGTCGTTTAGTACCAAAGTTGAAGAATTGAGAAGCCTTGTCGTTTAGTACCAAAGTTGAAGGTTTGAGTAGCCCTGTCGTTTAGTACCAAAGTTAAGGTACAGTTTAATGTGTTTTCCAACGTGACAAAATGAGGCAAAGACACTGAAAAATGACATTCGGCCAAAACGCAGCGCATCTGGCGAAATCCAAGTGGGTTAGCTTCGTTAAGTTTAGGGTTAAGGTTATGTTAAGTCAGGCTAGTTAAAGTTCGGGTTAAGGTTAGGGTTCATTAAAACTGTTAAAAGCTACAATGGCTGTGAAGCAAATTTTGGCGGGGATACAGTTATGTATCTCGACTATATGTACCTCAACATGTGGTTTTCGTATGTCCTATGAAGAGGATGTCCTATGAAGAGGATGTCCTATGAAGAGGATGTCCTATGAAAAGGATGTCCTATGAAGAGGATGCCCAATGAAGAGGCTGCCCTATGAAGAGAAACCCTATGAAGAGGATGCCCAATGAAGAGGATACCCTATGAAGAGAATGCCCTATGAAGAGGATACCCTATGAAGAGGATGCCCTGTGAAGAGGATGCCCTATGAAGAGGAAACATTATCATCAAATCAAATCAAATGTATTTATATAGCCCTTCTTACATCAGCTGATATCTCAAAGTGCTGTACAGAAACCCAGACTAAAACCCCAAACAGCAAGCAATGCAGGTGAAGAGGCACGGTGGCTAGGCCAAAACCTAGGAAGACACCTAGAGAGGAACCAGGCTATGAGGGGTGGCCAGTCCTCTTCTGGCTGTGCCGGGTGGAGATTATAACAGAACATGGCCAAGCTGTTCAAATGTTCATAAATGACCAGCATGGTCAAATAATAAAAATCACAGTAGTTGTCGAGGATGCAACAAGTTAGCACTTCAGGAGTAAATGTCAGTTGGCTTTTCATAGCCGATCATTAAGAGTATCTCTACCGCTCCTGCTGTCTGTAGAGAGTTTAAAACAGCAGGTCTGGGACAGGTAGCACGTCCAGTGAACAGGTCAGGGTTCCATAGCCGCAGGCAGAACAGTTGAAACTGGAGCAGCAGCACGGCCAGGTGGACTGGGGACAGCAAGGAGTCATCAAGACAGGTAGTCCTGAGGCATGGTCCTAGGGCTCAGGTCCTCTGAGAGAGAGAAAGAAAGAAAGAGAGAAAGAGAGAATTAGAGAGAGCATACTTAAATTCACACAGGACACCGGATAAGACAGGAGAAGTACTCCAGATATAACAGACTGACCATAGCCCCCAGACACATAAACTACTGCAGCATAAATACTGGAGGCTGAGATAGGAGGGGTCAGGAGACACTGTGGCCCTGTCCGATGATACCCCCGGACAGGGCCAAACAGACAGGATATAACCCCACCCACTTTGCCAAAGCACAGCCCCCACACCACTAGAGGGATATCTTCAACCGCCAACTTACCATCCTGAGACAAGGCAGAGTATAGCCCACAGAGATCTCCGCCACGGCACAGCCTAAGGGGGGGGCGCCAACCCAGACAAGAAGATCACGTCAGTGACTCAACCCACTCAAGTGACGCACCCGTCCTAGGGACGGCATGGAAGAGCACCAGTAAGCCAGTGACTCAGCCCCTGTAATAGGGTTAGAGCCAGAGAATCCCAGTGGAGAGAGGGGAACCAGCCAGGCAGAGACAGCAAGGGCGGTTCGTTGCTCCAGAGCCTTTCTGTTCACCTTCCCACTCCTGGGCCAGACTACACTCAATCATATGACCCACTGAAGAGATGAGATTCAGTAAAGACTTAAAGGTTGAGACCAAGTCTGCCTCTCTCACATGAGTAGGCAGACCATTCCATAAAAATTGAACCTCTATAGGAGAAAGCCCTTCCTCCAGCTGTTTACTTCTAGGGACAATTAGGAGGCCTGCGTCTTGTGACTGTAGCGTACGTGTAGGTATGTACGGCAGGACCAAATCAGAGAGATAGGTAGGAGCAAGCCCATGTAATGCTTTGTTGGTTAGTAGTAAAACCTTAAAATCAGCCCTTGCCTTGACAGGAAGCCAGTGTGGGGGGATAGCACTGGAGTGATATGATCAAATATTTTGCTTCTAGTCAGGATTCTAGCAGCTGTATTTAGCACTAACTGAAGTTTATTTAGTGCTTTATCCGGGTAGCCGGAAAGTAGAGCATTGCAGTCGTCTAACCTAGAAGTGACAAAAGCATGGATTAATTTTTCTGCATAATTTATGGACAGAAGGTTTCTGATTTTTGCAATGTTACGTAGATGGAAAAAAGCTGTCCTTGAAGCAGTCGTGATATGTTCGTCAAAAGAGAGATCAGGGTCCAGAGTAACGCCGAGGTCCTTCACAATTTTATTTGAGACGACTGTACAACCATCAAGATTAATTGTCTGATTCAACAGAAGATCTCTTTGTTTCTTGGGACCTAGAACAAGCATCTCTGTTTTGTCCGAGTTTAAAAGTAGAACGTTTGCAGCCATCCACTTCCTTATGTCTGAAACACAGGCTTCTAGTGAGGGCAATTTTGGGGCTTCACCATGTTTCATTGAAATGTACAGCTGTGTGTCATCTGCATAGCAGTGAAAGTTAACATTATGTTTTCGAATGACATCCCCAAGAGGTAAAATATATAGTGAAAACAATAGTGGTCCTAAAACGGAACCTTGAGGAACACCGGAATTTACAATTGATTTGTCAGAGGACACAGAGACAAACTGATATCTTTCCGACAGATAAGATCTAAACCAGGCCAGAACTTGTCTGTGTAGACCAATTTGGGTTTCCAATCTCTCCAAAAGAATGTGGTGATCGATGGTATCAAAAGAAGCACTAAGGTCTAGGAGCACGAGGACAGATGCAGAGGCTTGGTCTAACACCATTTAAAGGTTATTTACCACCTTTACGAGTTCAGCCTTAGTGCTATGACATGGTCTGAAGCCAGACTGGAGCATTTCGTAAAGCTGCGCAACAGCTTTTTCTAAAAATGTTGAGAGGATTGGAAGATTCGATATAGGCCGATAGTTTTTTATATTTTTGGGGTCATGGTTTGGCTTTTTCAAGAGAGGCTTTATTACTGCCACTTTTATGTGAGTTTGGTACACATCCGGTGGATAGAGAGCCGTTTATTATGTTCAACATAGGAGGGCCAAGCACAGGAAGCAGCTCTTTCAGTAGTTTAATTGGAATAGGGTCCAGAATGCAGCTTGAAGGTCTAGAGGCCAAGATTATTTTCATCATTGTGTCAAGAAATATAGTACTAAAACACTTGAGTGTCTCTCTTGATCCTAGGTCCTGGCAGAGTTGTGCAGACTCAGGGCAACTGAGCATTGGAGGAATACGCAGATTTAAAGAGGAGTCCGTCATTTGCTTTCTAATGATCATGATCTTTTCCTCAAAGAAGTTCATGAATTTATTACTGCTGAAGTGAAAGCCATCCTCTCTTGGGGAATGCTGCTTTTTAGTTAGCTTTGCGACAGTATCAAAAAGAAATGTAGGATTGTTCTTATTTTCCTCAATTAAGTTGTAAGAATAGGATGATCAAGCAGCAGTGAGGGCTCTTCGATACTGCACGGTACTGTCTTTCCAAGCTAGTCGGAAGACTTCCAGGTTGGTGTGGCGCCATTTCCGTTCCAATTTTCTGGAAGCTTGCTTCAGAGCTCAGGTATTTTCTGTATACCAGAGAGCTAGTTTCTTATGACAAATGTTTTTAGTTTTTAGAGGTGCAACTGCATCTAGGGTATTGCGCAAGGTTAAATTGAGTTCCTCAGTTAGGTGGTTAACTGATTTTTGTCCTTTGATGTCCTTAGGTAGGCAGAGGGAGTCTGGAAGGGCATCAAGGAATCTTTGGGTTGTCTAAGAATTTATAGCACGGCTTTTGACGCTCCTTGGTTGGGGTCTGAGCAGATTATTTGTTGCGATTGCAAAGTAATAAAATGGTGACCGATAGTCCAGGATTATGAGGAAAAACATTAAGATCCACAACATTTATTCCATGGGACAAAACTAGGTCCATAGTATGACTGTGACTATGATTAGGTCCAGAGACATGTTGGACAAAACCAACTGAGTCGAAAGCCTTTTGGAGTGGGTCTGTGGACTTATCCATGTGAATATTAAAATCACCAAAAATTTGAATATTATCTGCTATGACTACAAGTTCCGATAGGAATTCAGGGAACTCAGCGAGGAACACTGTATATGGCCCAGGAGTCCTGTAAACAGTAGCTATAAAAGGTGATTGAGTAGGCTGCATAGAGTTCATGACTACCAGCTCAAAAGACGAAAACATCGGGGAGGTTTTGTAAATTGAAATTTCCTATCATAAATGTTAGCAACACCTCCGCCTTTGCGGGATGCACGTTGGATATGGTCACTAGTGTAACTAGGAGGTGAGGCCTCATTTAACACAGTAAATTCATCAGGCTTAAGCCATGTTTCAGTCAGGCCAATCCAATCAAGATTATGATCAGTGATTAGTTCATTGACTATAACTGCCTTTGAAGTGAGGGATCTAACATTAAGTAGCCCCATTTTGAGATGGGAGTTATCACGATCTCTTTCAATAATAGCAGGAATGGAGGTGGTCTTTATTCTAGTGAGATTGCTAAGGCGAACACCGGCATGTTTAGTTTTGCCCAACCTAGGTCGAGACACAGACACGGTCTCACTGGTGATAGCTGAGCTGACTACACTGACTGTGCTAGTGGCAGACTCCACTAAGCTGGCAGGCTGGCTAGCCTGCTGCCTGGCCTGCACCCTATTTAATTGTGGAGCTAGAGGAGTTAGAGCCCTGTCTATGTTTGTAGATAAGATGAGAGCACCCCTCCAGCTAGGATGATGTCCTTCACTCCTCAACAGGCCAGGCTTGGTCCTGTTTGTGGGTGAGTTCCAGAAAGAGGGCCAATTATCTACAAATTCTATCTTTTGGAAGAGGATGCCCTATGAAGAGGATGCCCTATGAAGAGAATAACCTATGAAGAGGATGCCCTATGAAGATGATGTCCTATGAAGAGGATGCCCTATGAAGAGGAAGCCCTATGAAGAGGATACCCTATGAAGAGGATACCCTATGAAGAGGATGCCCTATGAAGAGGATGTCCTATGAAGAGGATGCCCTATGAAGAGGATGTCCTATGAAGAGGATGCCCTATGATGAGGAAACACTATGAAGAGGATATCCTATGAAGAGGATGCCCTATGAAGAGAATACCCTATGAAGAGGATGCCCTATGAAGAGGATGTCCTATGAAGAGGATGCCCTATGATGAGGAAACACTATGAAGAGGATACCCTATGAAGAGGATGCCCTATGAACAGGATGTCCTATGAAGAGGATGCCCTATGAAGAGGATACCCTATGAAGAGGATGCCCTATGAAGAGGATGTCCTATGAAGAGGATGCCCTATGAAGAGGATGTCCTATGAAGAGGATGCCCTATGATGAGGAAACACTATGAAGAGGATATCCTATGAAGAGGATGCCCTATGAAGATAATACCCTATGAAGAGGATGCCCTATGAACAGGATGTCCTATGAAGAGGATGCCCTATGAAGAGGAAACACTATGAAGAGGATGCCCTATGAAGAGGATACCCTATGAAGAAAATGTCATTATTTCTTGACCTGTGCAAATAACAGTATGAAACTGAAAGATTAATTCTACCGAATAGGCTAGCAAGATGCAAGTAAATGCTATTAGTGAGGGCATCAGTCAACATTGAGTAATACAATGTTGTGTCGTGACATAACTTTTGGTTATCTTTGTGTTCAGTCAGACAATGATTTTCGATGACTGTTTCTTTCGTAGTGTTATACATTTTTGTTGCGCCCTCAGCGCTCATGCTCTGGTGATTGGCCCTGTGAGCATACAGATTCTGAGACAGAGACACAGTAGCTACCATTGGTCAATGAGTTACAGTCCAGGTTAAATTAAGTATTCACAATGCAATAACGTTATAAAATATGTTCCGCAGTTTCTCAAAACCTATATATATAAAGTCAAAAGAGAAAGAAGAACTTCTGCCTTGACTCTCTCTCTCCTGACCCATTCAAACAGGAGGCCATTTTGTCGCGGTTGGTGTCTGCCAAATGCTTGTATGTATTCTCCAAACTTTCTCTCAGAGCTGTGACACCGATGGTCCTTTTTGTCAGAGCTGTGACACGGGTGGTCCTTGCATGTTCGGCGGAGCATAAAATGTCATAGTTACAGACAGTCACCTGCCGTTTAGCATCTTCTTCACAGTTTATGACAGCGGCATTCGCACCACCGATGGGCTGGTTTTATCACCACGCATACAGATTCCTCACTCTGTGCTTCCATGGATCCCAACAGGAAAACTGTCAGATTTCCACCGCCTTGAGTGCCCGTTAGATGCAACAAGAGCAGAACAACACACAGACTATCACAACAAGCCTTTCATTAAATAAACAAACGTACTCTTAAGTACTCATTACGTATCTTTGTGTTTAGAACTCTTTTGGAAACGCAGAGACGTAGATACACTAGAACTGATAATAGGACGGTAGAGCCGACTGTCTTCTTTCATTCTCCGTTTTTCACAACTCTACTTGCTTTCTAGCGCTGCATCTCCAACCTCAGACACACACACACACTGGAGATCCATTCACCAGAAGCTGCTGCTACTGGTTTCTGTGGGAGGGGCTGTTACTCAGTGGGAACCACGTTGACCTATCATAGTACCATTTTGAATTGCGTGTTTTTTTTTTTCCTCTTCTCAGAATCAGAATCCCCAAATACATTTGCATGTACACGAATTTGACTCCACAATAAACAGGATATACAGACAGATGATAAACAGGATATACAGACAGATGATAAACAGGATATACAGACAGATGATAAACATGATATACAGACAGATGATAAACAGGATATACAGACAGATGATAAACAGGATATACAGACAGATGATAAACAGGATATACAGACAGATGATAAACAGGATATACAGACAGATGATAAACAGAGGATATACAGACAGATGATAAACAGGATATACAGACAGATGATGATGAACAGGATGATAAACAGACAGATGATAAACAGATGTACAGACAGATGATAAACAGATGATAAACAGGATATACAGACAGATGATAAACAGAATGTACAGATGATAAACAGGATATACAGACAGATGATAAACAGGATGTACAGATGATAAACAGGATATACAGACAGATGATAAACAGGATGTACAGATGATAAACAGGATATACAGACAACATAATAAACACAGAATGAACACAAATCCACATGCAGTGTGCACACTGTGAATGCTGTAGCTGAGAACTACCGGCCACACTATACATACTAAGCTACATTATAAATCCTGCTCCTCGCTCAAAGCTTTGTTTTAGTGGTATCACTGGGTGGAACTGAGCTCGAGAAAGCTTATCAGTGGGAGCTCGGGAGAAGAGCCCTCTCTCTCTCTCTCTCCATGTCCTCTCTCCTTCCCCTCTTTCTCACTATCTTCACGTTTTCTTCCTCTCTCTTCCTCCAGTGCCTGTGTCTGTGTCATCCTTCGCTTCTAATGAGAGGCAGGGAGCTGAACGGCAGGCCCCGGAGTTTGACAGTGCTTCCTGTTATGTCTGTGCCTCTCTCTCTGGGCTCCGAAGCTGTCAGTTCCTGGCAGTTTCATTCTAAACCACTCCCTCATGTAGTCAGGCAGCGTCCTCGAAGGCTGTTACAGTGAGAGGTAGAGTCAGGCAGCGTCCTCGAAGGCTGTTACAGTGAGAGGTAGAGTCAGGCAGCGTCCTCGAAGGCTGTTACAGTGAGAGGTAGAGTCAGGCAGCGTCCTCGAAGGCTGTTACAGTGAGAGGTAGAGTCAGGCAGCGTCCTCGAAGGGTGTTACAGTGAGAGGTAGAGTCAGGCAGCATCCTCGAAGGCTGTTACAGTGAGAGGTAGAGTCAGGCAGCGTCCTCGAAGGGTGTTACAGTGAGAGGTAGAGTCAGGCAGCGTCCTCGAAGGCTGTTACAGTGAGAGGTAGAGTCAGGCAGCGTCCTCGAAGGCTGTTACAGTGAGAGGTAGAGTCAGGCAGCATCCTCGAAGGCTGTTACAGTGAGAGGTAGAGTCAGGCAGCATCCTCGAAGGCTGTTACAGTGAGAGGTAGAGTCAGGCAGCGTCTTCGAAGGCTGTTACAGTGAGAGGTAGAGTCAGGCAGCGTCCTCGAAGGCTGTTACAGTGAGAGGTAGAGTCAGGCAGCGTCTTCGAAGGCTGTTACAGTGAGAGGTAGAGTCAGGCAGCATCCTCGAAGGCTGTTACAGTGAGAGGTAGAGTCAGGCAGCTGTTACAGTGAGAGGTAGAGTCAGGCAGCGTCCTCGAAGGCTGTTACAGTGAGAGGTAGAGTCAGGCAGCATCCTCGAAGGCTGTTACAGTGAGAGGTAGAGCGTCCTCGAAGGCTGTTACAGTGAGAGGTAGAGTCAGGCAGCATCCTCGAAGGCTGTTTAGAGTCAGGCAGCATCCTCGAAGGCTGTTACAGTGAGAGGTAGAGTCAGGCAGCATCCTCGAAGGCTGTTACAGTGAGAGGTAGAGTCAGGCAGCATCCTCGAAGGCTGTTACAGTGAGAGGTAGAGTCAGGCAGCGTCCTCGAAGGCTGTTACAGTGAGAGGTAGAGTCAGGCAGCGTCCTCGAAGGCTGTTACAGTGAGAGGTAGAGTCAGGCAGCGTCCTCGAAGGCTGTTTCTGTTGGTATGGTTGAATCAGAATACTTGTTGTGCCATTTCGGTTGGTATGGTTTAAGTAAGTGAATAAATACATACAAGAACAGGTAATAAATGAAAGAATCAGTTTGAAAAGTGGAACAGGCAGGATGGAGGACATCATCGCGACTGTCTCGTTTTTTCTCTCTCATTCCCTTCATCCCTCCCATTTTTCCTGCTTGAAGATGTTGAGTGCATTCATTTCATGTGCCTTCAGCTGTGCTTTTCTTTAGTATGGCACTATTTCTCTGAGATAGTCAAGAAGCTGAGAGAGAGAGAGAGAGAGAGAGAGAGAGAGAGAGAGAGAGAGAGAGAGAGAAAGAGAGAAAGAGGGGGGCATCTGGAGCACTCAGTACTCTGCACATACCTGTCAAGTGGATCAGCACAAGTGGACCTTACTGATTTAACTCTATGGAGTCTTTTTGTTCTGGCCAAAAATGGAAAAGGTTTTAGTCAGGTATGAGCCTGCATGTCACAGGAGAGGGAACTGCAGACACAGTACCAAGGTTTGGACACACCGACTCATTCAAGGGTTTTTCTTTATTTTTTAAACTATTTTCTACGTTGTAGAATAATAGTGAAGACATCAAAACGATGAAATAACATATATGGAATCATGTAGTAACCATAAAAGTGTTCAACAAATAAAAAAAATATTTGAGATTTGAGATTCTTCAATGATGACGGATTTGCCTCCTCTTTGGTATTCTCTCAACCAGCTTCATGAGGTAGTCACCTGGAATGCATTTCAAAAACCATCAGGCGTTATGATGAAGCTGGCTCTTATGGGTATAGCCACAGGAAAGGAAGACCCCGAGTTACCTCTGCTGCAGAAGATAAGTTCATTAGAGTTACCAGCCTCAGATTGCAGCACAAATAAATTCTTCACTGAGTTCATGTAACAACACATCTCAATATCAACTGTTCAGAGGAGACTGAATCATGTCTTCATGGTCGAATTGCTGCAAAGAACCCACTACTAAAGGACACCAATAAGAAGAAGAGACTTGCTTGGACCAGTGGAAATCTGTCCTTTGGTCTGATGAGTCCATATTTGAGATGTTTGCTTCCAACCACCGTGTCTTTGTGACAGCATTCTGCAGCGATACGACATCCCTTCTGGTTTGTGCTTAGTGGGACTATCATTTGTTTTTCAATGGGACAATGACCCAACACACCTCTAGGCTGTGTAAGGGCTATTTGACCAAGAAGGAGAGTGATGGAGTGCTGCATCAGATGACCTAGCTTCAACAATCACCCGACCTCAACCCAATTGAGATGGTTTGGGATGAGTTGGAATGCAGAGTGAAGGGAAAGCAGTCAACAAGTGCTCAGCATATGTGGGAACTCCTTCAAGAATGTGGGAAAAGCATTCCAGGTGAAGCTGGTTGAGAGAATGCCAAGAGTATGCAAAGCTGGTATCAAGGCAAAGTGTGGCTACTTTGAAGAATCTCAAATATAAAATATATTTTTATTTGTTTAACATTTTTGGGTTATTACATGATTCCATATGTGTTATTTCATAGTGTTGATGTCTTCACTATTATTCTACAATGTAGAAAATAGTAAAAAATAAAGAAAAACCCTTGAATGTAGGCGTGTCCAAACTTTTGACTGGTACTGTATGTACTGTGTACTTGTACCAGCCTCAGTTCCTGTTTTCAAGCCACAAAGTTGTGAGGTTGGAATAGAAATGTGTCTTCTGCCTTTAACCAAACACCTCGAAACACACCAAAGGACATAGGTTCAGCTGTGTTGTAGGCTATCTAACCTGGATGGAGAGCAATGTAAGGGTTAAGTGCCTTGCTCATGGGCTCAACAGCAGTGGTTCATCCTGGGATCAGAGAGATGATCTGTCCTCCAGCTGCCAGTTCATTTTCCTTTTTTTATTTTGTATTGTCCGACCCTTCCGCCTGCTGACTCTGCCTCTATATCCTCCAGGCTACCTGTCCTGTGTGTTTCATTTAGCATGGCATGCCAGCTGTGTGGTTTTCGCACTTTAGGACCAATGGAATGGTGCCAAAGGTGCAAACTACACCGACCGGATGAGCCGAATCAGCTGAAATAAATAACATCGCTTTTCCATCTTCCATGCATGTTGGTATTGAAAAGAACCACAAGCTTTTAACTGAACTTAGTCTCACTATAGCCTCACTCCCTCTGTCTCTTTAGAGAATTAAAGATTAATTGGCAATTTCCCCTCGTTTTCAGCATTGATTAATTACTCTATGCCTCATTGGTGAATGGCAAAGATTAATGCTGTGAGATTTTCCCTTTAGTAGATTATTATTGATTTTAATGTTCTCAAAAAAGCCTGTCTTCTCCTCTTCCCAGGAGGCCTTATTTCTCCCAGTTACAGTAGTGGATTACTCAAAGGCTTTTTTTTACTACCAGGACTTATACATTTTGTTTTGTGAGAGTTATAGTAAGGCTGCCTATAATAAACATGTAATTAATTGAGCAACAAAAGGTTGAGGTGCACAAATTGGTTACCAATGGCAACAGAAGAGCAATCTCTGTATTACCCAAATCGTCTTCTATTTTTAGGCCAGTCATCGACGACACTTAATCATGTAACGCAGGCCATTTTGTGTTTTTAATCATTTTCTTTCAGTCCTAGTCCCTATTGTCTAGTAGTAGGTGGCAGGAGTTCTTCTCTCTCTCTCTCTCTCTCTGCGATGTGAAAAAACACTTCTTGAAGACTCATCATCATTCTTGTACCAAATGAGGCGCCATCTTTTCACCATTTTGGGTCCTTCGCTCTGTGGTATTTCACAGCATTATATTAAATGCGGTGACATTAATAGGATAGTGGAGTCCTACACATTGTAACTGTCACAGTGAACATCCAAACAATAGACAAGACTGACAAGACAGATTTCTCTGTGAGAGGCTGCAGGGTATTAATGACAATTCCAACAGGAAATATGGTTCCAAACACAGTATTAGGCCTATTGTGAGCTGCCTAAACTGGCCAGTATTAGCGATATTCTCAGGGAATCTCATGGAAGCGAATTTGAAATGAAGGTTTTGCTCTGATGAAGTTAGTGTCGGGGGAAAAAGGCACTACAGTGAGCTTCAAAAGCATTGAGACAGTGACTCGTTTTTCGTTTTGTTTTGGCTCCTTACTCCAGTAAGGCAAATTCACTTCTATGTATTAATACACACAGCTTTTGCTAATTTGCCATAGTTAATTGTTTCTTTCAAGCATTTTAATACATTTCTTAATTTCCTGCACTATTGTGTTATCATTTACACACTGTGCCACATTTCCTTTTGTCTTAGTATGCCTCTATTTCGTGAGAGAGAGAAGAAAAAAACTTTTCCTTGACAGAATAATTATTTTCCTCTTTGATTGTGCATTTTTGGCAGTTCTTACTGCTGATTTCTGGGGGGTCTGTACTCCCGGAGCTGTGGAATGTTTTTGTGCTTGCCAGTTAGCTAGCAGTTCTCAGATGTTAGCAGCCAATGGCTAGCAGTTCTCAGATGTTAGCAGCCAATGGCTAGCAGTTCTCAGATGTTAGCAGCCAATGGCTAGCAGTTTCTTACTGGCGATAAAAACAGATCATTACTGAATTATTTACTGTTACACATAAAACATTAAACTTTGTAAACAATTCATGGTAACATCCTAAACAATGCATTTATAGACCCAGCAATTATTTGAAACAGGCGATTATTTGATGGAATGGCCGGCATTTGCCTGGCTATTAAAATGGGCAAGTGGCTATTTAAGAGTCCGCATTTAATTGAAGATTTACGGTAGCTCCACATGTGAAACACCCTCCCTTCCTGGTCATTCTCACCAACCTCCATTCTCAACACCCTCCCTTCCTGGTCATTCTCACCAACCTCCATTCTCAACACCCTTCCTGGTTATGTGGAGCTGGTGGAAGTTTCCCCTAAGCACAGGTCCAGGGTCAGATACATGTTTGTCAGTTTAGAGATTAAGGTAAAGATTTGGGGTTGAGTAATCTGATCCTAGAACTGTTAGGAACAATGTATACTTTCAGCTTCAGGTGTCATGCCCATACAGTAGGGGGCACAGAGACACGTAACCCCTCAGATTTGTCCTGTTAAAAACACATACAGTACCAGTCAAAAGTTTGGACACACCTACTCATTCAAGGGTTTTTCTTTATTTTTACTATTTTCTACATTGTAGAATGATAGTAAAGACATTACAACTATGAAATAACACATATGGATTCATGTAGTAACCAAAAAAGTGTTAAACAAATACAAATATATTTTATATTTGAGATTCTTCTTCATGATGCTGCCTTGATGACAGCTTTAACCCACTCTTGGCATTCTCTCAACCAGCTTCATGAGGTAGTCACTTGGAATGCATTTCAATTTAGCACTTCCGGCGCCGACAGAGATGGCCACCTCGCTTCGCGTTCCTAGGAAACTATGCAGTTCTTTGTTTTTTTACGTGTTATTTCTTACATTAGTACCCCAGGTCATCTTAGGTTTCATTACATACAGTCGAGAAGAACTACTGAATATAAGATCAGCGTCAACTCACCATCAGTACGACCAAGAATATGTTTTTCGCGAACGCGGATCCTGTGTTCTGCCTCTCAAACAGGACAACGGAATGGATCCCATGCAGCGACCCCCCAAAAAAACGACTCCGAAAAAGAGGGAAACGAGGCGGTCTTCTGGTCAGACTCCAGAGACGGGCACACCGTGCACCACTCCCTAGCATTCTTCTTGCCAATGTCCAGTCTCTTGACAACAAGGTTGATGAAATCCGAGCAAGGGTAGCATTCCAGAGGGACATCAGAGACTGTAACGTTCTTTGCTTCACGGAAACATGGCTCACTGGAGAGACGCTATCCGAGGTGGTGCAGCCAACGGGTTTCTCCACGCATCGCGCCGACAGAAACAAACATCTTTCTGGTAAGAAGAGGGGCGGGGGCGTATGCCTTATGACTAACGAGACATGGTGTGATGAAAGAAACATACAGGAACTCAAATCATTCTGTTCACCTGATTTAGAATTCCTCACAATCAAATGTAGACCGCATTATCTACCAAGAGAATTCTCTTCGATTATAATCACAGCCGTATATATCTCCCCCCAAGCAGACACATAGATGGCTCTGAACAAACTTTATTTAACTCTTTGCAAACTGGAAACCATTTATCCGGAGGCTGCATTCATTGTAGCTGGGGATTTTAACGAGGCTAATCTGAAAACAAGACTCCCTAAATTTTATCAGCATATCGATTGCGCAACCAGGGGTGGAAAAACCTTGGATCATTGTTACTCTAACTTCCGCGACGCATATAAGGCCCTGCCCCGCCCCCCTTTTGGAAAAGCTGACCACGACTCCATTTTGTTGATCCCTGCCTACAGACAGAAACTAAAACAAGAGGCTCCCACGCTGAGGTCTGTCCAACGCTGGTCCGACCAAGCTGACTCCACACTCCAAGACTGCTTCCATCACGTGGACTGGGATATGTTTCGTATTGCGTCAGATAACAATATTGACGAATATGCTGATTCGGTGTGCGAGATCATTAGAACGTGCGTTGAAGATGTCGTTCCCATAGCAACGATTAAAACATTCCCTAACCAGAAACCGTGGATTGATGGCAGCATTCGCGTGAAACTGAAAGCGGGAACCACTACTTTTAATCAGGGCAAGGTGTCTGGTAACATGACCGAATACAAACAGTGCAGCTATTCCCTCCGCAAGGCTATCAAACAAGCTAAGCGTCAGTACAGAGACAAAGTAGAATCTCAATTCAACGGCTCAGACACAAGAGGCATGTGGCAGGGTCTACAGTCAATCACGGACTACAAGAAGAAATCCAGCCCAGTCACGGACCAGGATGTCTTGCTCCCAGGCAGACTAAATAACTTTTTTGCCCGCTTTGAGGACAATACAGTGCCACTGACACGGCCTGCAACGAAAACATGCGGTCTCTCCTTCACTGCAGCCGAGGTGAGTAAGACATTTAAACGTGTTAACCCTCGCAAGGCTGCAGGCCCAGACGGCATCCCCAGCCGCGCCATCAGAGCATGCGCAGACCAGCTGGCCGGTGTGTTTACGGACATATTCAATCAATCCCTATACCAGTCTGCTGTTCCCACATGCTTCAAGAGGGCCACCATTGTTCCTGTTCCCAAGAAAGCTAAGGTAACTGAGCTAAACGACTACCGCCCCGTAGCACTCACTTCCGTCATCATGAAGTGCTTTGAGAGACTAGTCAAGGACCATATCACCTCCACCCTACCTGACACCCTAGATCCACCCCAAATAGGTCCACAGACGATGCAATCTCAACCACACTGCACACTGCCCTAACCCATCTGGACAAGAGGAATACCTATGTGAGAATGCTGTTCATTGACTACAGCTCGGCATTCAACACCATAGTACCCTCCAAGCTCGTCATCAAGCTCGAGACCCTGGGTCTCGACCCCGCCCTGTGCAACTGGGTACTGGACTTCCTGACGGGCCGCCCCCAGGTGGTGAGGGTAGGCAACAACATCTCCTCCCCGCTGATCCTCAACACTGGGGCCCTACAAGGGTGCGTTCTGAGCCCTCTCCTGTACTCCCTGTTCACCCACGACTGCGTGGCCACGCACGCCTCCAACTCAATCATCAAGTTTGCGGACAACACAACAGTGGTAGGCTTGATTACCAACAACGACGAGACGGCCTACAGGGAGGAGGTGAGGGCCCTCGGAGTGTGGTGTCAGGAAAATAACCTCACACTCAATGTCAACAAAACTAAGGAGATGATTGTGGACTTCAGGAAACAGCAGAGGGAACACCCCCCTATCCACATTGATGGAACAGTAGTGGAGAGGGTAGCAAGTTTTAAGTTCCTCGGCATACACATCACAGACAAATTGAATTGGTCCACTCACACAGACAGCATCGCAGCAGCGCCTCTTTAACCTCAGGAGGCTGAAGAAATTTGGCTTGTCACCAAAAGCACTCACAAACTTCTACAGATGCACAATCGAGAGCATCCTGGCGGGCTGTATCACCGCCTGGTACGGCAACTGCTCCGCCCTCAACCGTAAGGCTCTCCAGAGGGTAGTGAGGTCTGCACAACGCATCACCGGGGGCAAATTACCTGCCCTCCAGGACACCTACACCACCCGATGTTACAGGAAGGCCATAAAGATCATCAAGGACATCAACCACCCGAGCCACTGCCTGTTCACCCCGCTGTCATCCAGAAGGAGAGGTCAGTACAGGTGCATCAAAGCTGGGACTGAGAGACTGAAAAACAGCTTCTATCTCAAGGCCATCAGACTGTTAAACAGCCACCACTAACATTGAGTGGCTGCTGCCAACACACTGACACTGACACTGACACTGACTCAACTCCAGCCACTTTAATAATGGGAATTGATGGGAAATTATGTAAATATATCACTAGCCACTTTAAACAATGCTACCTTATATAATGTTACTTACCCTACATTATTCATCTCATATGCATACGTATATACTGTACTCTATATCATCGACTGCATCCTTATGTAATACATGTATCACTAGCCACTTTAACTATGCCACTTTGTTTACATACTCATCTCATATGTATATACTGTACTCGATACCATCTACTGTATCTTGCCTATGCCGCTCTGTACCATCACTCATTCATATATCCTTATGTACATATTCCTTATCCCCTTACACTGTGTATAAGACAGTAGTTTTGGAATTGTTAGTTAGATTAATTGTTGGTTATTACTGCATTGTCGGAACTAGAAGCACAAGCATTTCGCTACACTCGCATTAACATCTGCTAACCATGTGTATGTGACAAATACATTTGATTTGATTTGATTTTGAATTAACAGGTGTGCCTTGATAAAAGTTAATTTGTGGAATTTCTTTCGTTCTTAATGCGTTTGAGCCAATCAGTTGCGTTGTGACAAGGTAGGGTGGGTATACAGAATACAGCCCTATTTGGTAAAATAACAAGTCCATACATGCCCAGAAAATTGTCAAAGACTCCAGTCACCGTAATCATAGACTGTTCTCCCTGTTACCGCACATCAAGCAGTACCGGAGCGCCAAGTATAGATCCAAGAAGCTTCTAAACAGCTTCTGTAGTGCTCAGCATATGTGGGAACTCCTTCAAGATTGTGGGAAAAGCCTTCCAGGTTAAGCTGGTTGAGAGAATATCAAGACTGTCATCAAGGCTGTCATCAAGGCAAAGAGTGGCTACTTCGAAAAATCTAAAATCTAAGACAAAAGCTTTTTGGGGGTTGCTACATGATTCCATATGTGTTCATTCATAGTCACCAAAAACTGTCTGCAGCATTGAAGGTCCCCAAGAACACAGTGGCCTCAATCGTTCTTAAATGAAAGAAGTTTGGAACCACCAATACTCTTTCTAGAGCTGGCCATCTGGCCAAACTGGGCAATCAGGGGAGAAGAGCATTGGTAAGGGAGGTGACCAAGAACCCAATGGTCACTCTGACAGAGCTCCAGAGTTCCTCTGTGGAGATGTGAGAATCTTCTAGAAGGACAACCATCTCTGCAGCACTACAGCACTAGTGACCACACGGAAGCCATTCCTCAGTAAGGCACATGACAGCCTGCTTGGAGTTTGCGAAAAGGCACCTAAAGACTCTCAGAACATGAGAAACAAGATTATATGGTCTGATGAAACCAAGATTGAACGCTTTGGCCTGAATGCCAAGCGTCACATCTGGAGGGAATCTGGCACCATCCCTACGGTGAAACATGGTGGTGGCAGCATAATGCTGTGAGGATGTTTTTCAGCTGCAGGGACTTGGAGACTAGTCAGGATCGAGGGAAAAATGAACAGAGAGATCCTTGAAAAAAGCTAGTCCATAGTGCTCAACACCTCAACAGGACAACGACACCAAGCACACAGCCTAGACAACCCAGGAGTGGCTTCGGGACAAGTTTCATATTTCATATGTCATATTTCAGCTTTTTATTTTGAATAACTTTGATAAAATGTCTAAAACCTGTTTTTGTTTTGTCATTATGGGGTATTGTGTGTAGATTGATGAGGATAAAATCTATTTATACATTTTAGAATAAGCCTGAAACTAAATGTGGAAAAGGTCAGGGCGTTTGAATACTTTCCCGTGTGTGTGTGTGTGTGTGTGTGTGTGTGTGTGTGTGTGTGTGTGTGTGTGTGTGTGTGTGTGTGTGTGTGTGTGTGTGTGTGTGTGTGTGTGTGTGTGTGTGTGTGTGTGTGTGTCAACGTAGTATGTGGTTAAAGTGTGGTTAAAGTCCAGTGAGTATACATCGAGTCTGTGCAAGAGAGTCCGTGCAAAAAATTATAACAAATACGATTAAAATAGAATTCTCCAATTTACAGTCGGGTGGCCCAGACAGCCTCCAGACCACACCCTAGCCATCCTCACGTACTTTGTGCACCCTTAGATTGTAGTAGTGCATAGCGCCCGTACACAAGACCACAACAACTGGAGAAACGATCTGCCTTAGGCCCTTAATAAATGAAATACATTGACCATTCATTGGGTTGGGATGGATTGTCTAATTCAGTGGTCACCAACATTATCTGAGTCAATATCCCTTTTTGAGTAAAAAATGTAATCTACCATTCAGATTATTTTTTTTTACCATGACTAAAAACGTAGCCCAAGCCTATGCAACAATACAAACAGTACTATAGCAATGAGGTTTGTGCAGTAGGCTATAGGCCCAATACATTATCATTGTGTAACCTACAAGGTTCTATAGTTTCTTGATGTGTTGGGGCTGTAGGCTCCACCCTGATCACTCCCTAGGCCTAGACACACCCATTGTCACTTCCTGCTTTGAGTGGCTATAGGAAGTGGGTGTGTCAAGTCCAGGATGGAATTTGACAGGAGAAAGGTGGGGTAATAAAGATTTTGTTGCCTGGGAAACTTCTGTTAGTTGGAAGAACCTAGTTTTCTTGTAATGCTGGACAGGTGAGACTTGCCACATACATGTATTGGAGAATTAAGAAACCTTTTTTTCCCCCCCTTTCTGTGGATTGTCTGACACGTTTTTGAAAGGCTATATCCACAGGCCTATAAATGTTTTGAGGGGTGGGGCCTTTGTGGATTTCCTTTCTGATCATTTTTCTGAACCGATCAACTGCACTGGTAAGATCTTTCTTTATTTTCTTGAATCGCCCTGCCAATGCACTGTTGTTGAGACCGTTTGTGGTATCATTTGTTTTATTTGAGGTATATATGATCATACAGGTCATGGGTCCGCTGTTGTATTACTTGTGAGACATAGCTGAGTGCGTGTACATTTTAAATAATTCGCTTTTTTATTTGTATATTACTGGGCTGATGGTGCCTGCATCTGACAGTCAGTCTCGGCGGTGGGAGAGTTTAGCAGACTGAGGTCTGCCTGTCAACGTTCCTCCGCTGACACTGACCAAAAAGGACAGTCTTCTTCATCTGTGGGGGTTTATCAGCAGTTTGCATCCAACGTTATGGTGCATTACCACCACCTAATGTACTGGAGTGTGGGCTAGAGACAAGGAGGATCTAAATCCTACCTGCCATCCCCCGTTGCTCTTAAAAAAAAAGATGACAAAATATTTGAGACTATATTAGTATATCTAATGATATATCTAATGACGTACTACTCAATTATACTCCTTAAACTAATTTCCTGTATCCCCTTCTCTCTCATACTAGATCTTAGCATCTCTCTTTCCCTCTGATACTGCCCACACTGTAGCAATACATGCCACACGGTCTCTGTTTCCTGGCAATAATCACACTTTCCTGTTGGATCCTTCCCTATCACATTTAATATCTTATTGAACTGGCTGTGTCCCACCCTTAATCTACTAGCTGTGTCCCACCCTTAATCTACTAGCTGGGTCCCACCCTTAATCTACTAGCTGTGTCCCACCCTTAATCTACTAGCTGGGTCCCACCCTTAATCTACTAGCTGTGTCCCACCCTTAATCTACTAGCTGGGTCCCACCCTTAATCTACTAGCTGTGTCCCACCCTTAATCTACTAGCTGGGTCCCACCCTTAATCTACTAGCTGTGTCCCACCCTTAATCTACTAGCTGTGTCCCACCCTTAATCTACTAGCTGGGTCCCACCCTTAATCTACTAGCTGTGTCCCACCCTTAATCTACTAGCTGGGTCCCACCCTTAATCTACTAGCTGTGTCCCACCCTTAATCTACTAGCTGTGTCCCAACCCTTAATCTACTAGCTGTGTCCCACCCTTAATCTACTAGCTGTCCCACCCTTAATCTACTAGCTGGGTCCCACCCTTAATCTACTAGCTGGGTCCCACCCTTAATCTACTAGCTGTGTCCCACCCTTAATCTACTAGCTGGGTCCCACCCTTAATCTACTAGCTGGGTCCCACCCTTAATCTACTAGCTGTCTCCCACCCTTAATCTACTAGCTGTGTCCCACCCTTAATCTACTAGCTGGGTCCCACCCTTAATCTACTAGCTGGATCCCACCCTTAATCTACTAGCTGGGTCCCACCCTTAATCTACTGTCTGGGTCCCACCCTTAATCTTGTCTCTGTATAGCCTCCTCTCTTCTGTGCCTTCCTACCGTTCTCCCCTCCTGCAATGGAATTTCCCCCATCTCCACTGGGAACGTCCGAAACGCCCCACTACATATGCAGAGTCCTTGTTCCTGTATGACGTCAAGCCTTTCTAATGATGTCCGGGCTGCCGAACCATACGCTATACTGCGATAGTCCATTACAGATCGGATCAATGCAACATACATGGTCATCAATGAGGAACGCCCAGCCCCCCCACTCCTTCCCCGTCAGACCAGATCAATGTAACATACATGGTCCTCAATGAGGAACGCCCAGCCCCCCCACTCCTTCCCCGTCAGACCAGATCAATGTAACATACATGGTCCTCAATGAGGAACGCCCAGCCCCCTACTCCTTCCCCATCAGACCAGATCAATGCAACATACATGGTCATCAATGAGGAACGCCCAGCCCCCCCCACTCCTTCCCTGTCAGACCAGATCAATGCAACATACATGGTCATCAATGGAGGAACGCCCAGCCCCCCACTCCTTCCCTGTCAGACCAGATCAATGTAACATACATGGTCCTCAATGAGGGCCCAGCCCCCCACTCCTTCCCCGTCAGACCAGATCAATGTAGCCTACATGGTCCTCAATGAGGAACGCCCAGCCCCCCCACTCCTTCCCTGTCAGACAGCACATCACATTTAGTACCTTCTTACACTTTCCCACTACTCTCTCAGTGTGTTCTGCCCAGGTCAGTCTAGTGTCAAAGTAAATCCCAAGGAACCTGAAGTCCCCCACCCTCTCCAACTTTCTCCCATATAACCTCAAGCATACCTCATATCCCACCTTCCTCTGGGTAAAGAACACTGTCTGAGTTTTCTCTACAGAGAACCTGAATCCCCACATTAAATACCCACCGCTCTTCCTCATCAATCGCTTCCTGTACCTTCCTGACTATGTATGGCACCTTTTTTCCCCCCTCTTCCATAAGGCACCATCGTGGGGCGGCAGGGTAGCCTAGTGGTTAGAATGTAGAGGCGGCAGGTAGCCTAGTGGTTAGAGTGTAGGGGCGGTAGGTAGCCTAGTGGTTAGAGTGGAGGGGTGGCAGGTAGCTTAGTGGTTAGAGTGTAGAGGCGGCAGGTAGCCTAGTGGTTAGAGTGGAGGGGCGGCAGGTAGCTTAGTGGTTAGAGTGTAGAGGCGGCAGGTAGCCTAGTGGTTAGAGTGGAGGGGCGGCAGGTAGCCTAGTGGCTAGAGTGTAGGGGCGGCAGGTAGCTTAGTGGTTAGAGTGGAGGGGCGGCAGGTAGCTTAGTGGTTAGAGTGTAGGGGCGGTAGGTAACCTAGTGGTTAGAGTGGAGGGGCGGCAGGTAGCCTAGTGGTTAGAGTGTAGGGGCGGAAAGTAGCCTAGTGGTTAGAGTGGAGGGGCGGCAGGTAGCTTAGTGGTTAGAGTGTAGGGGCGGTAGGTAGCCTAGTGGTTAGAGTGGAGGGGCGGCAGGTAGCCTAGTGGTTAGAGTGGAGGGGCGGCAGGTAGCTTAGTGGTTAGAGTGTAGGGGCGGTAGGTAGCCTAGTGGTTAGAGTGTAGGGGCGGTAGGTAGCCTAGTGGTTAGAGTGTAGGGGCGGTAGGTAGCCTAGTGGTTAGAGTGGAGGGGTGGCAGGTAGCCTAGTGGTTAGAGTGTAGGGGCGGTAGGTAGCCTAGTGGTTAGAGTGTAGGGGCGGCAGGGTAGCCTAGTGGTTAGAGAGTAGGGGTGGCAGGTAGCCTAGTGGTTAGAGTGTAGGGGCGGCAGGTAGCCTAGTGGTTAGAGTGGAGGGGCGGCAGGGTAGCCTAGTGGTTAGAGTGGAGGGGCGGCAGGGTAGCCTAGTGGTTAGAGTGGAGGGGCGGCAGGTAGCCTAGTGGTTAGAGTGTAGGGGCGGCAGGTAGCCTAGTGGTTAGAGTGTAGGGGCGGTAGGTAGCCTAGTGGTTAGAGTGTAGGGGCAGCAGGTAGCCTAGTGGTTAGAACGTTGGACTAGTAACCGGAAGGTTGCGAGTTCAAAACCCCCGAGCTGACAAGGTACAAATCTGTCGTTCTGCCCCTGAACAGGCAGTTAACCCACTGTTCCTAGGCCATCATTGAAAATAAGAATTTGTTCATAACTGACTTGCCTGGTTAAATAAAGGTAAAATAAATATTTTTTTAAATCTGCAAATAACGACCTAATATACGGACGTATCTGAGAGTAAACATCATTGATCATGATTGGGAACAACCAAGGATTAATCACGCCCCCCCCCCTTCCACATCATACACCTTCTCCACATCACAAAAAGACAGCTACAACAGTCTCCTTGTTCACCCGAGCCTTCCTGACCTCTGCTTCTAAGCAGAGCACTGGGTCCATAGTTCCCCTTCCCTTCCTGAATCCACTCTGATGTGTAGCGATACTAACCCCCTGCTCTCCAGGAAGTAAGTTAGCCTCTCCGTAATCATACGTTCCATCATTTTACATACATGTGATGTTAATAAGGCTATTGGCCGATAGCTTGTTGGCCTCGTTGAGTCCTTCCCTGGCTTCCGGATTGATACCACTTCTGTCTCCTTCCATCTGTCTGGTAGTGGATTGGTACCACTTCTGTCTCCTTCCTGTTGTCTGGTAGTGGATTGGTACCACTACTGCCTCCTTCCTGTTGTCTGGTAGTGGATTGGTACCACTTCTGTCTCCTTCCTGTTGTCTGGTAGTGGATTGGTACCACTTCTGTCTCCTTCCATCTGTCTGGTAGTGGATTGGTACCACTTCTGTCTCCTTCCTGTTGTCTGGTAGTGGATTGGTACCACTTCTGTCTCCTTCCATCTGTCTGGTAGTGGATTGGTACCACTTCTGTCTCCTTCCTGTTGTCTGGTAGTGGATTGGTACCACTACTGCCTCCTTCCTGTTGTCTGGTAGTGGATTGGTACCACTACTGTCTCCTTCCTGTTGTCTGGTAGTGGATTGGTACCACTACTGCCTCCTTCCTGTTGTCTGGTAGTGGATTGGTACCACTACTGTCTCCTTCCTGTTGTCTGGTAGTGGATTGGTACCACTACTGCCTCCTTCCTGTTGTCTGGTAGTGGATTGGTACCACTACTGTCTCCTTCCTGTTGTCTGGTAGTGGATTGGTACCACTACTGCCTCCTTCCTGTTGTCTGGTAGTGGATTGGTACCACTACTGCCTCCTTCCTGTTGTCTGGTAGTGGATTGGTACCACTACTGCCTCCTTCCTGTTGTCTGGTAGTGAATTGGTACCACTACTGTCTCCTTCTTGTTGTCTGGTAGTGGATTGGTACCACTTCTGTCTCCTTCCTGTTGTCTGGTAGTGGATTGGTACCACTACTGCCTCCTTCCTGTTGTCTGGTAGTGGATTGGTACCACTACTGCCTCCTTCCTGTTGTCTGGTAGTGGATTGGTACCACTACTGCCTCCTTCCTGTTGTCTGGTAGTGAATTGGTACCACTACTGTCTCCTTCTTGTTGTCTGGTAGTGGATTGGTACCACTTCTGTCTCCTTCCTGTTGTCTGGTAGTGGATTGGTACCACTACTGCCTCCTTCCTGTTGTCTGGTAGTGGATTGGTACCACTTCTGTCTCCTTCCTGTTGTCTGGTAGTGGATTGGTACCACTACTGCCTCCTTCCTGTTGTCTGGTAGTGGATTGGTACCACTACTGTCTCCTTCCTGTTGTCTGGTAGTGGATTGGTACCACTTCTGTCTCCTTCCTGTTGTCTGGTAGTGGATTGGTACCACTACTGCCTCCTTCCTGTTGTCTGGTAGTGGATTGGTACCACTACTGCCTCCTTAAAGCTGCCTGGTAGTTTCCCCTCCTCCCACGCTCTGTTGTACAACACCAATACCTTATCCAGTGCCTCATCACTAAGATGGGCCAACATAACATAGCACACCTCATCTTTCCCAGGTGGAGTTAACCCAGCCTTACCTATTGCCCTTTCACCTCTGCCATGGTAAATGTTGCATTCAAGGGACACAGTCTTTGCTTTAACTTTCTTTCAGGCCTGATACGTTACTGCAGACATTATAAACTGAGCCATCCGATTGGTCAGTGATAGGCCTATAGTGCACTTGATTTGCTCTCCGGGCCCACCGGGAAAGGCAGAGTTTGTACCGTCAGACACATGAAATTGTAATAGTTCACCTACCCAGCATGCGGTGCAGCTGAATCTACCTACCTTCAACAGCGCCAGATAAATAAATGAAAAAAGAAATGTGAAAAGATTTGTTGGGTTTTTTTATCGACCGGTTGGTGACCACTGGTCTAATTGCATAGATTGAACAAACCTTTCTACAGCGATCTGCATTGATGTGACATCGCTAACAATTTATAACTGAAATGGTGGGGCGTAAATTGTTTGAAATGTTTTTCTTTCGTTACATTTCTTTATTGGCCAAAGAATCCATTACCTCAGCAAATTGCCACGACTGAATAAACATTCCATCACTCGTTTGTTTGACCAGCAATGTATAACATTTATCCACTTTTGTTTTTGTCTTCTAATGAAATTGTCCCTTTTTAATTTGAAAAATATTACTGCTCTGATGATTCTGTGTTTAGGCCTGCAACATCCTAAGTGAATTTCATTAGGGCTAATGCATAATACATTGTATTTTTTATGGCATTTTTAATACAAGGTCGGGGACACCTTGGGACATGTACCTGGGTGAAGCGCGGCGGACATTTTGGCTCAAAGACGGCACCACACAGCATTCTGTTTTAAATAGCCCTTGCTCCTGAATGCTACATAGGCCCCATAATGTTCTTTCTATAGTGAATTCCAGTGCCGCACACTGACTCTTGGTGAGTCTGAAACGGGTTGGTTGGTCTTGGTGCTGTGAAACGTAATCCCCTGCCCTGACACTGTGGGGTCATTTCTATGTCATGTGTCACACACGTTGCCATTGGCTGTGTCAACATATCATTTCCTGTGACACTCATGGCACCTGAGGGAGGAAACCACCTACTGTAAAAGGGTTGTCTCTCCGACGGGGCTCTAACACAATATGTCAGCCCAAGTATTCAAACAACTCCCCACGGAAAAACCCTCGTCTCTACTGTAAACCTCACTTGAGCTCCTGTACTCTGACGTGACGGAATCGGCTTTGAGCAAGTGGCAATACACACACAGTTGCCACGGTGACGCCTGTAACCTACACGGTGGTGGAAAAAGTACCCAATTGTCATACTTGAGTAAAAGTAAAGATACCTTTTTTTTATTAGAAAATTATTCAAGTAAAAGTGAAAGTCACCCAGTAAAATAGTACTTGAATTAAAGTAAAGGTATTTTGTTTTAAATATACTTAGGTATCAAAATGTAATTGCAAAAAAAGTATAAATCATTTCAAATTACTTATATTAGGCAATCCAAACAGCACAATTATTTTTTTATACTTCCAGAGAGTCAAGGGCACACTCAGACATCACTTACAAATTAATAATTTGTGTTTAGTGATTCCACCAGATCAGAGGCAGTAGGGATCAATCAATCAATCAAATGTATTTATAAAGCCCTTTTTTACATCAGCTGATATCTCAAAGTGCTGTACAGAAACCCAGCCTAAAACCCCAAACAGCAAGCAATGCAGATGGAGAACGACTGAGGCTAGGAAAAACTCCCTAGAAAGGCCAGAACCTAGGAAGAAACCGAGAGAGGAACCAGGCTCTGAGTGGTGGCCAGTCCTCTTCTGGCTGTGCCGGGTGGAGATTATAACAGAACATGGCCAAGATGTTCAAATGTTCATAGATGACCAGCAGGGTCAGATAATAATAATCACAGTGGTTGTAGAGGGTGCAACAGGTCAGCACCTGAGGAGTAAATGTCAGTTGGCTTTTCATAGCCGATCATTCAGAGTTGGAGACAGCAGATGCAGTAGAGAGAGAGTACAAAACAGCAGGTTTGGGACAGGTAGCACGTCCAGTGAACAGGTCAGGGTTCCATAGCCGCAGGCAGAACAGTTGAAACTGGAGCAGCAGCACGACCAGGTGGACTGGGGACAGCAAGGAGTTATCATGCCAGGTAGTCCTGAGGCATGGTCCTAGGGCTCAGGTCCTCCGAGAGGAGAGAGAGAGAATTAGAGGGAGCATACTGACATTCACACAGGACACCGGATAAGATATGAGAAATGCTCCAGATATAACAGACTGACCCTAGCCCACCGACACAAACTATTGCAGCATAAATACTGGAGGCTTTGACAGGAGGGGTCGGGAGACACTGTGGCCCAGTCCGACAATACCCCCGGACAGGGCCAAACAGGCAGGATATAACCCCACCCACTTTTCCAAGGCACAGACCCCACACCACTAGAGGGATATCTTCAACCACCAACCTACTACCCTGAGACAAGGCAGAGTATAGCCCACAAAGACCTTCCCGAACCCGAGGGGGGTGCCAACCCAGACAGGAAGATCACGTCAATGACTCAACCCACTCAAGTGATGCATCCCTCCTAGGGACAGCATGGAAGAGCACCAGTAAGCCAGTGACTCAGCCCCTGTAATAGGGTTAGAGGCAGAGAATCCCAGTGGAGAGAGGGGAACCAGCCAGGCAGAGACGGCAAGAGCGGTTCGTCGCTCCAGTGCCTTTCCGTTCACCTTCACACCCCTGGGCCAGACTACAATCAATCTTACTGAAGAGATTAGTCTTTTTAATAAAGACTTAAAGGTCCCGACCGAGTCTGCGTCTCTCCAATGGATACTGGAGCTCCATAGGAGAAAGCCCTGCCTCCAGCTTTTGCTTAGAAACTCTAGGGACAGAATAGCATACGTGTAGGTATGTACGGCAGGACCAAATCAGAAAGATCGGTAGGAGCAAGCCCATGTAATGCTTTGTAGGTTAGCAGTAAAACCTTGAAATCAGCCCTTGCCTTAACAGGAAGCCAGTGTAGAGAGGCTAGCACTGGAATAATATGATCAAATATTTGGGTTATTTTCAAGATTCTACCAGCACTAACTGAAGTTTATTTAGTGTTATATCCGGGTAGCCGGAAATAGAGCATTGCAGTAATCTAGAAGTGACAAAAGCATGGATAATATTTCTGCATCATTTTTGGACAGAAAATTTCAGATTTTTGCAATGTTACGAAGATGGAAAAAAGCTGTCCTTGAAATATTCTTGATTATGTTCGTCAAAAGAGAGATCAGGATCCAGAGTAACGCCAAGGTCCTTCACAGTTTTATTTGAGATGACTGTACAACCATCTAGATTAATTGTCAGTTCCTACAGAAAATCTCTTTGTTTCTTGGGACCTAAAACTAGCATCTCTCCGCCATCCACTTCCTTATGTTAGAAACACAGGCTTCCGGGGAGGGCAATTTTGGGGCTTCACCATGTTTCATTGAAATGTACAGCTGCGTATCGTCCACATAGCAGTGAAAGTTAACCTTATGCTTCCTGAATGACATCACCAAGAGGTAAAATATATAGTGAAAACAATAGTGGTCCTAAAACGGAACCTTGAGGAACACTGACATTTACAGTTGATTTGTCAGAGGACAAACCATCCACAGAGACAAACTGATATGTTTCCGACAGATAAGATCTAAACCAGGCCAGAATTTGTCCGTGTAGACCAATTTTGAATTTCCAATCTCTCCAAAAGAATGTGGTGATCGATGGTATCAAAATAAGCACTAAGGTCTAGGAGCACGAGGACAGATGCAGAGCTTGGTCTAACACCATTTAAAGGTTATTTACTACCTTTACGAGTTCAGTCTTAGTGCTATGACATGGTCTGAAACCAGACTGAAGCATTTCGTAAAGCTGCGCAACAGCTTTTTCTAAAATGTTTGAGAGGAAGGAGATATAGGCCGATAGTTTTTTACATGTTCTCGGTCAAGGTTTGGCTTTTCAAGACAGACTTTATTACTGCCTCTTTTAGGGAATTTGGTACACATTCGGTGGATAGGAAGCCGTTTATTATATTCAACATAGGAGGGCCAAGCACAGGAAGCAGCTCTTTCAGTAGTTTAGTTGGAATAGGGTCCAGTATGCAGCTTGAAGATTTAGAGGCCAAGACTATTTTCATCAATGTGTCAAGAGATATAGTATTTAAAAAGCTTGAGTGTCTCCCTTGATCCTAGGTCCTGATGTGTTGTACAGACTCAGGACAACTGAGCTTTGGAGAAATACGCAGAGTCCGTAATTTTCTTTTTAATGATCATGATCTTTTCGTCAAAGAAGTTCATGAATTTATCACTGCTGAAGTGAAAGCCATCCTCTCTTGGGGAATGTTGCTTTTTAGTTAGCTTTGCGACAGTATCAAAAAGAAATTTAGGATTGTTCTTATTTTCCTCAATTAAGTTGTAAGAATAGGATGATCAAGCAGCAGTGAGGGCTCTTCGATACTGCACGGTACTGTCTTTCCAAGCTAGTCGGAAGACTTACAGTTTGGTGTAGCAGCAGTGAGGGGTCTTCAATACTGCACGGTACTGTCTTTTCAATCTAGTCGGAAGACTTCCAGTTTGGTGGAGCAGCAGTGAGGACTCTTCAATACTGCACGGTACTGTCTTTCCAAGCTAGTCGGAAGACTTCCAGTTTGGTTTAGCACCATTTCTGTTCCCATTCTCTGGAAGCTTGCTTCAGAGCTCGGGTATTTTCTGTATACCAGGGAGCTAGTTTCTTATGACAAATGTTTATTGTTTTTAGGGGTGCGACTGCATCTAGGGTATTACGCAAGGTTACATTTAGTTCCTCAGTTAGGTGGTTAACTGATTTTTGTACTCTGACGTCCTTGGGTAGGTGGAGGGAGTCTGGAAGGGCATCTAGGAATCTTTGGGTAGTCCGAGAATTTATAGCACGGCGTTTGATGACCAGGAATGTTCTCTTGATAAAAGTGTGTGAATTTGAAAATGTTCCTGTCCTGTTAAGCATTCAAAAGGGTCATGAATACTTTTGGGTGTCAGAGAAAATGTATGGAGTAAAAAATACATTATTAACTTAACAGGAATAAAGTAAAAGCAGTCAAAAATGTAAAGTACTTAAGTAGTTCTTTTAAAGTATTTTTACTTAAGTACTTCACACCACTGAACCTACATCAGTAAAGAACAAATTCTTATTTATAATGACGACCTACCCCGGCCAAACCCTACCCTAACCCGGACGACGCTGGGCCAATTATGCACCGCTATATGGGACTCCTGATCACGGACGGTTTTGATACAGCCCGGGATCGAACCCAGGTCTGTAGTGATGCCTCTAGCACTGTGATGTAGTACATTAGGCTGCTGCGCCACTCGGGATCCCAAAAGACATAGACTGACCAGGTGAGTCCAGGTGAAATCTATGATCCATTATTGATGTCACTTATTAAATCAGGGGAGAGGACAGGTTAAATAAGTATTTTTATGCCTTGAGACATTGATTGTGCCATTCAGAGGGTGAATGGGCAAGACAAAAGATTTAAGTGCCTTTGAAAGGAATACGGTAGTAGGTGCCAGGCGCTCCCGTTTGTGTCAACAACTGCAATGCTGCTGGGTTGTTCACGCTTAACAGTTTCCTGTGTGTATCAAGAATGGTCCACCATCCAAAGGACATCCAGCCAACTTGACACAACTGTGGGAAGCATTGGAGTCAACATGAGCCAGCATCCCTGTGGAACGCTTTCGACACCTTGTAGAGTCTATGCCCTGATGAATTGAGGCTGGTCTGCAACTCAATATTAGTAACGTGTTCTTAAAGTTTTCTACACTCATTGTATATAATGAATTTTTTTAAATTAGAGAGAGCGAGAGATTTACTTCAGAACACATGACTGCAGATGAACGTCACTTTGCTTTTGTTTTTTGTAACGTTGAACCTTCTCTGTGTCTCATCTCAGAAGAATCAAGTCATCTAAAACAAGAGTATATTGACATTTATAGAGCCAGAGTTCAGATCTCCCCCCCTCCTCCCAGACAGGATGGAAAGACTCCGATCTAATCACACTTAGAAAGAGACAAAGTGGCAGGACTGGGCTCTTTAACCATGCCCTTTGTTTGTTGTCGGGAAATTCTCTTTTCTAATCTCCTCAGCCCTCTGAAGGCTTGCCAAGTCAGCGCCGAGTAAAGCCCTGATTTCTTATTTTATCGGTGGACAACCAAATCGATCAGTATCTCCCCCTGCACCTGCTCCTCTCCCCTGCGCTCCCTGGGGCTTTGTTTGGGTTTTATTTAAGGCTAGGACGGGCCCTGAATCAGTTACCCAACCAAGATGGGGCTCCCAAGTTACCCCCAACCGGCAGCAGCAGGCTGTCTATACTCATTGAGAGCTCCTGAGTCCTCCTGTAGTTGGCGGTTGCAGAAAAGATAAACTGCATATATAATATGTACTACACTCTTTCATTTTTATTTTTTTTTGCCTCCTGGGCCCCCTATGGCTTCAGCCCCTGGAAGCCCCTGCACGTGCTGAATTAGTGCTTTTGAGGTCAGTTCGATTTCAGTTTTTCAAAAAAAAAAATGTTTTTTAAGTACAATACATTAAATGCGCTATGCATTATGTGGGTTGAATGCTGTAACAACACAGAATAAAACAATGAATAAAAGTCCCCATGATGGTAGTGACTGTAATAAAAGTCCCATGATGGTAGTGACTGTAATAAAAGTCCCCATGATGGTAGTGACTGTAATAAAAGTCCCATGATGGTAGTGACTGTAATAAAAGTCCCATGATGGTAGTGACTGTAATAAAAGTCCCCATGATGGTAGTGACTGTAATAAAAGTCCCATGATGGTAGTGACTGTAATAAAAGTCCCATGATGGTAGTGACTGTAATAAAAGTCCCATGATGGTAGTGACTGTAATAAAAGTCCCCATGATGGTAGTGACTGTAATAAAAGTCCCCATGATGGTAGTGACTGTAACAAAAGTCCCCATGATGGTAGTGACTGTAACAAAAGTCCCCATGATGGTAGTGACTGTAATAAATGTCCCATGATGGTTGGTAGTGACTGTAATAAGAGTCCCCCTGATGGTAGTGACTGTAATAAAAGTCCCATGATGGTTGGTAGTGACTGTAATAAGAGTCCCCCTGATGGTAGTGACTGTAATAAAAGTCCCATGATGGTTGGTAGTGACTGTAATAAAAGTCCCCATGATGGTAGTGACTGTAATAAAAGTCCCCATGATGCTAGTGACTGTACATTACTGCTTATTACTTATTAACCCTCATTAATTCACATTAATTTACTTTAATAAAATATTTCAGTTGTTTTGTATGATTACTTTATTTTAGTCCAAGCCATCTCATCTCGATAGACCTGTCTGTTGTCTGACAATATCACTATTTTAGTAGTTCTTCAAAGTAAATAAGACATACTACTATGACTGCTGAATACCAACTATCAATCACTTAGATCATGTATTTTCAGGTAGAGATACCTGGCGAAGCAACTGCTCTCTATCCCTCTCGAAAAAATGCATTCATCCGTCTCTTCTCTTGCTCTCCGTATCTGCCCGACCTACCTCCGTCTGCCACACACTAACCTAACATAACAGGCCCCGACCTACCTCCGTCTGCCCCACACTAACCTAACATAACAGGCTCCGTCGACCTAACTAGGCCCTCGTCTGCCCCACACTAACCTAACATAACAGGCCCCGACCTACCTCCGTCTGCCCCACACTAACCTAACATAACAGGCCCCGACCTACCTCCGTCTGCCCCACACTAACCTAACATAACAGGCCCCGACCTACCTCCGTCTGCCCCACACTAACCTAACATAACAGGCCCCGACCTACCTCCGTCTGCCCCACACTAACCTAACATAACAGGCCCCGACCTACCTCCGTCTGCCCCACACTAACCTAACATAACAGGGGTTAAAGAAACACACAGACCGGACAAGTAGGCGTGCAATATGGATTATGGTCGTTGTAGTTCATTAATGACCACATTTTCTGCGCTGAACTATGTAGAAATATTGGCCTTTTGGAAATTACAACTCTAACTACTACATCGCACAGTTGGGGCTTGATCTGATTTACCTCTAGAGAAACTGCACAATGTGTGCATTGAGCCCCCCAAAAAAAGTAAATAAATAAATTCTAATAATTCAAACGACCTTGGTCAATTTAGTTGTTTAAAAACTCTACCAGGCTATTTCAGAGAGGGAATGGAGCTTCAGGTTGGACAGGATATCCTCAATGTCTCACAAGAGAGAGAGGGGAAGGGCAAGTGTTGAAAATGATCAGGATATCCTCAATGTCTCACAAGAGAGAGAGGGGAAGGGCAAGTGTTGAAAATGATCAGGATATCCTCAATGTCTCACAAGAGAGAGAGGGGAAGGGCAAGTGTTGAAAATGATCAGGATATCCTCAATGTCTCACAAGAGAGAGAGGAGAAGGGCAAGTGTTGAAAATGATCAGGATATCCTCAATGTCTCACAAGAGAGAGAGGGGAAGGGCAAGTGTTGAAAATGATCAGGATATCCTCAATGTCTCACAAGAGCGAGAGGGGAAGGGCAAGTGTTGAAAATGATCAGGATATCCTCAATGTCTCACAAGAGCGAGAGGGGAAGGGCAAGTGTTGAAAATGATCAGGATATCCTCAATGTCTCACAAGAGAGAGAGGGGAAGGGCAAGTGTTGAAAATGATCAGGATATCCTCAATGTCTCACAAGAGAGAGGGGAAGGGCAAGTGTTGAAAATGATCAGGATATCCTCAATGTCTCACAAGAGAGAGAGGGGAAGGGCAAGTGTTGAAAATGATCAGGATATCCTCAATGTCTCACAAGAGAGAGAGGAGAAGGGCAAGTGTTGAAAATGATCAGGATATCCTCAATGTCTCACAAGAGAGAGAGGGGAAGGGCAAGTGTTGAAAATGATCAGGATATCCTCAATGTCTCACAAGAGCGAGAGGGGAAGGGCAAGTGTTGAAAATGATCAGGATATCCTCAATGTCTCACAAGAGCGAGAGGGGAAGGGCAAGTGTTGAAAATGATCAGGATATCCTCAATGTCTCACAAGAGCGAGAGGGGAAGGGCAAGTGTTGAAAATGATCAGGATATCCTCAATGTCTCACAAGAGCGAGAGGGGAAGGGCAAGTGTTGAAAATGATCAGGATATCCTCAATGTCTCACAAGAGAGAGAGGGGAAGGGCAAGTGTTGAAAATGATCAGGATATCCTCAATGTCTCACAAGAGCGAGAGGAGAAGGGCAAGTGTTGAAAATGATCAGGATATCCTCAATGTCTCACAAGAGAGAGAGGGGAAGGGCAAGTGTTGAAAATGATCAGGATATCCTCAATGTCTCACAAGAGCGAGAGGGGAAGGGCAAGTGTTGAAAATGATCAGGATCTTCAGGATGTTTCACTGAGATTTCATGCCCTATTTACCCCACGATCCAAACACTCGCTCTTTACACCACAAGCAGGGGAATTCCCCACAAGATCAAGATGAAAGAAACTGTTTTCAGGGATTATTTGGTTGTTTCTTTAAGGACTTTTTTTTTTTTTTTATCAGAGCAGAACAGCTTTTCAATGAGATGTGCCTCTTTTATTTAGTATACAAAGTGCCTGTGTTTTTATTTTGTTTATCTGAAAGTTGCTGAATAAATTAGTCCCAATCAACTATTGATCAAGGCTCACAGGACATGGAAATAACACCAAGCTCCCATCACAATTTATTAGTCTGCATGCATGGATTTGTCAAGATGGTCACAAACATCTTTTACTGCTCGCAAGCTCTTTGATGAGGTAACTAAAGCATTTGGAAGCCCAAGGCTCCAATTTTTTAAACTGTGTCAACAAGTACTCGTCTCAACAAGTGAATAGAGCGAGGTATATATTGTATGCTGTTTTGGCATTATGATAGTCCCTGTATGCTGTTTTGGCATTATGATAGTCCCTGTATGCTGTTTTGACATTATGATAGTCCCTGTATGCTGTTTTGGCATTATGATAGTCCCTGTATGCTGTTTTGGCATTATGATAGTCCCTGTATGCTGTTTTGGCATTATGATAGTCCCTGTATGCTGTTTTGACATTATGATAGTCCCTGTATACTGTTTTGACATTATCTCAACAAGTGAATAGAGCGAGGTATATATTGTATGCTGTTTTGACATTATGGTAGTCCCTGTATGCTGTTTTGATATTATGATAGTCCCTGTATTCTGTTTTGACTGTATGATAGTCCCTGTATACTGTTGTGACATTATGATAGTCCCTGTATGCTGTTTTGACATTATGATAGTCCCTGTATGCTGTTTTGACATTATGGTAGTCCCTGTATGCTGTTTTGATATTATGATAGTCCCTGTATTCTGTTTTGACTGTATGATAGTCCCTGTATACTGTTGTGACATTATGATAGTCCCTGTATGCTGTTTTGACATTATGATAGTCCCTGTATGCTGTTTTGACATTATGATAGTCCCTGTATGCTGTTTTGACATTATGATAGTCCCTGTATGCTGTTTTGGCATTATGATAGTCCCTGTATGCTGTTTTGACATTATGATAGTCCCTGTATGCTGTTTTGGCATTATGATAGTCCCTGTATACTGTTTTGGCATTATGATAGTCCCTGTATGCTGTTTTGGCATTATGATAGTCCCTGTATGCTGTTTTGGCATTATGATAGTCCCTGTATGCTGTTTGGGCATTATGATAGTCCCTGTATGCTGTTTTGGCATTATGATAGTCCCTGTATGCTGTTTTGGCATTATGATAGTCCCTGTATGCTGTTTTGGCATTATGATAGTCCCTGTATGCTGTTTTGACTGTATGATAGTCCCTGTATTCTGTGTTGACTGTATGATAGTCCCTGTATGCTGTTTTGACTGTATGATAGTCCCTGTATGCTGTTTTGACTGTATGATAGTCCCTGTATGCTGTTTTGACTGTATGATAGTCCCTGTATGCTGTTTTGACTGTATGATAGTCCCTGTATGCTGTTTTGACCGTATGATAGTCCCTGTATGCTGTTTTGACCGTACGATAGTCCCTGTATGCTGTTTTGACCGTACGATAGTCCCTGTATGCTGTTTTGACCGTACGATAGTCCCTTAAACTATCGGTTTACCCCATGCTGTGCATTATTTGGGAAAATCCTTTACATGCTGTAGTCAAAGTCCAGGATGTCTTACAGGCCCAGGATGAATATGTTCTTCTCTGTGATACCGAGTCCTTCCTATGTAAGCAGGACAAATACAGTACAACGTATCAGATGGATAAATTACCAAAGATAACCTTGCTCTATAAAACAAATATTTATATACATGTTGCTGTATACATCAACAGATTATGTTTCCATTATACCGTTTTTCTCCATGCCGATATGATTATATTTTTCAAAAATAATGTTCAGATGCTTTTTAAAACCCCTTTGTGTTTTTTCCGCTATGCCCATATCTACTGTACTTACAGTATATTTGTGACCAGACATGCCTTCTCGCTCTCTCTCTCATCCCTGGTGTGACTTCACTCAAGCTGTCCATAATGGCCACAGTGGGAACTCTTACATCCCAGCAGGAGCCACATTGCATGTGCTACAATCAATGACATCGTCCAGCATCGACCAGACCTCCTAGGGAGTGCCATAGAAGGAAATGATCTCAGTTCCACCTCAACTCTCTGAGCCATTCAGGGTAAGGGAATAATAACGACATGAAATAGGGGCCCAGGGTCAAAGGTGACTATATAAATCAAAGCCCTGTTCTAATGTGTCCGTCCTTGTTTCCTTGATGTGAGCACATAATGCATATTCAGTGTATATACAGGAACGTATTCAGACCACTTCCCTTTTTCCTCATTTTTGTTACATTACATTATTCTAAAATGGATTAAATTAATTAATACATTTTTCCTCCTCAATCTACACACAATACCCCACAACGAAAATGCAAAAATTGCAAATGTATAAACGAAAATAAAGAAAATACCTTATTTACATAAATATTCCGACCCTTTACTATGAGACTCGAAATTGATCTAAGGTGCAGACTGTTTCCATTGATTTATCCTTGAGATGTTTCTACAACTTGATTGGAGTCCACCTGTGGTAAATTCAATTGATTGGACATGATTTGGAAAGGTACACACCTGTCTACCTGACAGTGTATGTCAGAGAAAAAAAACCAAGCCATGCGGTCGAAGGAATTCTCCAAAAAGCTCAGAGACAGGATTGTGTCGAGGCATAGATCCAGGAAAGGGTACCAAAAAATGTCTGCATCATTGAAGGTCCCCAAGAACACAGTGGCCTCAATCATTCTTAAAAGGAAGAAGTTTGGAACCACCAATACTCTTTCTAGAGCTGGCCGCCCGGCCAAACTGAGCAATCGGGGGAGAAGGGCCTTGGTCAGGGAGGTGACCAAGAATCTGATGGTCACTTTGACAGAGCTACGGAGTTCCTCTGTGGAGATGGGAAAACCTTCCAGATGGATAACCATCTCTGCAAAACTCCACCAATCAGGCCTTTTATGATAGTGGCCAGACTGAAGCCACTCCTCAGTAAAAGGTACATGACAGCCTGCTTGGAGTTTGCCAAAAGGCACCTAAAGGACTCTCAGAACATGAGAAACAAGATTCTCTGGTCTGATGAAACCAAAATTGAATCATTGGCCTGAATGCCAAGTGTCACGTCTGGAGGAAACCTGACACCATTCCTTCAGTGAAGCATGGTGGTGGCAGCATCATGCTGTGGGGATGTTTTTCAGCGGCAGGGACTGGGGGACTGGTCAGGATCGAGGGAAAGATGAACAGAGGAAAGTACAGAGAGCTCCTTGATGAAAACATGCTCCAGAGTGCTCAGGATCTCAGACTGAGGCAAAGATGCAACTTCCAAAAGGACAATGACCCTAAGCACACAGCCAAGACAAAGCATGAGTGGCTTCGGGACAAGTGTCTGAATGTCCTTGAGTGGCCTAGCCAGAGCCCCGACTTGACCCCCGATCTAACATCTCTGGAGAGACCTGAAAATAGCTGTGCAGCGACGCGCCCTCATCCAACCTGACCGAGCTTGAGAGGATCTGCAGAGAAGCAAATGGGATAAACTCTCCAAATACAGGTGTGCCAAGCTTGTAGCGTCATACTCAAGAATACTCGAGGCTGTAGTCGCTGCCAAAAGTGCTTCAACAAAGTACTGAGTAAAGGGTCTGAATACTGATGTAAATGTGATATTTCACATTTACTAACATTTCTAAAACGCTGTTTTTGCTTTGACATTATGGGGTATTGTGATGTTATTGTATGTAGATTGATGAAGGGGAGAAAAAAAAACAATTTCATCAATTTTAGAATGAGGCTGTAACGTAAACAAAATGTGGGAAAAGGTCAAGGGGTCTAAATACTTTCCAAAGGCACTGTGATTGGACACCTGAAAGTAAGGTCATTCTCCCTTTTACATTAATCAATCCAAAATACAATGTGATCTGTGATCACTTCAAGGAAGGATGCATTTCAAACAGGCCGCAAGTCATGTTTCCTTGAGTGCTGGGGCTTCCGTGAAGATGAAGATGAACATCAGGTTAAAGTTGAAATACATCTGGCATCGGGTCTCACTCACTTCATCACAACCACATTTTCTAAATCTAAACTGAATACAAAATAACCATTTTAATGTACTTGTATTTTGTCCTTCACAATGAAACTGGGCAGGGGACTGTGGATCTGTCTCGGTCCGTTCATTTGTACCGTTAGTCACACTCAGGGGGCGCCGCCGGGGATTGTGGCCACTATGAAAATATATCACATTGGGCCCCACCACCACAGGCCACACCAACCTTGCGAAATTGCTGGAACCACACACCTTCAGAACCCAATCGACCCATTCGAAGCTTTAAATAACTCCTACCTTTTGCAGGCTTGCAGCTCATCTTGTAGGTCAATATTTAATGTACGATATTTACTGACAGTGAGCTGTGAATGTATAACACTGTGCAGACATGCATGCAACAGTCTGCATACAGTGGAATTCACTAGCTGATGGAAGACTGATGCCTAAGGCCATCTTTTTATATTGTAAATGTCATTTTAATGGTAAAATGATTGAATGGGAAATTCTCTTAAGATTAATGAACAACTTAAAATAAATATAACTTTAAATATACATTAACTCCTCTTCAATAAAAATTAAATAACAATATCATCTATAGAACGATATAACAAACAAAATAATAAAATCAGCAGCAGATTTTTTTGAACTACATACCAATGAGACAATAATCAGCTGTAAAAGTGGAAATGGAAAATGAAAAGGCCTGATGGTGGCGCTAGAGGAAAGGTCAAGAGGTCACCAAACCAATGGAAATGAAAAGGCCTGATGGTGGCGCTAGAGGAAAGGTCAAGAGGTCACCAAACCAATGGAAATGAAAAGGCCTGATGGTGGCGCTAGAGGAAAGGTCAAGAGGTCACCAAACCAATGGAAAATGAAAAGGCCTGATGGTGGCGCTAGAGGAAAGGTCAAGAGGTCACCAAACCAATGGAAAATGAAAAGGCCTGATGGTGGCGCTAGAGGAAAGGTCAAGAGGTCACCAAATCAACAGGTGGCGGTCTTGATTGTGCACAGCACATTTTTATGGCAATCCAGCCATTATCTTGTTCTCAGTCTTGTTCTCAGCCTGTGGGCATTGTGTGTGTAGTGATTCAATATCCATAGCCATGCCATTAAACAGTTATCACTGGCCCTCGCTCAGCCTTTACTCACCAAGAGCCCAGCGCCGAGCCTTCTTACTAGCAAAGTCACTGATCAAGTCTTTGAAGTCCAGCTTTCTAGCTAACTGACTTTCAATGGACAGCATGGCAAGATTGCAAAGCCTGTCCAGGGACATAGTGGACCTCAAATAGTTGTTTATCAGTTTTAGCTTACTGAAAGCTCCCTCGCCACAAGCAACAGTCACGGGCAGTGTGCAAAATATCCGTAAAGCAATGCACACTTCTCCCAAAATGCTTTGCAGCTGCATCTTACAAATTGCATTCAGGAGACCAAGAGGGGACAAGTTAGGAGGGGAAAGTGTCAGCATATACAGTGTCCAGGTGTCAGGAGACCAAGAGGGGACAAGATAGGAGGGGAAAGTGTCAGCATATACAGTGTCCAGGTGTCAGGAGACCAAGAGGGGACAAGATAGGAGGGGGAAGTGGCAGCATATACAGTGTCCAGGTGTCTTACTTCCTTTTGAAACAACAAAAGTGTAAGATCTCTGGAATACTTCATGATCAGTGGTTGGTTGGCACACAGAAGGGACTTTATCCTCACTAATCTGCCCAACTTTCGGAACGGCAGGAAATTATTCTACAATTTTTTTTTTTGCAGTGGTGTTGAACCTAGTGTTCAAGTCAGTTATGATGTTGTCCATAGCAGTAAAGAACACTGTGTTCCAAAACACCGTTGCTGCACTGTCCTGAGCCGTCTCCTCTTGAGAGGTCGCATCATGGAATCTCTTCCTTTTCCTCTGGCGACTGTGTTCCTTGATAAATTGAGGTGCAACATCCATTTGCGTGGCAATCAGTGTTGCCTCAGACAGGAGAGACTCTCATCCATCTCTAAGAGCCTGCATCTCTCTTCCTTTTAAGGCTCCGATATTGGCTGCCTCTGTGTCAAGTGAGATTTTTCCTGACTGGAGAATCACATTCGTGTCCTCAATGCATTGCTGTACCTGCAATTATGCCAACTGATGTGTCATTCAACACAATGCTGCTCACCTCCTTCAGGTGGAAGTAGGGCTGGTTCAGGGGTATGGGGATGGGGAGACAGGGCTGGTTCAGGGGTATGGGTATGGGGATGGGGAGACAGGGCTGGTTCAGGGGTATGGGGATGGGGAGACGGGGCTGGTTCAGGGGTATGGGGAAGGGGAGACAGGGCTGGTTCAGGGTATGTGGAAGGGGAGACAGGGCTGGTTCAAGGGTATGGGGAAGGGGAGACCGGGCTGGTTCAGGGGTATGGGGAGACAGGGCTGGTTCAGGGGTATGAGGATGGGGAGACAGGGCTGGTTCAAGGGTATGGGGAGACAGGGCTGGTTCAGGGGTATGGGGATGGGGAGACGGGGCTGGTTCAAGGGTATGGGGATGGGGAAGGGAGACAGGGCTGGTTCAAGGGTATGGGGATGGGGAGACAGGGCTGGTTCAAGGGTATGGGGAGACAGGGCTGGTTCAGGGGATGGGGAAGGGGAGACGGGGCTGGTTCAAGGGTATGGAGATGGGGAAGGGGAGACGGGGCTGGTTCAAGGGTATGGGGATGGGGAGACGGGGCTGGTTCAGGGGTATGGGGATGGGGAGACGGTGCTGGTTCAGGGGATGGGGATGGGGAGACGGGGCTGGTTCAGGGGTATGGGGATGGGGAGACGGGGCTGGTTCAGGGGGATGGGGATGGGGGGAGACGGGGCTGGTTCAGGGGGGGGATGGGGAGACGGGGCTGGTTCAGGGGTATGGGGATGGGGAGACGGGGCTGGTTCAGGGGTATGGGGATGGGGATGGGGGATGGGGATGGGGGCTGGTTCAGGGGTATGGGGATGGGGAGACGGGGCTGGTTCAGGGGTATGGGGAGACGGGGCTGGTTCAGGAGTATGGGGATGGGGAGACAGGGCTGGTTCAGGGGTATGGGGATGGGGAGACGGGGCTGGTTCAGGGGTATGGGGATGGGGAGACGGGGCTGGTTCAGGGGTATGGGGATGGGGAGACAGGGCTGCTGAGCCTGAGGCTGTATCTGTTGGGCCTGGCACCAGGCAGGGGCAGGGAGAACTGATTTATTATGAATAGCTTGCTAAAAGTTTTCCTGCATTTTATTAAATGTCGACTAAAATAGGAGCGAAATGTAAACACTCAGAATTTTCTGTGAAGATATTAAGGAACTGAATGTCAGGGGAGCAAAAGTAGCCTATTTCACTACGGACTAAGCTATCAGGTTAATATCCACCACTCACGGACCTTCCTTTGTGAAACATTGGTTTTCCTTTCTCTCTCCTGCCTTTCCTTTTAGTTTTTGGAAGCCAGATTCTTCTTCAGGAAGCTGAGACATGATGACCCACCGGCACTCCTCACTTGCATTGCAATTCACTGCTAGCGAGTACCGCTCGCGTCTGGTTTGGGGGGCAGGACCAAACCTTTTCATGTAAATAGAGGGGAGTTGGGCAATGCAAAGACTCTCTGGATGTTAACTGTTTTGCCAAAAACAAGAACATAAAAAGAAACCGTTAGTTTTATTAGGCACCCCTAACCCCCCCATTAGGTACATAAAAATGTACCTAATGTTGTAATCATTTGATAGAATCGTCCTAAAGGCGATAACCCTAAGGTTATAGGCACCCCTAACCCCCCTCCCATACGGCACCCCTAACACACACCCCCCATACTGCACCCCTGGTCACATGCAATATCTCAGACAGGACTGGGACAAATTTCACGAAACTTGGGTGAATGGCCCAATGCAAGAGCTATGGTAATTAACAGAAATGTGTCAGTAACACTATCTCAATTGGCCCAAGTGGGAGAGGGGATACGCTGCTTCATTCATGGGAGACAATATGTTTACTATTGTCATTTGATTTTGATTTACTGTTTGTTAAGTTAATCAAATATTCTCAGAGGTCACCCATCAAAATCTATTACAGTGGGAAACCTTCTCACAGCTTTACCTTTTCAAATCTCAATTTGACGGAAATGTACGATATCTCATTTCAATTTCCCTCTGGTCTGTCTCTCCCTGTGTATAACACCCATCGTGATTATTGCCTATAAGGCAGCCAAGTAACAGGCTCTTTTTAAAAGCAGTCTTTAACAATAATTATGCTCATTATCTCCTTCAGCCTTCTCAGGGAAGGACACTGACATATTTCCCTCTGGTCCCAGTGGGGCACATTGTAATCACCTGAATGCAACACGGGAGCCATTGGCACTGAAGGGTCTCCAATACAGAGCATGCTAATGTCTCAAAAGAACGCTATTGATATTGTACCTCCTCTGCGAGAGTCTATTGGAGACGGGGGGAACGGAAAGGATGCATGAAGGATGAAAATGCTAATATAGGTACCATTGACTTGCATTGGATTTGTGACACAAATGCTGAAAGGTTAGCATTTGAAACAGTGTACTGGTAAACAAAACGAAAGCATGGGTTGTTTTCATACCTGGTTCATAAACGGCTTACAGGGTAAGAAAACCAATATGTCATTTTATTTGGGTTAACTGTCCCTTTAAATCAAATCAAATGTATTTATAAAGCCCTTCTTCATCAGCTGATATCTCAAAGTGCTGTATAGAAACCCAGCCTAAAACCCCAAACAGCAAGCAATGCAGGTGTAGAAGCATGGTGGCTAGGAAAAACTCCCTAGAAAGGCCAAAACCTAGGAAGAACCCTAGAGAGGAACCAGGCTATGAGGGGTGGCCAGTCCTCTTCTGGCTGTGCCGGGTGGCGATTATAACAGAACATGGCCAAGATGTTCAAATGTTCATAAATGACCAGCATGGTCAAATAATAATAATGACAGTAGTTGTCGAGGGTGCAGCAAGTCAGCACCTCAGGAGTAAATGTCAGTTGTCTTTTCATAGCCGATCATTCAGAGTATCTCTACCGCTCCTGCTGTCTGTAGAGAGTTTAAAACAGCAGGTCTAGGACAGGTAGCACGTCCGGTGAACATAGCCGCAGGCAGAACAGTTGAAACTGGAGCAGCAGGTGGACTGGGGACAGCAAGGAGTCATCATGCCAGGTAGTCCTGAGGCATGGTCCCATTTAACAATTGGGGTTGGGGGGGATTCTTTAAAAAACAACACCTAATAGCAGGAACAGCACCATCTAGTGGTCAGAACCTAGTAATATCAGAACGTAGGATGGGACATACACACTGTTACCGAAACACCGTTGCTGCACTGTCCTGAGCCGTCTCCTCTTGAGAGGTCGCATCATGGAATCTCTTCCTTTTCCTCTGGCGGCTGGCTAAACCCAAAAAGCTAAATGACTAATTTCTCTGAATAGGGAGGGGAAAAAGCATCACCGAATACATTACATAGGATGAAGAAACAATACTCTAAGCCGCAGCTCCATACTACTTGTAAAACATAGAGAACTGATACTGTATACTCGTTGTTGAGGTGGGATTAGAGTGGAGTGTGGGGGGTGTGTGGATGGCTTTTGACTACTTATTTGCATTCCTCATGTCTTACTCATTGTTCGAAAGATGTTTGGTCCAAATCGAATGTTAGGTACTAAAATGATTGAACATTATATGAATCCTATAACTGAAAATGGCCCATTTGGGTGCAATCAATTAGCTTAATTTCTCAGATCTTGTTATTTGTCAACAAAGAATGTTTCCGAAATGCTCATTTTGATTCCAACAACAGAAACGATTTCAGAACAATCTGAGGTGGTGGATGTGGAAATCCTCTTTATTCTGCTTTTTGAGGTGGAACGACCCACCAGTTAATGACACAAAGTGTGCAGGTACGAACTTTGGGAGAAGGGCATAGAATCAGGATGGAGCCAATGACTTATGGTGAGAGGACTGGATATGTCCATTTAACTCTTTGTTTTTTCGGGGTTTTTTCTCCATTTTTTTAACAGTGGTATTAAAAATACTGAGATCAGAAACTTTTTGATATCTCATATCGTAGACTTCGATGAACGAGGTCTGAGCATATCGCTAGCAATCCATGCGACATAGACCTTTCCTGCAGTCAATGACCCAAAACACCCTCTTTTGCCTCATGGGTGGAATGTTTATTCATATTTTTTTACAATTTCTCAATTAATAATGTTTTTTATTTTTATTTTTAACACATATGGTGTTTCTATGTCAAACAGTTTCGTTATTTTTCAGTCTTCTGTGATGTATATAAAGTGTAAAATTGGGATGTAAATTGAATACATTTCAACTCTATATATGACACAGTACAGGTGTCTTCTTTTTTAAGTCCATAACCATGCGTGTGAGGTGTGTAGTATACTTTTGTTTCAAAGTAAATTTGCTTAAGACTACCCAGAAACACTCTGTGTGACCCTGATTTAGCCCCACAGCAGTTTAATCCAATTTTTAGATGCTAACACCTCCCCCCCCAAATAAAAATCTAACAGACTCCATGTTGTGTTTTCGCTTTGCATTTCACACAAGCATTTCGCTACACCCACTAAATATGTGTACAGTATGTGACCAATAAAAGTTAATTTTGACCTCTTTGTCCGAGCTAATCAGCCTCACAGTATGGGCGCCATGCTGACAGAGACAGGAAGTATAACGGAGCATGTGACTGATCTGAAGCATCCAATTGGAGAACTGCTCTGTGATGTAAAGGTTGCCAATTTCATAATAACCGTCTACAGTCTATGGATATCTTCCCACGTGGGACACTTGCTGCTTAACAGGTACAGTTAACTCAAACCCTACTCCAATGTTATTAAGAGGGGATGTTAGTTATCATAACTGTACCTACTTAGTGCATTTATAAAGTATTCAGACCTCTTTTTCACATTTTGTTAAATTACAGCCTTATTATAAATTGATTTAAAATGTTTTTTTCCCCCTCATCAATCTACACACAATACCCCATAATGACATCACAATACCCCATAATGACATCACAATACCCCATAATGACATCACAATACCCCATAATGACACAGCAGAAACCAGGTTTTTAGACATTTTTGCAAATAAAATAAATAGACTATCGCATTTACATAAGTATTCAGACCCTTTACTCAGTACTTTTGTTGAAGCACCTTAGGCAGCGATTACAACCTTAAGTCTTGGATATGACGCTACAAACTTGGCACACCTGTATTTGGGGAGAGTCTCCCATTCTTATCTGCAAATCCTCAAGCTCTGTCGGGTGTTTTTTATACATTTAAAAATATATATATATTTCACCTTTATTTAACCAGGTAGGACAGTTGAGAACGTTTGAGAAGTTCTCGTTTACAACTGCGACCTGGCCAAGATTTTTGATTGATTTTACCTTTATTTGTAAAGCAAAGCAGTGCGACAAAAACAACAACACAGAGTTACACATGGGATAAACCAAACCTACAGTCAAATACACAACAGAAAAATCTATGTACAGTGACAGGTTGGATGGGAAGCGTGGCTGCACAGTTATTTTCAGGTCTCTCAAGAGATGTTTGATTGGGTTCAAGTCCGGGCACTGGCTGGGCCACTCAAGGACATTCAGAGACTTGTCCCGAAGCAACTTCTGCGTTGTCTTGGCTGTGCGCTTAGGGTGGTTGTCCTGTTGTAAGCTGAACCTTCGGCCCTGTCTGAGGTCCTGAGCACTCTGGAGCAGGTTTTCGTCAAGGATCTCTCTGTACTTTGCTCTGTTCCTCTTTCCCTCGATCTTGAGTAGTCTCCCAGACGTGGCGCTTGGCATTCAGGCCAAAGAGTTCAAACTTGGTTTCATCAGACCAGAGAATCTTGTGGTGGCTTCTGTCTGGCCACTTTACCATAAAGGTCTGATTGGTGGAGTGCTGCAGAGATGGTTGTCCTTCTGGAAGATTCTCCCATCTCCACAGAGGAACTCTGTCAGAGTGACCATCAGATTCTTGGTCACCTCCCTGACCAAGGCCCTTCTCCCCCGATTGCTCAGTTTGGCCGGGTGGCCAGCTCTAGGAAGATTCTTGGTGGTTCCAAACATCTTCCACTTAAGAATGATGGAGGCCACTGAGTTCTTGGGGACATTTTTGGTACCCTTCCCCAGATCTGTGCCTCGACACAATCCTGTCTCAGAGCTCTACAGACAATTCCTTTTACCTCATGGCTTGGTTTTTGCTGTGACATGCACTGTCAACTGTGGGACCTTTATATAAACAGGTATGTGCCTTTCCAAATCATGTTCAATCAATGGAATTTAACACAGGTGGACTCCAAGTTGTAGAAACATCTCAAAGATGATGGAAACGGAAACAGGATGAATGGAAACAGGAAACAGGATGAACCTGAACTAAATTTCTAGTCTCATTTCAAAGTGTCTGAATACTTATGTAAATAAGGTATTGCTATTTATTTATTTTTTAATAAATTTGCAAACATTTCTAAACCTGTTTTTCGCGTTGTTTTAATGGGGTATTGTGTGTAGATTGATGAGGATTTTTTTATTTGATTTTTTTATTATTTTAAAAAAATCCATTTTAGAATAAGACTAAGGCAACAAAATGTGGAAAAAGTCCTGGGGTCTGAATACTTTCCGAATCCACTGCACATTTGAGTCATTTAGGCAGACAGGCTATTAAAGGGTGAAGTGCCTTGCTCAAGGACACATCGACATGTTTTTTTTTTTCTTCACCAAGTCGGCTTGGGGATTCGAACCAGTGACCATTGCTCTTAAATGCTAGGCTACCTAACATCCATATTTATATACTTGTGGGGTTAACCTTTTTGAGTGTAATCAGAGAGGGTCATGGGTAAAAACAGTTGGGTGGATACCTTGATTTGACTCCTCCAATGATGAGCAGTTGGGTGGATACCTTGATTTGATAGGTTACCACTCTATCACTTTCTGAAATATAACTAACTTGTGATTTTCAAGGAAGGAGGGAAGCATTTTGAAAAACAATTCAAATGCGGTCAGATTTTCTTTCATCTTCCTATCAGCACCTTTTTTTTAAATGTCCTTTTAAACTATTTGAGAATATAGTCCAATTTGAATACTTTAAAAGTGTTTCCCAACCCTAGTCCTCCAGTACCCCCAACAGTACAAATGATAGATGTAGCCCTGGACACAAGGGCTTGATGATTAGTTGACAAGATTAATCGTGTGTGTGTGTGTGCGTGTGTGTGTGCTTGTCCAGGGTTCAAATAAAAATATATGTACTGTTTGGGGTGCTGGAGGACCAGGGTTGGGGAAACACTGCTTTAAAACATTATTTTCTCCCTTCCATGAACTAATCCCAGATTGAGCACAAATTGATAGGTGTAAACACAACCAATCCAGCCATGTCACATCAAGAATTTCTTTAAGGAAAGCAGAAAGGAGAAATGTATTCTTAAAGTATTCGAACGAGGCCATTGTGTAACATAATTCACTGTTATGGCTGTGCCAGTGGAACTTTCTGATGCAATTTGAAATTGTCATTCAGTACAACAAAGCAACGTGCAGCACTTTGACGAATTACCATCAGGTTGCATTACCTAAATAAAACACTGAGTGCTCAAATTAATTCTGATGTAAATGCAGACGAGGCTTATATTATGTAGGCCTGCTTGACGACCATCTTGAGAACATGAAAAATGCACAGGGTGATGCTGATACTCAGATTTATCACTTTAAAATGTGTCAATTGTGCTGTCGGTGCCGTCATTCTGTTACCAAACTTTGCATCTGCACTGTTCTTCAAGTAAATGTGTTTCTGTCAAATGTTCTGGGGAAATTGTTAAAGGTTCAATGCAGCCATTTTTATCTCAATATCAAATATTTTCTGGGTAACATTTAAGTACCTTACTGTGATTTTGTTTATTTTTGACCATTTTAATTTAAAACAAATAGCTTCTTAGCAAAGATCAATTTCTCAAGCAAGAATTTTGCTAGGACTGTCTGGGAGTGGTCTGAGTGGGGAGGGGAGCACTGAAAACTGTTTGGAATTCTCGTTCTTATTAGACTACTAACTAATTTACAGACAGGTGATGTCACCAGGCAGGCCAAAACTCAAACCTTCCAACAGACTTAAAAATTCCAGATGGTCTTTTCAAGCAGCTCTTACACTAAAAGGGCATTATATCATCATTTCCACAGTATTATTCCAACCTCATAGTGTGGAAATGTATATGAAACACAGGTAAATCATGTTTTGGACTGCACTGGGCCTTTACAAGTCTTCTGTGTGGATAAAGTTGTATAGTATGTTTAACTTTGCAATCACTGGTTTTTGATTGGCATACATTTTAAAGTGAAAAATCTGAGTCAATATCATTCTGTGTTGGAATTGCCCATCACTAAAAGACAAAGTAGTCCTATATATTCGGCCTTTCATAGCTGATCTAGGATCATGTTTCACGCCCTTATCCCTGCCTTTAACCATTGCACAGATAAACAACAAAACAGGTCTTGGACCTGTTGTTTGGGGGCAATAACCTATTATAGGTTATGTAGGTTTCCACACACAGTATAGTTATCCATACCATTTTTGATGATGCACAATGTAGGTCTATCCACTATTCAACATGTAGATCTTTTGAAAACGCGACTTCTACTTGTACTGGGGTAATGCTTACGTACACCTTGTTATGAATAACATAGCTAAAACGCTGTGGGGAAAGCAGTAGGCGAAATGTCTACACCCGCTTAGGAAGTACAAAGCGCATAGGAAAACCTCGTGTTCTCTGTCAGAACTGTGGTTCGCTGTCCTTGGTGCTGAAAGCTGTGGGGCTGGATGCGGATTTCAGGATTTCTTCGTGCGGTGTGCATGGAAATACGACAGCAATGCCTCTTATTCTACACACTATTTTGCGTTGGTGCAACATATTGGCTTTTATAATGTGCAGTAAAGATCTGTAGGATATAGCATTTTAATATCGTAGACATATGGCACACGGAGTAGACTAGGCTATATTGACTTTACTTCACAGCTTTTCAAGTTGGCAGTTTAGATGCCTCAACGAATAACGAAAAGTTGAGAGGGGCTTTAGATTATAGCCTACTTCATTCAATTGAAAATACGTTCCCACGTGTTGGAAATGTGTCCTTACATTGACTCTTTCAATAGGTAAAGGATCTTACTGTAACCTAATAAAACGGCAAGATTCTAAAGCGTATTTTTCTGTTCAATCCACGACAAATTAATTATCAAGCAAGACATTTTGTCATTCCTGCGTGCCAGATATTATGTGGCAAGTCAGTATTGTTAGACATCAAATTCCATATTAAGGAAAAAAAAAACTTGATCTTTTTGAATGACATCAAATAGAACCAATGAGAAGCCCGACGAGGACGCGTTATAGCCAATTACATTCAGGCACCTCGATGCATCACGGTGAACGGAGCTACTCCGGGTATACTTCCGCGTGCATGCGTGCTCGTGTGTGTAGGTTGAATGGATGAAACAACGAGAGCGGAGAGGTATAGCGTTGCTGTGATACGGCCCTATATATTTGCTGACAGGACTATCTTCCTTTTAAAGACAACCTCCTCCTTACATTGGTTTTCACTTAGTGATGTCGCGTATTTGTGTGGTGAACCTGTAAAGAGCAAGACAGGCAGAAGCCAGCTTTTTTAATTATTTGATTCATTTTATTTCTTCAGTTATTTTGATTTTATTTAATCCATTGGCTGAAAGGGACTCATTTCTGTATTTTGGTTAAATAAATATTTAATTTAATCATTTTATCTTGTTTATGTGTTGATTTCTGTTTCCAAGTTTGAACTAAGAGAAAGGCCGAATTCATCTTTTTATAGCCTATTTGCAAGTGTCTTCTTCATTCTCTATTTTTAAAGAGATTGTTTGGCTAAGGACGTCCGTAACTTTCATTTGTAGAAACGGTAAGACATTTATTCATTATTAGCCTATGTGAAATCGATATTTTGTGACTTCCAAGTTTTATAACAATATGATTGTAGGCTATTGTTTGATATCGTAGCCTGCACTCTCATCGCATGAGAACCATAGCAAAATGTTCCAGTTACATTTTTGTTGTGGTCTATTTTTTTCCAGAGATTAATTGTGTAGAATTGCGATGCATAAATATGAATATCTCGATTAGATCAATCCATCTGCGCCTAGATTCTTTGCTACCCATGTCAAGCTACATTATGTGTGAACGCGAATCTTTGGGTTTCGCATGTCTTATTGGTAACCAAGCCACGAGTGTGAATACTACAATATGCATTTGATAGGCTATAGGCAGCGCGTTGTCTTCAATAGTATTGGTTAAACTGGTTATATATTCTGTAGTCTTCTTTTCTATACAATGGGAGTGTCACATTTACTGATAAGTAAGCCGGTCTCTGCACATGGATGATTATTTATCTTATTACCAGTTTACATGATTAGGGTCGCAATCCCAGACCCTATCCTACGTAACTAGGATAGGTTATGGTCTAAACTGCACGACAAAAAAAGTGCCATAGCTTTTTTTTTGGGGGGGGGGGGGGGGTCAACTATGGATTTGGTGGTAGCCTTGCCTGCTTCATCGATTTAAAACTTGGTGCATTAATCTCTAAATACACTAATTGATAAATACAACTAAACACATGTAATTTATGCACTCACTCGTTTGACAATACGATTTGGATTGGCAATTTTAAACAGGCCCTGGAATTAATTGAAGAATCGATGATGTAGGTCTAAGGTGTGAACCATTTTGCTTGCGAATTCACGTGCGATTTGCATTTAAACCCAGACTACCTGAGACTAGCCTATGCACCACGAAGACCCACCATTCAGGTGGATGTCTACCAAAGGAGGCTGCTGAGGGGAGGTTCACTCATAATGGTTGGAACGGAGAGAATGGAATGGCATCAAACACATGGAAACCATGGAAACCATGTGTTTTGATGTATTTTATGTCATTCTACTCCAGCCATTACAATGAAGTGGTCCTCCACAATTTGAAGGTGCCACGATCTTCCTGTGATGTCTTAAAACAAGGCTGCAAATCAGAGATGCAGTGGTGGGACTTTCAAGGGCTCTATCCATTTAAAAACATAATTAAAAGTACCCCAATCCTTTCACCTGCACCCTGCTTTAAATGGGCAATCTGAGATTGATACATCGATTTTAACTTTTAAATTAATTATATAGCCATAGATGATTTAATATTGATACGTTCCCCTTAGATCAACTGTGGTACCCCATCAGAACCCAGAATACATTTGTTTACTATTGTTTGTAAACAAACACTATAACCTCAACATGGTTTAAACTATAATTTGAATTTCATGGAGGGTCCGTGTTTGTATCCATTGAATCTGTCTAAGAATTCCTCAGCTGTTAACCAAAACAGTGGCGGGAATGGGCATTGTTGTTTGCTATTGCAGATTGGCCCTTCAATTAGTCAAACAGAAGGAACTTCAAATTGTTAAAAAAAAACACACAAAAAAACACGAGGGCAAAAAATTAACAATGTATTGCACTAGGCTACAGGGTCTTCATTTTGATTCATGAATATAAAAAAACATGTTTTGCTAGTTTTTATTTTACTGTCTGGAACCTTGACCTGGATGACCCATGGTCTGTGCACCTGATGCAAATTTAAATGTGCCTCCCTTCTATTTGGGCTGATTGACAAGTGGAATATTCCAAATCCTACAAATCCAAGTAAGATAACTCTGCTATTGGCTGCCTATCTTGTCGCTTTATTTAGGATGGTTACGTTCCCGCCACTGTCCAACCATTCTCGACCTTGCAAACTTTGGAGAAGGACCGGTCATTAGTTGCATGGACTTTCGTCAATTATACAAATTGTTGTAAAACTGTGTTTATTACCCAAGGTAAGAACTGTAAATAATATTTTACTGTATCCAAAGAAGAAGCCAAACCGTAAAAACAACTAAAGAAAACGGCATGCTCTTTCAAATGCTAAAGCTTGCTAGCTAGTTTGGTGGTCGTGAGCCATCCTTTTGCAGGGACATCTCAGCGTGGCTATCCACAGTATGTATTGGTTCACTTTCTAACGTCAGCCGGCTACAATTTGCACATGCATGATGTTTTTGCCCTTTTTTTGTTGTTAGTCAATGTTTTGTACTGGTCCAGGTAGCTAGTCCATTGTAGCCGACTAACATTTAGAAAGTGAACCAATGTATGCCAGCTCACTAAATAGGTCACGTTAGCTGCCGTAGACAATATATTAACGACGTGGTCACACTAGTTAACCACATTTCAGTCACGGGTTTAGTTACCTGGTTAACTTATTTGATAGGCAACGCAGTGCTATAATGTTAGTTAGTGACCGGTCGGCTGAGGAACCTGGGTTGAAATAGTTGACTGTCTACTGCTTCGTTGAAGGCCATTTGAAACAGGCAGCGTGTTTTTAATTAGCCACGGGTCAATTGCTGGCTATGCAGTAACGTTATACCGGCATGCAGATTGTCATGCGGTTCATGTCAAGATGTGTACCCAAGAGTTGGCTTGTCACAGTCAATGCATGTAATATTAGTAGTTGTATCTAGTTTATATGCACAGACTCGAGATAACAAATCACGGGTGCACATTCACCCATAGCACACGATGTAGGAGACAATTGATTGGTAATGCAGCGCGAGGTCAGCACATTTGTTACTCGAGCGATTAACGCAGGTGGCAAAGATGAACTAATTGTAATGGCAGCTCGTCTCCCTGCATGCAGTGTGGCATTCCTCTCCGTGAAGCGCGCACCTATTGAGGTATATTCCAGCTATTGAGGTAATTGCTGGTTCTGGTTGGTTCGAACTTCCCATCTTTTATAGCTAGCTATGGTATTAAAATATAACATTATGCATCCCACCCTCATGTTATTGTAAGGCCTGTGTTCCAGGTTGACGCCTCACAATCCATGCTTTAATACAACGATAAGGCACGAGGTGTGTGTGGTATATGGCCAATATACCATGGCATGACGCAACGCCTTACCGTTATTATAAACTGGTTACCAATGTAATTCTGAGCGTTACAAATACATTATTTGTCATACCCGTGGTATACGGTTTTGTTATACCACGGCTGTCAGCCAATCAGCATTCAGGGCTTGAACCACCCAGTTTATAATTAATCTGAAATGGCCTCCAATCAGAATATGCTTGACTAGAAGTAGCACATGAAACTAACTGGGTTCAATGTCTAAACTTCTTAAAATCTAAAACGTGTTATTACTGTATTTATACATTAGTTCACTCATCTTGTTATACCATTTGTCCACACCTCTCATGAAAGTGGTGTACGGACACATGGGGAAACAACTTTTCATCTAGTGGTTTATAATTTTCTGTTAGATTCTGTTACTTATTGGTCTTCTTATAGTTCGACCAGCGAAACACTCAGTTGGCATCCCTAGTGCTCACGGTTGTTATCTGACCTTGGGTACTGAACAGGCAGTGTCTGTCGAGATGCTTCAGCATTGTCTCAGGCGTTTGTTTTCCAGTGAGTAGGCAGTCTGCAGTGAGTAATCAGTCAGAAGGTCATGAATAGATTACGAATCATCAAGGCAGCAACTGGAAACGTGGCCAGTGAATATTTACTAGGAGGCTGCTGACTCATGTGTCCTCTCTGGTCTTGTAGGGAGGGGTGGTGGGAGGGCGTGGTTCAGTGCTTCCCTCTTGTAGCTAGCTCAAGTCTCATCTCTTCTCCCTGAACAATATTGCCACACTAAGCCAGGGATTCCCAAACTCGGTCCTCAGACTGACTCCAAGAGTTGAACTTTTTTATTTTATTTTTGTCCTAGCACTACACAGCTGATTCCTGTAATCAACTAATCAAGCTTTGATAATTTGAATTGGCTGTGTAGTTTTAGGGCAAAATACAAAATGTGCACCCTCTTGGGGTCCTGAAGACTGAGTTTGTGGAAATGCTGGCTTAGGACAAAGTAGAAAAAAAAAAAATCGGTTTAAAATAATCCATTGGCAAGGTGGTAGTTGGTAAATAGAAACTAGAATTTGCTTGCTATTTTTAAGTTGACGTTCGGGGAACATAAATTGAGCTAGTTTCTTTTCGAATCTTTCCTGCAAGTCTCTAAAAGTTTCCAAGAATTGCTGTTATTCATCGGCCTAAGATGCTGTTTGGGCAATTCCCTTCCTCGTATATCTCATGTTCCTTCCATGATTTCAACAGATACTGTGAGGGACATAAGAGGGGATACGAGTGGTTGTCTTGCTGTTTTTTTTTTGAGCCCAGACATTTTAGCCTTTTCTAAATAAGACTGCTGACAGAACGCTTAAAGCGCATGAGAGTGAGTGAACTTCCAAAGGCCATGTCAGTGTGCAGCCCTGTCAAGAGAAAAGGGTTAGTTTACAGTGGGTGGTTCCAGCTGAATAATGTTATTCCCGAAAATTCGAAACAAGTTCCTGTTCAAAAATTGCCCATTTTTATGTGAACAATTTCAAAATGTGTGTGTTTTTTAAAGGACGTGTGTTACAATCACCACTGGTCAAAACCAAAAAAGGTGCAAAAATAAAGGTCCCAGCTTTTTCTCTCTGCAGTGAAGGAAGGTTGAGTCCTGTGGTGTAGATGGTATGTGGGGCTCACGCCCTCGTGCTATATGTTGGCCACAAGGTGTCCCTCCCTACAGTGTGTGCAGGTCATTACCCAAGGCCAGCAGCCGCAGTGTCCTTGGACCTGTATCTGCGTCATGGTAGACCTTCCTCAACGCATGGCATGTGGTGGACCCCCCCCCCCCCCCCCAAATGAAGCAGATGCTGTTTCAACGTATCATTATTAGCCATGACTAAACGTCTCTGCCTTCTAATGCAGTGGTCAAAGCAGGTAGCAATAGCTTTATTTTTTTCCCATCAATGTTTACATCACACACTCAAGTAGAACTTCTAGGGCTTACTTAAAAAAAAAAAAATATATATATATATATAAAATGTTTTACTTGCTTGTAAAATTATTTAGCTTAATAAGTAGAAGTTCTGCCCCCCTCCCCAAGTCTGATTCTCTACTTGAATGTAATTGTAAAGGACCTACACCTTCCAGACCCCAGCCCTGCCTCTAACCCACAATGCAATTTAATTATCCTAGAAATGTTTTAACTCTCCATTTATCAACGTCAAGTTGTTCTCTTGGCAAATATGAGTTTTATGTTAGGAAAGATGAACAAATAAAACTAAATATTAATACAGATTGGCCTGCACATAAGTGAGGCTTTACATTTTTGGGGCACCTATATTTGTTTTGACAGCGTTGGTATGACTTGAATGGCGTCTGGGAATGTCTTATGAAGCTTAGTGCAATATGCTCTAACAACCAATCATGCTCCGGACTGCTGGCCATTTCATAGTTATTTTCCCTGTACAGTCGGTGCCACTTCAGAAAACATAATTTTAAAGGAAATATTTTCTACGGGTAAAGTAGGTGTCTTTTTCTATCGTACTAAACAAAAATATAAATGCAAGTTTCTTTTATTTTTTATTTTTTTTTATACTGAGGTGAAGTTCATTATGAAATCGGTCAATTGAAGTAAATTCATTAGGCCCTAATCTACGCATTTCACATGAATGAGCAGGGGTGCAGCCCAGGCCCACCCACTGGGGAGCCAGGCCCAGCTAGTCAGAATGAGTATTTCCCCACAAAAGGGCTTTATTACAGACTGATATACTCAGTTTCATAAGCTGTCCGTGTGCCTCCCCCGCCCCCGTAGGTGAAGCCAGATTTGGATGTCCTCGGCTGGCGTGGTTATACTTGGTCTAACGTTGTGAGGCCGGTTGGACAAACTGCCAAATTCTCTAAAACATTGGTCGCGGCTTATGGTACAGAAATTAACATTCTAAACTCTGGCAACAGCTCTGGTGGACATTCCTGCTGTCAGCATGCCAATTGTATGCCCCCTCAACTTAAGACATCTGTGGCGTTGTGACAACTGCACATTTTAGTGGCCTTTTATTGTCCCCAACACAGGGTGCACCTGTGTAATGATCATGTTTAATCAGCTTCTTGATATGCCAAACCTGTCATGTGGATGGATTATCTTGGCAAAAGAGAAATGCTCTTGAACAGGGATGGAAACACATTTGTGCATTTTGAGAGAAATATGCTTTTTTTTTGTTCGTATGTAGCATTTCTAGAATTTTATTTCAGCTCATGAAACATGGGACCAACACTTTATGTGTGTGTGTCATATTTTCTTAGTCCTGTCTCTCAAAAGGTGCCATTTCTGTAACTATTGCAGTGCTGTAATAGCAAGAGTCGTGTGTGTGTGTGTGGGGCTTGGTTGTCTTAGCCAATTTGTGGTGGTAGAGTAGCTACTCCTGTGACGTGAACAAAATAAATGTCAGGGCTCATTGTAAGTGATGAAGTGCTATGCATTAATGTTCAAGGACACCCACACACACACCCACACTGAAAAGGGCCCTTTGGAACACCCTGACCTTATCAACACAAAACTATGATTCTCCCGTAGTCTAGTACGGCCTGTGCATCTGCATGCTCCTTCCATGAAGTGCCAACTGCAGTCCTAAGAGATCAATAGTGTCATTTTAGCTGAGAAACACTGAGGGGCTGGTTTTGCCGTCACTTTGAAGTGGGTGGCTGACTATCTAGTTAGCAGATGTTTGTTTCGCATCAGCATTGATTCAGAAACGTTCTTTCAGAAATATTGTATACTTAGAACATGGAACGCTGTTGAACTTGCTTAGTCCAGGCAAATTAGGCCCTTTAATCTACTTCCCCCAGAGTCTGATCTCGTGCATGACGGTTTTATGTATCTGTGTCCAGTATGAAGGACATTAGGAGGTGGTTTCGCTAGTTAGCAATTGCGCTAACGCTAGTTAGCAGCTTCCTTCAAACTGCACACAGACAAATGAAAAATGTTACCCTTGAGTTCATCTGACTGAGGAAGTAAACAAACAAAAGGTCTCGTTGCCAAAATCCTGAACTATCCCTTTAACTCAAATACCCAAGTAGACTGACTTTAACAGTGTAAACTAATAGTGCAAAACCTACTGCTAATATCTGAAACTCTGTACAATGCATTTGTACACTAACTAGATGTCAGTCAGTGGTCATTGCAAAGCACTCACCAGAGAAACGTGATTAGGCTACTCTGTTTTTCACAATCTGAAAAACAGAAAATATTAAATCCATTAAAGTTTTTATTTTCTTTCTGTTCACAGAAAATTGCCTTAATCTGCATTTGCTGTACCTGCTCATATTTCTTATTTATTTTTCTTTAAAAAAAAATCCTTGATTAGATGTGGCTTGTGTGGAAGGTGAGGTTCCTTTTTCCCACAGCATGCTCCGCTCTTTACTCTGAACTGCCTCGTGTAGTGAAATTATCTGGCCCATACGCTACCAGGGTTTTCTAAGAGAACATTAAACCTGTCTTCTTGATTATTCCTATTTACAGTTTTTACTGTTCATGTTGTCTATTAAAACCTCTCTGAACCACCCATCCCGGATCCGGGATAATTGTCATCAGCAACGCTGAATAGCATAGCGCCACAGTCAAATAATATTACTAGAAAATATTCATAAAAATATTATATCCATAATGTCCACAGAAACATGTCAAGCGTTTTTTATAATCAATCCTCGGGGTGTTTTTCAAATATCTATTCGATAATATATCAACTGGGACAGTTGGCTTTTCACTAGGACCGTGAGTAACAATGGCCGCCTTTCTCTATTGCGCACAACTCACTCTGAGAGCCCCTACCTATCCACTTACGCAATGTGGTCGTTCATGCTCATTCTTCAAAATAAAAGCCTGAAACTATGTCTAAAGGCTGACACCTTAGGGAAGCCATAGAAAAAGGAATCTGGTTGATATCCCTTTAAATGGGCAATAGGGATGCATAAGAACAGAGGTGTTTCAAAAACAGGGGCACTTCCTGATTGGATTTTCCTCAGGTTTTTAGCCTGCAATATCAGTTCTGTTTAACTCAGACAAAATTTTGACACTTTTGGAAACTTTAGTGTTGTCTATCCTAATCTGTCAATGATATGCATATTCGAGCATCTGGTCCTGAGAAATAGGCCGTTTACTTTGGGAACGTTATTTTTCCAAACATAGAAACAGTGCCCCCTAGCTTCAAGAGGTTTTAAAACAAATTGCGTAAATGGCCCGCCTTTATCTTGAAAAATTAAGTTAATGTTTAAATTGAAATGGTTTTCAGTCTTAAGCAGTGGTCTAAAGTGCAAATTTGGTCGCATATGCAACTAGATATTTTGCTTTGTGACCAGGAGTTTCTTATTTTGGGCTGTGCGACTATGGGGAAAAAAAGAGTCTCCCAGATGATTGTTGTAATGTGGATTCGCTGTAGTGTTGAGTGCCCTAGAGACGAGCAAATGCAGAGTCGTTAGCGTCTTGGTCGCTCCATTACTATAGTGAAGATGGCTTCCTTCTAGTTCAACCAGGTCAACAGATCTGACCTATATTACAGAGCGCAACATTTTTTAAACTTCCTATAGCGGCTCACTGGGACTGCTTTTTACATAGTGGGCTGTTCTAAAACTACTCATGCGTCGATGTCGTTAACACGACTGAACAAAGAGGAAACAAATGGTTATCTCGTTGGCTAACTAGCATAACCTGGTAACCTTAACAGTATTATCCATACATATGGGGGCACAGCGAGAACTTGATGTTCTTAAAGAGACAGTGTACAATTTTCTATGTAATGGCATGTCAACAGGAAATGGTGCTTTTACACAATGTAGCAACCTAATATTCCACAAATGGAATCTCAACGATGGGTATTCGTATGAACATTATGGCTCTTTATAATAAATACATGTATTTACAGGGTTACATATTCGTTTCTGGCCCACCACGTGCTTCAAAAGTAGCCTTTATTGGGCCTATATGAATTGTAGTTATCTCAATCAATAAAAATAAATCTTACTTTGGTGTTCCTTACTTTGTTGGGAGTATCAGTGCCACGTTTTTATTTATTTAGAGCCCTGGTCTTATTATATATTTATGGTTTTATGTAGCCTAAATTTAATAAATTATCATTAGGTAGGGCTCTATTAAAATCAGTTTTTGCATGATTCCATCTTGGGCTTTTCCCAAATATATAAATATATTTTTTTGTCCACAATGTTCAAACCAGGAGACCATACCATGTTGAAGGTCTGGGGATAAATATGATGAATGTAGATTTATGGGTGTAGTTAACATTTTTAATTCACACTTAGCGAGAGGCGGTTGTTGTATAGCGATGTGTTTTGTAGCGCACATTTAATGGTCGAGTTTACAAAGCAAGTACCCACTAGATTGATTTAAAATAATCATCGTCATTCTGGCAGGTAAGCGTAGGCTACTTTGTCGTTAACATTTTGAGAAGGTTAGCCTGTTTTCACTAGCGTCATCGCTAACGGCTACACAGAGGGAGACGAGAGCACCGCAGACGGCGACGTTTCTCATTGCCTCTTGAGAAAGTTGCAAGAAGTATGAATCATGGATGCATTCTGTTCATGTTTTATGATACACTTGGGCAAATTTAGTTCATTTTCAATCCATTTAGTTGGTTCCCTACTAAGAGAAATACTTTTGAGTCCTGTTTAAATGCCTTGATTCCGTCAGGGCCGTAATGGTCATATTTGGAATGAGGCTCTCCACTACCTATTGTTCCTGCAGTGATGATTTGCCACCTTCAAATGTTTTCATATTGTTTTTTTTAGCAGGTAATCGCCAACAAGTCCAGGCCTACCAGTAGCATATGCAAATTTAAGGAGCTTAAGACTGTCAGCCAATCAACATTCCGAGGCTCGAACCACCCAGTTTATAATAGTATATATCCATCCACATTGCAGGATTTGAATGGCAAAAGGGGCGTAGGAGAGAGACTATCCAATCGGACACCTTTAAAAAAAACACTTGCTGTTCACTTGTCAATCAAAGCTCAGGACAACAATAGACTGCGCCACCACTCTGTGGCTGGCTGTATGAAACGTGCTAAATAAAATGTGTCAACAATTTAGGCGTTTAGATTCATCGGTACCACTTGCATTACATAGCGTCATGCTTTCCCCCCCCCCTCCTCCGTGTAAAGAAATTGTACTGCAACCAACCACAACACCCACAAATTGTCCCGGGAGGCAGGACAGACTGCGTTTCCCTGTCATCGCTTGCTTCGACAGACGTGTGTGTGTGTGTGTGTGTACTAAACAAAAATATAAGCTCGACATGTAATGTGTCGATCCCATGTTTCATGAGCTGAAATTAAAGATCCCAGAAAATGTTCCATACGCACAATTTATAATTTCTCTCAAATGTTGTGCATATTCCTGTTAGTGAGCATTTTTCTCCTTTGCCAAGATAATGCATCCACCTGACAGGTGTGGCATATCAAGAAGCTGATTTTAAACAGTCATTGCATAAGTGCACCTTGGGCTGGGGACAAAAGGCCACTCTAACATGTGCAGTTTTGTCACACCACACAATGCCACAGATGTCATGTTTTGAGGGAGCATACAAGTGGCATGTTGACTGCAGGAACGTTTCCAGAGAATTGAATAGACATTTATCTAAAATAAGCCGCCTCCAACATTGTTTTAGAGAATTTTGGCAGAGCACTTGTATGGTGTCGTGTGGGAGAGCGGTTTGCTGATGTAAATGTTGTGAATAGATTGCCCAATGCTGGGGTAATGGTACACATTTAGCATTTTATCAATGGCAATTTGAATGTACAGAGACCCTGACCATATCCTGAGGCCCATTGTCGTGCCATTCAGCCACCGCCATCACCTCATGTTTCAGCATGATAATGCTCGGCCCCATGTCGCAAGAATCTGCACACAATTCCTAGAAGCTGAAAATGTCACAAGTTCTTCTGTGCCCTGCAGACTCACAGAATATGTCACCCATTCGCGCATGTTTGGGATGCTCCGGATCAATGTGTCGCAAGAGGAGTGAGACGACATTCCACAATCAACTCTATGCGAAGGAGATGTGTCGCGCTGCATGAGGCAAATAGTCACACCAGATACTGACTGGTTTTCTGATCCACACCCCTACTTAATAAAAAGAAAAATGAGGCATCCGTGACCAACAGATGCATATCTGTGTTAGCCGTGTGACACCCATAGGAGATTAAGGAATTTATTTCAATTGACTGATTTCCTTCTATGTACTGTAACTCAGTGAAGTCTTTTGAAATTGTCATATTTTTATAGTTCTGTTCAGTGTATTTTAGTAAGGGGTAGAAATGGCGATGGATAACTTTTTTTGCTGTCGTGAAAGCAGTCCATTTGGAGCTAATCGAGAGTTCAGAGGGATTGCAGCATCCACAGGACGCCATTGTCCCACTGTCTCTATTGATTAACTGGCATGATTCATTCAGTAGAATGTCTTTCCCACTTACAAACACCCCTGCAAAGTGTCTTCTGAACCCTATTAATTAGCCTGGAGACTAATCAATGACACAACCTGTACCCCCCCCCTTTGGCCCTCCAAGACCAGGCTTGAGTAGAGGTACGTAATCCGACTAACTGAAACGACATGTAACCTGGAGCCAGATTTCAGTAGTGCAATACTAACTTTGTATGAAAATATGACCGAGCCAGTATGTTTAGGTTCTAAAGGCAGCTGGTCATGAAATATTGACTAGTAAGAGTGTCAGAAGTAGACATCTTTTCACCTTCACCACATTTAAACGGACACATTTACGCCTTTTTAAATTAAGCTTTCTCTACAGTCTTTGCCAGGTGTTGCTTTTCATGGTGTGCATAGTCCCCCCCCCCCCCTGTGTGAAAAGGGTTCAAGAGAACCAGTAACTAAGCATGCTGCATTTTAAAGTGCGCCTGCTCAGTGAGGTAAAATTGAGGTGGATGGGTTTAGCCTAGCACACTGGTTTAAAAAAAACAAACAGCGTTTTTTTTTTTATATATATTTTTTTTAAAGAACTGCTCAGCAAGGCCTCCAGGGGGACAAGATACACCATGCTCAAATGCCAGGATGAGGCTGCTGGTTGGCTGCGCATGCACAAAGCCTGTACTGGGACAGATTTTGAGGCAGAGCCTTGCCAAGTTCCATTTTCTAAGTGTTTATCTAAATGAAATATTCGTGCCTTGTAGCATTGTCTCCAGTGGGACAATGGCCAATGTTTATACTTTGTACTTCTAATTAAAGGTGACGCTAAGAATGGGAGGTGACAAAGCAAGTCTTCCCTCAACATTTGGGTGTTTGGTGGCACCGTTGTCTGTTTTGGCCCAATTTGGAGAGACTAGGCTTTGTTTGTTGTTGGATTTGTTGGGAAGTAATGTTAACATTCTATTAGGGGAGAGCGAGTTGATATGTAAATAGCCTTCATTCCCTTGTTCTCGTCCGCACTGACCTGTAAAAGGTTGACCGGTATGAAAGCATTATGGGGTATTACCTTTCACCTGTTGCATTATTTTACACATCAGGGTCCTGTATTCAGTGTTTCACAGAAGTGCTGAACTAGGATCAGGTTCTTATGATCTAAAAGGTTAATCTGATCCTAGATTGCTGTGAATACAATGCCTGTTAAGATGTTGAGGACCGGGGGGTGGGGGGGGGGTTAGCGGTGCTTAACTTTACAACCTGATTTTCTTGGTATTCTCAGCTTAATGTATTTTTTTACATTTATTGATGGGATTTATTTCTTAACAAATCAGCCAGGTTTCAGTGGAGGCTGCCGAGAGGAGAATGGCTCATAATAATGGAATGGTATCAAGCACATTGAAACTGTGGTGGATGTATTTGATTCCGCTCCAGCCATTACATTGGGGAGGGAGGGGGAGGTTCTCTTCTGCACTGTTCAACCAATCCAGTAAATGTGGAGGAGGAGTTTGTTGTTGGACTCTGCAGAGGCTATAGCAAGAATGAAGGCAGTTTTCTGTCAACCTAGGAGATGAGATAGAGCTCTTGTGAAGTTTCAAATGAGTGGATTTGTCTATTTTGGCCGCACCCGTTGCTGACAGGTGTATAAAATCAAGCACACAGCCATGCCCTCTCCGAAGAGAAACATTGGCAGTAGAATGGCCTTAAGTGAAGAGCTCAGACTTTTTTCAATGTGGCACCGTCATAGGATGGTTACAAAAAGGCAGTTTGCCAAATGTCCCCCCCTCCCCTTTGCTAGGGCGTCCTTGGTCGACCATAAGTGCTGTTATTGTGAAGTAGAAACGTGTAGGAGCAACAACGGCTCAGCCACAAAGTGGTAGGCCACACAAGCTCACGGAATGGGACCGCTGAAGTGTTTGGCGTGTAAAAATTCTGTCCTCTGTTGGAACACTCACTACCGAGTTCCAAACTGCGTCTGGACACAACGTCAGCACAATAAATGTTTGTTGGCAGCTTCATGCATTGGGTTTCCATGGCTGAGCAGCCGCATACAAGACTAAGATCACCATGCGTAATGCAAAGCGTCGACTGGAGTGGTGTGACGCTCGCTGCCATTGGACTTTGGGACAGTGGAATCTGGGTTTGGCTGATGCAAGAAGAACACTACCTGCCCCAATGCATAGTGGCAACTGTAAAGTTTGGTGGCAGATGAATAATGGTTTGAGCCGAGCCCATAAGTTCCAGTGACTGGGAAACCTTAACGCAACAGCATGCATACAATGACATTATAGACGATTCTGTGCTTCCAACTTTGTGGCAACAGTTTTTGGTAAGTCCCTTTCCTGTTTCAGCATGACATTGCCCCCCGTGCGCAAAGTGTGGTCCGTACAGAAATGGTTTGTCGATTTGGTATGGAAGAATTTGACTGGCCTGCACAGAGCCCTGACCGAAACCTCAACGAACACCTTTGGGAAGAATTGGACCGCCGACCTCAGGCTAGGCCGAATCGCCCAACATCAGTGCCCGACCTCATGAATGGAAGCAAGTCCCTGCAGCAATGTTCCAGAATCTAGTGCAAAGCCTTCTCCACTCTTCAGGGGCTGTTATAGCAGCAAAGGGGGGACCAACTCCATATTTATACCCGTGATTTTGTAATGAGCTGTTCGATGGGATGTTCCACATACATACACACACACTACATGGCCAAAAGTGTTTTCAGTAAACAAGCCAGTTCTGACAGTCAACTTTTTAAACAAAAAAAAAAAATATATATATTCTATTGACTCAATGGATTATTAACCTTGAGGTGAAGTGTAGGCCCTACATTGATATTTGGTCTGGAGATGAAAATGAAATGAATCCATTGTTTTGATCATCTGAATGGCTGTCATTTAATGATAAAAGCCACACCAGTCAGATGAAGGGCTGTTCAAGCATGACTAAGAGCAGAAAAGCCAGAGTACACACACACCATGTTGGAAATAATTCTAGTCCCGCCATGTTCAGCCTAACTGATCTCATTATGGTGTCCTTGTGACTTGCCACTACTGTTGTAAAGAGCTGTGTAATTCTGTGCTGTCAGCTGTAGAGCCCTAGTTTAGTTACAGCATTGACCTTGGTAGAGGGGACATTACTACCTACAAGCCTGTTGATGTTGCCTCACTGTAGAAGTTTGGCATACTCTGTTGGTTTTAGGTTGACTGTCCTGGTTGCTGGCTTTGGCTTTTTTTTTGACTGCCTGAAACAGAAATCTAGGGGATAATACTCTTAAATATTCATTAGAAATGCTGCCGTCTAACAACTTGAACCTGTTGTTCAACTATAGTTATCTAACAAGAGAACACGCTAGCTTGGTTTTGTCTCATCAAAATTCAATAATTTGTAATCTTCCTCGAACACTTGTAGCCAGCCAATGGTTCGTTTCAATTGTTAAGGTACTACATCATGTGGGTTATGATGTACAGCGCTAAGAGTCATGGGTAAAAACTGAAGGTGTTTTTATTCTTTTCAGCTTTGTCCGGCTAAGTAAACATAAGTGACTATTGGAATTCATGGGAGACGAATTAAACCATTGATTTGAAAGTGTTATTTGTTTCAAACAATTCAAAGCAAGTTGGGTTGTCTTTTCATAGTTCAATGTCGGTCTGTTGCCAGTGGCAACATTGCTTCTGGATTGCACTTTTGTGCATGTATTTGAGTGGGCTGCAGATTCTCGTGTCTGTTAAACTACCCTGAGTATCGATCCATTTTGCAGTTGTGACATCAAGAGCTCAAATAGTCCTGTTCCTACCAATAAAATATTGATTTTTAAAATGCAACACAGGGGCTTAGTCTTGTGTTCATATTTACAGAAATGCATACATTAATTAACTTGTCATTATCCCAAACATCATATTGACATGTAATTGTAAATTAGAACGTGTTGGTCATCAGGGCTCAGACATAACTGTAACGTATTAGGATTTTGACGGTGTTTCTGCATTGGTTTTATTAGTCGCAAAAGGTAGTGACTTCACGATAAGAGCCCATGTGTGCTGATCGCATGTTTGCACTAAACTGAGTAGCACTTGATACATGTACATTGAACAAAAATATAAACGCAACATGTAATGCTGAAATAACAGATCCCAGAAATGTTCCAGACAAAAGAGAAGCTTATTTCTCCCCTAAAAAATGTGACATTTGTTTATCGCTGCCAAGATAATCCATCCACCTGACAGCTGTGTTATATCAAGAATCTGCTTAAACGGCATCATCAATACACAGGGGGGGACCTTGTCCTCGGGACAATTAAAAGGGCACTAAAAAGTGCAGTTTTGTTACAACGCAATGCCACAGATGTCTCAAGTTTTGAGGGCGCGTGCAATTGGCATGCTGACTACAAGAATGTCCACCGTTGAATGTTCATTTCTCTACCATAAGCCGCCTCCAATGTCGTTTTAGAGAATTTGGCAGTACCTTCAACCGGCCTCACAATCGCATATGACATCGTGTGGGTGAGCAGTTTGCTGATGTCGACATTGTGGGGAAAAATGCCCCATGGTGGGGTTACGGTATGGGGCATACATAAGCTAGACAATGAACACAATTGCATTTTATCGATGGCAATTTGAATGCACAAAGATACCTTGAGATCCTGAATCTGCCGCCATCACCTCATGTTTCAGCATGGTGAATCACGGGCCAAGGTCGCACTGCTCTGTACAACATTCCGGGACGCTGAAAATGTCAGTTCTTCCATGGCTTGCATACTCATACACCCATTGAGCATGTTTTTGATGTTCTGGATCAACGCCCATGACGGCATTTTGCAGTTCCCTCCAATATCCAGCAAAATTCGCACCGCCATTGAGGAGGGGGACAACATTCCACAGGACACAATAAACAGCCTGATCAACTCTATGCGACGGAAGTGTGACGCTGCATGAGATATGGTCACACTAGATACTGGCTGGTTTTCTGATCCACCTGACCCCTACCTTTTTTAAGGTATCTGACCAACCGATGCATATGGGTGGCAGGGTAGCCTAGTGGTTAGAGCGTTGGACTAGTAACCGGAAGGTTTCAAGTTCAAACCCCCGAGCTGACAAGGTACAAATCTGTCATTCTGCCCCTGAACAGGCAGTTAACCAACTGTTCCTAGGCCATCATTGAAAAAAAATAATTTGTTCTTAACTGACTTGCCTAGTTAAAATAAGATAAAATAGAATATCTGTATTCCCAGTCATGGGAATGGATTGGGGCCTAATTAATGTTTTAATTGACCAATTGAAAAAATAAGTTTTAAATGTTTTTATTCTATGAGCTGTAACAGCCTTTGAAATGGTTGCTTCTATTTTTTGGGGGGGGTGTCAGTGATTTAACACTTCCACTGCTTTGAGAGGTTTCCTTTTTCCAAGTCATGCTTAGCTTTGTTTTCTGGTTACATTTATGGCAGTTAAAGATCCGGTTTCTTTTTTTTTACTACGTGATGTTTCCGTTTTGACAACAGCTAAAAAAAATAAATATATATATATATATATATATATATATAATAATTTTTAATACTATAGTCTCCAGAGGGAGATCTGTCATGCTTTGTTGTGGGTGAACTGGACCTTCCTCAGACTTCGACTGTGGCGAAACGTATCCACTTTGATTATTAGTGATTTTGATGTAGCAAGGCTTAGATTTACCTGACTTGTTGTCTGGCTTAGGGTTATAAAGACCTGACTGTAGCCCAATGGGTCTCATGTGATCAAGCAAATTGTAATTTTGATTGACATCAGATTGGGGGTGCTTTTAAGTGCTTTGTGAGCTACTTGATCATTGGTTAGTGAATGTCAGCATAATAAAAAGCAGTGGCTCTATATCGGGCGAGCTTCAGATGTAAGCTGTACTGTGCAACTCTATGGGATTTTTACTCTGACGCATCCCATCCATTCAACTAATTATCATTACTGCTTGTTGTTCCTGTTTTGCGTGGCCTGATTTTTATTTTTATTTTTATTTTTTTTCTTGATTCTAACTCCCTACAGTTATTTCCTCCCATTTCATTTCTGCTCCTTCCTAAAGATGACTTACTTATTATGACCCCCCCTAACAATGAAGTGATTTCCCCCCCCCGCTTTTGTTCCGTTGAATCTAACATGCAGTGCTTCTTGTGTCCCATATTTGCAGACGGCAACTCCAAACTAACATGGCAGTCAGACTGTGCGACGTGGCTTCTCTGCTTAGAAGTGGTTCGTGGGCGACAGAGCCTTGGACTGGGGTTGGTTGCACCTTCATCTTCAATTCATTTGGGCCAATTTTTTTTAAATATATATTTTTTTAAATGCTCATCGTGTCAGGCCATACCAAGGACTGACTAGCTCTCACCAATTTTTCCAGAAATGTCTTTTGTGTTCAATATTAGGCTAATTTACGGTTGCTTTTCCACTTTGGTTACGAGAAACTTGTGGTAGTCTGTCCATTTGGTATGGTCTAAAACGGTCACTTTGATAATGACTGTGAATGTATGCACTTAAAGTAGTATAGCATTTGAAATACTTGTAGGGAGATGTAGTTTTTTTTGTAGAAGTATGACATCCTATCCCCTTGCACTTTTTTGTTTTTTGTAGTCCCAGTATTTTCACGGTTGTAGTCTAGCAACTGTATTTGTATTCACAACACTGACTTGAATGATGGAGATGACCTACTGATTTTCACGGTCCGTTAGGGCTGGGAATTGCCAGGGACGTCACGATACTTAGGTGGCGATAGGATATATTTTGCGATTTCTTTATGTATTGTGATTCAATATTGCAATTTGATGTTCCAAACATATTGCTCACTAGAGGTCTGCTGCAGAGACGTGTGATTTTGATCAGTCATGGAAATAAATGCTGAGAAAATGATGGCTCACTATTTACAAAGATGGAGAACAAGCTACAGGATGAAAAATACCTGAGTTTTGGCGAAGTTACTGCCAACTAGCGCTGGCTAACGCAACCTAGCAAAAAATGAATCAATCCTTGGAGTCAAAGTAGCGATATTTCGGCCAAAATAATATTGTGGTTTACACCCCCCCCACCCCCAATCATTACTATATATACGGTCGTGGCCAAAAATATTGGCACCCTTGACATTTTTTGTCAAATAATGCCCCATTTCTATCAGAAAACGGAAGTTCACATACAATTTACGTTGGAGTCATTAAAAATCGTTTTTCAACCACTCCACAAATTTCTGGTTAACAAACTATAGTTTTGGCAAGTTGGTTAGGACATTTTTCCAACGATTGTTTACAGACCGATTTAATTCATTATCACAATTCCAGTGGGTCAGAAGTTTACATATAGTGTGTTGACTGCCTTTTTAAACAGCTTGGAAAATTCCAGAAAATGTCTTGGCTTCTGATAGGCTAATTGACATTTGTGTCAATTGAAGGTGTACCTGTGGATGTATTTCAAGGCCTACATCTTCACAAGGTCCTTTGCTGTTATTCTGGGATTGATTTGCACTTTTCGCACCCAAGGTATGTTCATCTCTAGGAGACAGAACGCGTCTCTTTCCTGAGCGGTATGACAGCTGCGTGGTCCCATGGTGTTTATACTTGCGTACTATTGTTTGTACAGATGAACGTGGTTCCTCCAGGAGTTTGGAAATTGCTCCCAATGATGAACCAGACTTGTGGAGGTCTACAATTTATTTTTCTGAGGTCTTGGCTGATATTTTTTTATTTTTCCCATGATGTCAAGCAAAGAGGCACTACGTTTAAAGTTAGGCCTTGAAATACATCCAGGGACACCTCCAATTGACTCAAATTATGTCAATTAGCCTATCAAAAGCTTCTAAAGCCATGACATCATTTTCTGGAATTTTCCCAAGTTGTTTAAAGGCACATTCAACTTAATGAATGAACTTCTGACCCACTGGAATTGTGATACAGTGAAATAATCTGTTTTAACAATTTTGGGATAATTTGTCATGCACAAAGTAATGTCCTAACCAACTTGCCGAAACTTATAGTTTGTTAACCAGAAATTTGTAACACACAGTGCATTTTTACGTTACAACCTTATTCTAAAATGGATGAAATAATTTTTTCCCTTCCATCCACACACTAACCCATAATGACAAAGCGAAAACTGGTTTTTAAAGTTTTTGCAAATTTTTATGAAAAATGAAGACCTTTTTATTTACGTAAGTATTAAGACCCTTTGCTATGAGACTTGAAATTGAGCTCTGGTGCATCCTGTTTTCATTGATCATCCTTGATGTTTCTACAACTTGGGAGTCCACCTATGGTAAATTCAATTGTTTTGGACATGATTTGGAAGGTCCCTTAGTTGACAGTGCACGTCAGCGCAAAAACCAAGCAATGAGGTAAAAGGAATTGTCCGTAGAGCTCAGACAGGATTGTGTCGCAGTACAGATCTGGGAAAGGGTCCCAAAAAATGTCTGCAGCATTTTGAAGGTTCCCAAGAACATAGTGGCCTCCATTCTTAAATGGAATTTTGGAACCACCGAGACTCTTCCTAGAGCTGGCCGGCCAAACTGCGCAATCAGGGAAGTAGGGCCTTGGTCAGGGAATTGACCAAAAAAACTATAGTCTCTCTGACAGTTCTTCTGTGGAGATGGGAGAACCTTCCAGAAGGAAAACCATCTCTGCAACACTCTACTAATCAGGCCTTTTATGGTAGTGACCAAATGGAAGCCACTCCTCAGTAAACAGCACATGACAACCCGCTTGAAGTTTGTCCAAAAGGCACCTTAAATAAAACACTTTAATATATATACTGGGCAAATCAGTTAAGAACAAATTCTTACTTACAATGACGGCCTCATCCTGCCTAACCTGGACAATGCTGGGCCAATTGTGCGCCACCTTATAGGACTCCCAAACACGGCCGGTTGTGATACCCTATTTCAAATCCAGGCTGTCTGTAGTGATGCCTCTGGCCCTGAGATGCAGTGCCTTAGGCCGCTGCGCCACTCAGGAGCCCTAAAGGACTGTCGGACCATGAGAAACAAGATTCTGTGGTCTGATGAAACCCAAGTTGGAACTAATTGGCCTGAATGCCAAGTGTGACATCTGGAAGAAACCTAGGCACCGCACATCACCTGGCCAAAACCATCCCTACAGTGAAGCGTGGTGGCAGCATCATGCTGTGGGGATGGTTTTTCAGCTGCAGGGACTGGGAGACTTGTCAGGATAGAGGGAAAGATGAACGGTGCAAAGTACAGAGTTCTTTGCAAACCTGCTCCAGGGTGCTCTGGACCACCGACAGGGCGAAGGTTCACAACGACCCTAAGCACCCAGCCAAGACAACACAGGAGTGGGTAGTCTCTGAATGTCCCTGAGTGGCCCAGCCAGAGGCCGGATTTGAACCCGACCAAACGTCTCTTGAGACCTGAAAAATAGCTGTGCAGCGAAGCTCCAACCTGGCAGAGTTTGAGAGGATCTGCAGAGAAGAATAGGAGAAACTCCCCAAATACAGGTATACCAAGCTTGTAGCGTCATACCTAATAAGACTCAAGGCTGCCAAAGGTGCTTCAACAAAGTACTGAGTATTTCATTAAAACTTCTTTTTTTAAATGTATAGAAATGTGCAAAAAATTCTTAGCCTGTGTTTGGTGTGTAGATTAAGGGGAAAACTATTTAATCTATTTTTTTAAAATAAGTCTGTAACCTAACGATGTTGAAAAAGTCGAGGGGTCTGAATACTTTCCGTATGCAGTGTTTGTATGCATACATACTGAACAAAAAATATAAATGCAACAATTTCAAGTTATAGTTTATATATATATATACATACATTCGTCAATTTAAAATTTCATTAAGCCCTAATCTATGGATTTCACAACTGTGCAATGGGGTGCAGCCACTGGGACGCCCAGCCAATCAGATGATCCCACAGGTGAGGCCAGAAACCTGGGCTGACTTGGTTAAACGTGGTTGTGCGTTTTTAGTTGTACGTACTGCCAAATCCTCAAACAATGTTGGAGGCAGCTTATGGTTGAGACGTGAACATGAAATGATCATCCAACAGCTCTGGTGGCCATTCCTGCAGTCCGCATGGCAATTGTACCAATTGCTCTCTCAACTTCAGACATCTGTGAAATTGTGTTGTGAGACCACTGCACATTTTAGTTAACTTTTTTGTCTCCAGCACAGGGTGTACCAGTGCAATGATCATGCTGTTTAATCAGCTTCTTGATATGCCACACCTATCAGGTGGATGGTTTATCCTGGCAAAAGAGAAATGCTCACTAACAAGGATGCAAACACACATTTATACACAAAATTTGAGAGAAATAATATTTTTGTGTGTATGGAACATTTTATAGCATCTTTCAGCTAATAAAACATGGGACTTTACATGTTGCGTTTTATTCTTGGTGTGCGTGTATCTATATATCCATCTCTACTTGACCAAAAGTATGTGGACACCTGCTCATTCCAAAATCATGAGCATCAATATGGAGTTAGTCCCCCCACGTTGCTGCTGTAACAGCCTCCACTCTTCTGAGTAGGCTTTCCACTAGATGTTGGAATACTGCTGCGGGGACTTGCTTCCATTTACCCACAAGCATTAGTGAGGTCGGGCACTGATGTTGGGAGATTAGGCATGGCTCGCAGTCTGCTTTCCAATTCATCCCAGTGGTGTTCCATGGGGTTGAGGTCAGGGCTCTGCAGGCCAGTCAAGTTCTTCCACACCGATCTCGACAAACCATCTAGTATGTCACTTTTGGGACGGCAAGTAGCATAGTGGTTAGTGTTGGGCCAGTAAATGAATCCCCGAGCTGACAAGATAAAAATCTGTCGTTCTACCCCTGAACAAGGCAGTTAACCCACTGTTCCCCGGTAGGCTGTCATTGTAGATAAGAATTTGTTCTTAACTGACTTGCCTAGTTAAAGGTAAAATAATTTTAGTTAATTAACATTTCTGTATGGACCTGGTTTTGTCATGCTGAAACAGGAAAAGGCCTTCCCTAACTGTTACCACAAAGTTCGAAGCACAGAATCATCTAACATGTCTTTTTATGCTGTCGTTAGGATTTCTCTTCACTGGAACTAAGGGGCGTAGCCCGAACCATGGAAAAACAAGCCCAGACCATTATTCCTCCTCCACCAAACTTTACATTTGGCACTATGCATTGGGGCAGGTAGAGTTCTTCTGGTATCCGCCAAACCCAGATATGTCTGTCGGTGTCTGATGGTGCAGCGTGATTCATCACTCCAGAGAACGCATTTCCACTGCTCCAGAGTTCAATGGCGGCAAGCTTTACACCACTCCAGCCAATGCTTAGCATGGTGATCTTAGGCTTGTGTGCAGCTGTTCGGCCATGGAAACCCATTTCATTAAGCTCCCGACGAACAGTCCTTGTGCTAATGTTGCTTCCAGAGGAAGTTTGGAACTCTGTAGTGGGTGTTGCAACCAAGGACAGACAGTTTTTACATGCTTCAGCACTTTGCGGTCCCATTCTGAGAATTTGTGTGGCTTACCACTTCCCGGCCAAACCGTTTTTGCTCCTAGATCAAGGCTCCCCAACCACCTTCCTGGAGATCTACTGTCCTGTGGGTTTTCAGTCCAACCCTAATTTAACACACCTTGATTCTACTAATTTAGCTGCTCAACAAGACCTTAACTATCCGAATCAGATATGCTAAATTATGGTTGACTGAAAGCCCTCAGGACTGTAGATCTCCAGGAAGAGGGTTGGGCAGCCCTGTCCTAGACGTTTCCACTTCACAATAACAACACTTACGGTAGACCGTGGCAGCTCTAGCAGGGTAGAAACCTGACACTGACTTGCTGGGAAGGTGGAATCCTATGACGGTGCGACATTAAGTCACTGAGCTCTTCAGTAAGGCCATTCTACTGCCAATCGTGCCAATCGGCACCTCTCTGATTCAGAGGTTGGGCAAAATGCGGATGACAAATTTCAGTTGAAGGCATTCAGTTGTACAATTGACTAGGTATCCCCTTTTCCCTGTCACTTAATCAGGCAGGCACAGGTGCCAGTTCTCCAGCAGATTACTGTTAGTTTCCAAATAACTCGCATTTTGCAGATAGCAAGTCTTAGAAGCTGCACATATGCAATTCTGGTTAGGAAACTTTAGCTCTAATACAGTGGTGGTATACCTAGATCTGCATATTTGTGCATGTTCTGAATCGGACAGGATTTGGGAGAGAATTTTCAGTGTTCAAATGTCACTAGGGTCCCCTGGGAAACACTTCCAATCATATACTTGTTTCATTGCTATGATTCTAACAGTTCACCCAAGTTTGTTTGGAAGTGTCAATAGCGATATTTGGTCAACATTTAGTTGCAAACAACCTATTGTGCAAACCTACCACAGTGTTTCCTGCCAGCTTGATATCCGCTTGACATTACAAATGAAGATGTTCTCAAATTGGCCTCTAAGAGGAATGCGCAGCCTGCTGTAACCATTTGTTTCCCTTCACACGTCTCAAAGGCAGTGGATGCACCTCTGTCTCATATTTGAGATGCCATTTGAACGATGGGTTAGTTAAAATTGAAGGATTTATTTATTTCTGACAAGTCTTGACCAGGGCCAACTTAACTGTAATTATGGAACCAGGAAGTTGATAACTTGATTACAGTAACACATTGCACTTTTCATGGTCCTTTAAGGTCCCATCCGTGTTACACGAAGGGAAATTACACTGCTGCTAAGACTATAACCTCTGGTATAGTCTTAGAAGTGAAATTTATATAGACCCTAGGCAGAGGGTACAAATAGTTTTTGCCCTTCTGGAAACTTACTTCTCAGAACTAAGGATCCAAATCACTTTTTTACACATTCATGTTTTTCACTATGCTTTGTTCTCGCCCTCCCTTCTGAACCCTGAACCCATTTGATCGACATGAAGTACCCTATTTAAAAAAATATATATATATATATATTTAACCAGGTAGGCTAGTTGAGAACAAGTTTTCATTTGCAACTGCGACCTGGCCAAGATAAAGCATAGCAGTGTGAACAGACAACACAGTTACACATGGAGTAAACAATTAACAAGTCAATAACACAGTAGAAAAAAAAGTCTATATACATTGTGTGCAAAAGGCATGAGGTAGGCAAATAATTACAATTTTACAGATTAACACTGTACCCTAAACAATTATATATATATATATATATGATTGTTCATTCAAATCACCACCAGGTTTTTTTTCAGCTGTTCAGAAATAAATAAAAAAAATTACTACCGTTAGTGTGTCACTTAGCAATATCCTCGTTTATGTTAGCACAGCTGAAAACTGTTGTTCTGATTAAAGAAGCAATAGACTAGTTGAGTATCTGGAGCATCAGCATTTGTGGGTTCGATTACAGGCTCAAAATGTCCAGAAACTAAGTTATTTCTTCTGAAACTCGTCAGTCTACTCTTGTTCTGAGAAATGATGGCAATTCCATGCGAGAAATTGCCAAGAAACTAAAGATCTCGTACAACGCTGTGTACTACTCCCTCCACGGAACAGCGCAAACGGGCTCTAACCTGAGTAGAAAGAGTGGGAGGCCCCGGTGCATAACTGAGGCCAGCATCCCGGAGCTGCCTCTTCACTTTTGACGTTGAGACTGTTTTTTTTGCGGGTACTATTTAATGAAGCTGCCAGTTGAGGACTTGTGAGGCGTCTGTTTCTCAAACTAGACGCTCTAATGCACTTGTCCTCTTGCTCAGTTGTGCACCGGGACCTCCCACTCTCTCATGTTAGCGCCAGTTTGCACTATTTTGTGAAGGGAGTAGTACACAGCGTTGTATGAGATCTTTAGTTTCTTGGCAATTTCTCACATGGAATAGCTTTCATTTCTCAGAACAAGAATAGACTGAGTTTTAGAAGAAAGTTCTTTTTTTCTGGCCATTTAGAGCCTGCAATTGAACCCACAAATGCTGATGCTCCAGATACTCAACTAGTCTGAAGAAGGCCAGTGTTATTGCTTCTTTAATTAGCACAACAGTTTTCAGCTTTTCATAATTGCAAAAGGGTTTTCTAATTCTCAATTAGCCTTTTAAAATGATAAACTTGGATTAGCTAACACAATGTGCCATTGGAACACAGGAGTGATGGTTGCTGATAATGGGCCTATGTAGATATTCCATTTTTAAAAATCAGCCGTTTCCAGCTACAATAGTCATTTACAACATGAACAATATCTACACTGTATTTCTGATCAATTTGATATTTTAATGGACCATAAGGGCATTTCTTTCAGAAACAAGGACATTTCTAAGTGACGCCAAACTTTTGTGTGTGATGAGAACAAATATAAATGCAACATGTAAAGTGTTGGTTTCATGAGCTGAAATAAGAGCCCAGAAATTTTCCAGATGCACAAAACGTACTTCTCTCAAATGTTTTGCGCAAAAAGGTACCGTGATGAGATCTTGAGGCACATTGTCATGACCTTCATCTGCCACCATCACCTCATGTTTCAGCATGATGATGCACGGCCCCCATGTCGCAAGGATCTGTACACACTTCCTGGAAGCTGACAATGTCCCTGTTCTTCAGTGAGCTAAATGTAACCCATTGAGCATGTTTGGGATGCTCTGGATCGACGTGTACGACAGCGTGTTCCAGTTCCTGCCGATATCCAGCAACTTCGCACAGCCACTGAAGAGGTGGACAGCATTCCACAGGCCATGATCAATAGCCAGATCAACTCTGTGAAAATGTGTTGCAAATGGTGATCAAATTTCTGATCCACTCCCCTACTTTTTTTTTTTTTGTATATCCTGCACAGAAATCTGTCTTTAGTTCCACATATTCTGGAACCGCAGCCACCAAATTATATAATGGGGATACAATAGCCTATGCCTGTAACACACGGATCTGGGAGGGATGTGTTTTAAGTTATTTAGGCCTAATAGTAATAACCTTGAGTACTCTGTGATAACTAGCATAGTGTTCAATAGCCTTTTTATAAATTGGTGTTCATGTAATTCTATTCTGTTGATTTTCTTAGAGTTCAGGTCCAACTTTACTCTTCCCAAAAGTGAGGCGATAAGCGTGATATGGCTTCAGTTTGAATGCAATCCTCCATGTGAAGAGCATCCTTTAACTATCCAGCTTGCTGTTGGATTTATTAACCTTAGCTGGCTTCAAATACATGTGTATTTGAGTATCTGGTATTTAATATACCTTTTTTTTTATTTTCTCTGCGCATTTAAATATACAAGTGTTTTTATTTGAGTATTTTAAGGGTTATTTTTGAAAGTTTACCAAAATTGTATTTTACAGTTTTCAAATACTGTGGTTAACCTCTCTAGGGTATGTGGGATGCTAGTGTCACATCTGGCCAATATCCAGTGAGGTTGTAGAGCGCCAAATTCGATTACAGAAATGCTCATTTATAAAAATTCAGAAAACAAAACATATTTTACATAGGTTTAAAGATGAACTTCTTGTTAAACCAACCAGTGTCATATTTATAAAATGCTTTTTGGCGAAAAGCATACCTAGCCCCAAACATACCTAGCCCAGAACATACCTAGCCCAGAACATACCTAGCCCAGAACATACCTAGCCCAGAACATACCTAGCCCAGAACATACCTAGCCCAGAACATACCTAGCCCAGAACATACCTAGCCCAGAACATACATACCTAGCCCAGAACATACCTACCTAGCCCAGAACATACATACCTAGCCCAGAACATACATACCTAGCCCAGAACATACATACCTAGCCCAGAACATACATACCTAGCCCAGAACATACATACCTAGCCCAGAACATACATACCTAGCCCAGAACAACATACCTAGCCCAGAACATACCTAGCCCAGAACATACATACCTAGCCCAGAACGAACATACCTAGCCCAGAACATACCTAGCCCAGAACATACCTAGCCCAGAACATAGCCCAGGTTGACAAATTATTACAAACAATATCCAGCCAAGCAGAAGTGTTACAAAACTCAGAAATAGAGATAATTAATCCCTTGATCTTCATATGGTGTTAATCAGAAGACATTCATTTACTCAATAAATGTTCCTTCTGTTAGATGAAGTCTCTTTATATCCAAAAACCTCCGTTTTGTTAGCCTGTTTTCTTCAGTAATCCACAGGCTCAAACTCAGTCAAAACAGGCAGAAAAAAAATCCTAAATGTATCCGTAAAGTTCATAGAAATATGTCAAACGATGTTTATATTCAATCCTCAGGTTGTTTTTTTAGCCTAAATTATCCATAATATTTCAACCGGACAATAACGTCGTCAATATAAAAGGTAAACAAGAAATGCACATGCACCTGAAAAAACTCTGCGACACGTTAAGGTCCACTCGCTCAGACTGGTCTTACTCCCTCATTTATAAGAAGTGGTCTAGTGGAAGGCTTAGGAACTGCAAATTGACTCCTATGTCAATGGATACTGTAATGGCATTGAATAGAGAACTACAAAACCAAAACAAACAAACTTCCTGAATGGATTTTTCTCAGGTTTTCGCCTGCTAAATCAGTTCTGTTATCCTCACAGACACTATTTTAACAGTTTTGGAAACTTTTAGTGTTTTCTATCCAAATCTACCAGTTATATGCATATCATATCTTCTGGGCCCGAGTAGCAGGCCGTTTTTAATTTGGGCATGGTTTTCATCCAAAATTCCAAATGCTGCCCCCTACCCTAGAGGTAAATGCATTTTAGAATTTAAAATGCTTTCCAAGTTTTATTTACAAATTCGTTAATATAAAAAAAAAGTGTATTTTCAAATAAAAATATATGAAAACCTTGAATGTATGTAGAAATAATTCATGTTTTTGAAGTAGTGTTTGTATTTTTTTGTCTCTTTTAGCAGGTAATTGCAGCCATGGAAACACAGCTGTCCAATGGGCCCACTTGCAACAACACGAGCAACGGTCCCTCAACAATCTCAAACAACTGCTCCTCTCCGGTAGAGTCGGGGAGCATGGAGGACAGTAAAACTAACTTGATAGTAAACTACCTGCCTCAGAACATGACCCAAGAAGAGCTCAAGAGTTTGTTTGGGAGCATCGGGGAAATTGAGTCCTGTAAATTAGTTCGGGACAAAATAACAGGTAAGGAATGCAGATGCCATTGAATTGTAAACAGGTGCTCAATTGTTTTCTTTTTTGGGGGGGGTATATCAGTTGAGACAATAACCATGTGGTGGTTTATGGGTGGATGATGTCATGGGCATTTGTCTCTATTGCATACAGCCCCCCCCCTCGCTAATGTGATGCCATTTTATTCTCCAGTGTCATGAATTATGGAACGTTGTGCTTTTTATCCCCAATTAAAAGCATGGATCTTGCTTTTTAAAGATTATATTTAGTGAGGCGGTAAGTCTCTGAGCAAAATGTTATAATTAGATGGCATCTCTAAGTGAAAGCCATTATGAAACTTACCCAGCAGCAAACCAGATTGACTTACTCGAGAGAGGACAGATTTTTTTAAATGGTTAAATATCACTGGTTTAACTTGTTCTTTTAAGATGGCTTGCTCCTGTCATCCATTATGCCACAAGCAATGCCAAAGGGGAGCAACCCTTTGGGTATCTGGACATGAAACATTAGTTTTCCTTTTTAATGGAAAACGACTACTTCCTAGGCTTAACATTTTACAGGATTTTTGTCCAGAAATTTTTACCTGAGGTGACATTTCTCACTGCAATACACCTGTATTTGTTTGAATGTCTTTTCTAGGTGGAAATCTAAAATATCACCATTTTTATATCCGTGGCTGTGTGAAGGAAGGGGAAATGCTGCAGAGCTCAAAGGCACAACCACACATTGACATGACTGTAGATCACGTGCCAAACTCATTCCACTGAGGGAAGAGTGTCTGCCTGTTTTTCACTCCTCCCTTGTACTTGATTGATTGAATTAAGGTCAATGATTAGTTAGGAACTCCCCTCACCTGGTTGTCTAGGTCTTAATTGAAGGTAAATAAAAAAACAGCTAGACACTAGACCTTCCATGGAAAGAGTTTGAGACCCCCAGATGAGGCCGACGTTGCTGGGTAATGACTGCTCAGTGTATTAAGGTTACCTAGACATCTCTGCTGGTTATAACTCTCACACAGGGACTTGGTAGTGAGTCTGTAGCTATAGTGAGAATTGTATCTGTTTTTCATTTGCGTTTTGAACCTGAAATATTTACTGTGGCCTCAGTGTAGTGCGATGCCTTATACCGTTGGTAGACTCTGAGGGTCATAAGACCCCCCCCCCTGCATGTACTGTAGCCACGTGTGCACATTTTTTGTTCATATTCTGTGCTAGTTAGTGAGTTATTTTCCTTTTCCCCAGTTATAGATATTTTATAGTCAGCAATTGGGGTGCGATTGCTTCCTACAAGAGCACAAAATGTGTGCATTTCTATACTTATTTGAAAAGCAAGCTTTTTGCTTTTTGTCTTAAAGGGGTGTTGTAGTTTAATGGGCTTGAATTGGCCAATAGGAAGAGAGTAGTATAATTCGCCTTCTGTAATAATATTATGGGAATTATGAGTCTTTTATTTGGTAAAGTGTTTTTTTTTGCGTCAAACATTCAGTCACACGCCTCCCGGGTGTCACGGTGGTCTAGGGCACTGCATCGCAGCGCTAGCTGTACCACCAGCGACTCTGGGTTCGAGCCCAGGCTCTGTCGTAGCCGGCCGCGACCGGGAGGTGACGCACAATTGGCCTAGCTTCGTCCGGGTTGGGGAGGGTTTGGCCGGTAGGGATATCCATGTCTCATCGCGCACCAGCGACTCCTGTGGCAGGCCGGGCGCAGTGCGCGCTGACCAGGTTGCCAGGTGCACAGTGTTTCCTCTGACACATTGGTGCAGCTGGCTTCCGGGTTGGATGCGCGCTGTGTTAAGAAGCAGTGCAGTGCGGTTGGGTTGTGTATCGGAGGACGCATGACTTTCAACCTTCGTCTCTCCCGAGCCCGTAGGGGAGTTGTAGCGATGAGACAAGATAGTAGCTACTAAAACAATTGGATACCACGAAATTGGGGAGGAAAAAAGGGTAAAAAAAACAACAAATAATAATGAAAAAAAAACATTAATTCACTGAAGGACAAGTGGATAAACGGGTGCATGTTTTTATTTATTTTTGGGACTGTACATAGCCAATGTGGTGGTCAATGTATTAGCCAATAGTCTGTATGCTGACTGACAGAACAGCTGGTAAAATGTAATGGCATGCTTTTTCCCCATTTTTGTTTTTGATGGTAGGCCTACATGATTAAAATAGCCGTCGTTTTAACAGTGGCCAAACAGGCTACTAACATAAAAACAGCCTCCGTGTTCACAGTAAATGAGCGCTGGAAGTTGCAGATTTTTTTTACAACATTCAAGTTCTCGTTCAACACAACAAATTCGCTCCGTGCAACATATATTTGAGCAAACATTCATAAGGATGTGAATTTTAGTCCCGTGTGTGTACCTGCCTTGTCGGTTATTTTTTTTTTTTTTAAATATGGCGGGCGAGTGGTTTATTTATTTATTTTGTCAAACTCCAAGGTCCTCTGATTAATACTAGCCGCGTGCAACAGGCCTGTGTTTTACCAGACGTTCCTTTGACAGATGCTGCTGCAGTTTGAGCAAGAAAACAACTGATTTTGATAAAAGTGCTGTGCATATAGTTTGTATGAATTACCTACATTATTTTATCAAGTTTCACAGTGAGTACTTGTGTTTTTATAGGCATGTTTTATGCCAATGAACAGAAAGTAAACCTCTCCAAATCCATCAGTTTTAATTAAATGGCAATAAAAATCCCAGGTTTCCCCACTGAGGTAAACTTTTTGGAAATGGCAAGTTCACTTCCTAATAACTCCATCTCAAGCTGTTCAGCACCTCACGGGGAGGGGAGGGGGGGTCTACTGTGGCTCACTAAAGTAATGATCACACTGCCTCAAGATATTATGGGGACACCTATACATTTGGAAGCGTAGCACAAGTTATTACTGTAGCCTTATATTGTCTAGACAGGTTGTTGACGATATTCATACCCTAGAATAAAGTCTCCAGCTCATGAATCAATTGAATGAGAGGTAAAATAAAAAGTATATATTGTTTTTTACATGGTGTAGTTAGGAATAAGGCACCTGCTCGGTTAAGAGTTAAACAACCAACTTCTCTAGTAATACTAGTCCCATTGAAATAGAGCCGTAGGTGATTGTCAATGACGTTGATCTATTCCCGGTGTAGCCTGTCTTCATTAAATAGGCCTTACCTGTACACGAACAACCCTCTCCCTTCTAAAATATGAATGGTGTTAAATATTTTACCATGCTTACATATAGCTGAGAAGCTTTCAAAAGAAAGACGGGCTCCTGGTTAGGCTCCTGTGCTTCTCCGTAACTCCACCTCATAATGGTGTGTTCCAAGTCTAAAAATATCATGCTCTGTGTTTTGAGCTAAATGCATCCGTGTCCCTGCATGCCCTGGTACTACACTGTCTCTAATGAGGGATACCCATTTCTCTCTGGGGGGAAAAAAAAGCCACTCTCCATAATTATATACAATACGCAGCGAGGCTAACAACCTGTGATGTGCTTTTGTGTCATATTCGGCTTGTTCCATTTTGAAAAAGTGATGCATTTGCATGTAAACTGGCTATACTATTTCGACTGTCACGCGGGATGATGTCTGGATTAAGGCCTTTTCTCCCATGAGAGATGCTTATGGAAACCGTATGAATGCATAATGGATAGGGGGGAGGTTGGGACGATACTAGCGACGCAATACTCATTCTTGTTGTGGCAAGGGAAAAAAAACACAAAGTGGTTTTAACTTCTTCAGGAATTCGGCCCCCTAATGTTGGGGACATTGTCATCCAAGCTATAATCACACTATTTATACATACAGCAGCATTTTTTTGTTGTTGCCATGAAACAAATTGCAATACTGGCATTGTCCCGGCTCTAATAATGGACGAGGATGGAACAATCTGAAGTTACGATATTTATTATATATATATATATATTTACATGGAAGCCTTTTTCTTTTATTCTCTTGGTCATCTTCTAAAGAAACAGATCGATCTTGAGTGGTGTGTTACTTTTGACAGACAAGATTATTATGTCTGGAATACGTCTGAATTGTTAATCTGACAACTTGTCTTTAAACAATGTAACTATGAGGTGGCTAAGGACTATTATGATGGTTTGGACTAGGTGTGATTGCCTGTGTTGGTAAGCTTTTAGCTGTTGGCAAGTTGGGTATGGATTTAATTATTATTATTATTATTATTATTATTTTTTAAATCTTCAGACGAGTGTGAACAACAGGAAGTGTCTCGTGCTAGCTACCTCAAGATGTTGAATAATCACCAGACCATCCTGAGAGATTAACCTGTATGTCCTCTAGTGAAATCTCCCTGTTTTGACTGGATTGCCTGCAATATCTGGGGAACCAATTAGAGTATGGGCTCCTCAAACATCTGCCTAATCAGAACAAAAGGACTATCCCTAAGAAGCTCTGTAGTTTTCTCAACATAGCAGAATCCAGTCAGGATTTGTTTGCCCTCCAGGCTCAAATGGAAGTGTCATCTCACCAGCTCATTTCAAAGGCTCTGTGTTTCTCCTGGCTATAGCGTTCCCTGATTTTTATGCAAGGTGAATTTGAGTTTATCAACTGTTCTTCATAGCAGTTGAGGAACCCGTGCAAGCACTGACTCACGTTGATGGTCCACATTGAGCCAGAATGGGAGTGAATCTTTTAATTTTTTTATAGCATGTAAAATGACAGACTGAAGAGAGGCCTATAGAAAGTCACCCTTTTGTTGAATCTGCATCCCACATTGAAGCATTACATGTGTACGTTTTGTGCATTTAGTTTAAAGGGTCATTTGCTACCATGGGATTATGAAAATGCCCTCCCCAATATTTAAATCTAATCTCATATTAGGTTTCCATATCTTAATTTATTCATATATTTTGAAGTTGCTAGTGAACTTGACCACCGGTGGAATTGCAGACTAAATGGAGTGGGTGGAGGAAATTGAATTGACAGTGTGCCCATAAGGAGTGGGTGTCAAATCTATTGTAGATTTTGGAAATATATGATAGAGGGGAACACGTTGAACCTCGGCGCTCGTCTGTGTCAGATGACTCACTTCGAAGCAGAGGAATCTTCCGGCAATTGGTGACTTCACGACCTTTTGTCAAGATGGGCCAAGATTCTGAGCCTAGCCCTTAATAGCTGTTTCAAATATTGCCAGTTGGCTTGTGGATTGATTTTTTTTTTTTTGAATATCCTGTGGTTGAATCCATTGTTATTGAAAGACATGGGATGTCCTCTATTGTAGATATCCAGGGTACAGGGTTGAAGCTAGAAGGGGGAGGGACGTACAGGGTTGTAAACTAGAAGGGGGAGGGACGTACAGGGTTGGAAGCTAGAAGGGGAGGGACGTACAGGGTTGGAAGCAGGGTTAGAAGGGGGAGGGACGTACAGGGTTGGAAGCTAGAAGGGGGAGGGACGTACAGGGTTGGAAGCTAGAAGGGGGAGGGACGTACAGGGTTGGAAGCTAGAAGGGGGAGGGACGTACAGGGTTGGAAGCTAGAAGGGGGAGGGAGCTAGCACGAGCAGCATACGGTTTAAGCTAAATACGCTGGGCCATGGGAGACTCTAAATCACCAGCCAGTTCAAACAGAACATGAAGAGAAATGAGGCCAAAAATGTGCAGTATGTAAAGTCAAGTTATGAGAATGGGAGGCCTCCAGGACTTGTTTTCCCTCTGTGTTCAACAGACTCGGTGACATTTTCCACTTCCAAACACCTAAATCTGTGGTATTCAAAGTCGGGAATCTGGATTTTTTTTTGTGTGTGAATTTAAACTCAGAACCATTTTGAGGCTTCAAGTTCATCATAGGCTATTCAAAGTGGATAGATGTACAACAGTTCCAGTCTTTATGCATTGGTGTGTGTGTGGGTGGGGTGGCAGGTATCCTCGTGGTTAGAGCGTTGGCACAGTAACCGAAAGGTTGCTGGATCTAATCCCCTAGCTGACAAGGTAAAAATCTGTCATTCTGAACAAGGCAGTTAACCCACTTTTCCCCGGGAGGCCGTCATTGTAAATAACAATTTTGTTCTTAACTGACTTGCCCAGTTAAATAAAAGACATGCCTGATCTGCCCACAGTTTTAACTTTAGTAATTCTAATTGGTTTTGTTTTCTGATTGCAGGGCAGAGCCTAGGTTATGGATTTGTGAATTACGTGGACCCGAAAGATGCAGAGAAAGCCATTAACACATTAAATGGCCTGAGACTACAGACCAAAACCATTAAGGTAAGCAAACACCCACCGATCCCTCAAGTATCACATGGGATTCTTCATCCAATTGTCCACTATGATGGAATTTTAACCTGGTAACTTTATTCTTATTGTTCTATTCTGTTATCCTAATGTTCTATTATGTTACTCTGTTATATTCTAATGTTCTATTATGTTACTTTAGAATATAACAATGTTCTATTATGTTAATCTGTTATATTCTAATGTTCTATTATGTTACTTTAGAATATAACAATGTTCTATTATGTTACTCTGTTATATTCTAATGTTCTATTATGTTACTTTAGAATATAACAATGTTCTATTATGTTACTCTGTTATATTCTAATGTTCTATTATGTTACTTTAGAATATAACAATGTTCTATTATGTTACTCTGTTATATTCTAATGTTCTATTATGTTACTTTAGAATATAACAATGTTCTAGAATATAACAGAGTAACATAATAATGTTCTATTCTGTTATTCTAAGCCATTTCCATACGCTTAGTATCCAGTTGCAAAAAAAAGACCATTGCACGGTAATTGTGCGCTGTCCAAATGTTCTAACTTCCTGTTTGGTATTAAGTAGAGTCATTGTGAAGCAAGGAGAGGGAGCCTGTAATATGTAGAGCAGAGCTGTTTCTATGGTTGCATGTGCTGCTGTAGTGTGCCCGAGCGCCTGTGTATGATGCCGGTACAGGGAGGTGGCTCTCTTATTGGTATTCGTGTGGCAGAGCCGGTATTGATGTGCTGGAGAAACTCATTTGCTTCATGCAGTGAACGCTGGGGCTGATTTTTATTGGATGTGATTTTCCACGGTACATACACTGATCCAAGAGAGGGAGAAAATGGCTGCTTGTGAAAACGTGTTCTGCGTCTCTAAACCCCCCCCCCCACACCTCTTAAATAGGAATGGGCACATTTATTCAAATATACAAAGGGACGTTAAGTAAGTTCGTTAACAGATTCTTATTTTCAATGACAGCCCTCTGAACAATTTTTTTTTTACCTTGTCGGCTCGGGGTTTCGATCTTGCAACCTTCCGGTTACTCGTCCAACGCTCTAACCACTAGGCTACCCTGCCGCCTCTACACTCTAACCACTAGGCTACCCTGCCGCCTCTACACTCTAACCACTAGGCTAGTTGCGCGCGTTAGTCAGAGGTTCCAGTGGGAGATCGCAGATGCAAAAATAGAATTAAATAAATGAGACTGAGTTAAGTTAGCTAAATTGGGAGTAGGCTACAACAAGTAACCAACAGGGTAGCATGTTTTAATCTGAATGGCATTGTTGTAGATGAGAAGTGTAGCAAAGCAAAACCTTCCTCCAGTTAGCCTAGCTGGCTAGCTAACGTAGCGCTAAAGACTGCCTCTTACAGGTCAGTTCATAGACCACCTATGGCAGCTACAAGTATTGATCTAGCCTGGCTCTGGCTACTGTATCTCTCCTATGTCCCGTGTCACATGCCAGCCCCTGCTCATCTCCCTCTGCACCTTCTCTCCCGAGTTGCCCAGGCTGTGCAGAAAGTCCTCAATGAATGGTTTTGTAACTTCATGCATCATCCATATTTTTATTGTTTGAATAGTGGAAATGATTTTGAATACTTGTCCCTACTCTGATATTAGCACACTGGCATTAATATGGAGTTGCCCCCCTTTGCTGCAATAACAGCCTCTACTCTGTTGGGAAGGCTTTCCAATAGATGTTGGGATCATTTGCTGCGGGGACTTGCTTCTATTCAGCAACGGACATTATTGAGGTTGGGCATGGATGTTGGTGGTGATTAGTCCTGGCTCGCAGTCGGCGTTCCAATTCATCCCAAAGGTGTTCGATGGGGTTGAGGTCAGGGTTCTCTGCAGGCCAGTCAAGTTCTTCCACACTGATCTTGACAAACCATTTCTGTATGGTCTTCCTCTTTGTGCACTGGGGCATTGTCATGCTGAAACAGGAAAGGGCCTTCCCCAAACTGTTGCCACAAAGCACAGAATTGTCTAGAATGTCATTGTCTGCTGTAGCGTTAACATTTCCCTTCACTGGAACTAAGAGGCCCGAACCATGAAAACAGCCCCAGACCATTATTCCTCCTCCACCTAACTTTACAGTTGGTACTATGCATTGGGGCAGGTTGTGTTCTCCTGGCCTCTGCCAAACCCAGATTCGTCTGTCGGACTGCCAGATGGCGAGGCGTGATTATCATTACAGAGAATGTGTTTCCACTGATCCAGAGTTCAATGGCGGCGAGTTTTACACCACTCCAGCCGATGCTTGGCATTGCACATGGTTAGCTTAGGCTGGTGTGCTGCTGCTCGGACATGGAAACCCATTTCATGAAGGAAGGTGCGGCAGGTAGCCTAGTGGTTAGAGCTTTGGGCCAGTAACCCAAAGGTTGCATCTGTCCTTCTGCCCCTGAACAAGGCAGTTAACCCACAATAATAAAAAATAATTTGTTCTTAACCGATTTTTTTTTATAAGTAAAATGAAGCTCCCGACGAACAGTTCTTGTGCTGATGTTGCTTCCAGGGGTAGTTTTTACTTCACAATAACAGCACTTACAGTTTACTGGGGCAGCTCCAGCAGGGCAGAAATTTGACGAACTGACTTGTTGGAAAGGTGGCATCCTAATGACGGTGCCATATTGAAAGTCACTGAGGCCCATTCTACTGCCAGTGTTTGTCTATGGAGATTGCGTGGCTGTGCTCGATTCTATACATCGGTCAGTAACGGGGTGTGGCTGAAAACAGCAGAATCCACTATTTGGAAGGGTTGTCCACATACATCTCTATATCTCTCTCACTTTCGGTGTATCACACAATTCTCCAGCTGCACTTTCAGAAGTGCAAAAAACCCACAAAAAACATGAGCCAGTAGAATGTACTTTGTATTGGCATCAAATGCAGTGTGAAGGTGAGGATGGGGGGTGGGGGGGGATTCCTATTTGGAGTTTAATTGGAGTGAGTGACTTTTATTGATCAAATCCATTGGGCCAGATTGCGAAGCTGGTTTTGGCAGAGGACCGTTTAGCAGGTTTGACACCTAATGAAATAGGGCCGTGGTAAACTGGCCAGATCACACAGACCTGTGGGCAGCCACGAGGCAGCAACCCACACTGCTCAACCAGGTCCCCACGCTTAAACTCTCACTCTGTGTGTGTATGTGCCCTGCGTAGAAGGGGATTGGTATCCTCAGATAATGAGGTGACTTGAGGTGTGTTTTCTATTGATCTTCATGTCTAGTGGACTACCTGGTACCCTTGTGTTTTCTAGTGGGCTACCTGGTACCCTTGTGTTTTCTAGTGGACTACCTGGTACCCTTGTGTTTTCTAGTGGACTACCTGGTACCCTTGTGTTTTCTAGTGGACTACCTGGTACCCTTGTGTTTTCTAGTGGACTACCTGGTACCCTTGTGTTTTCTAGTGGACTACCTGGTACCCTTGTGTTGTCTAGTGGGCTACCTGGTACCCTTGTGGTTTCTATTGATCTTCATGTCTAGTGGACTACCTGGTACCCTTGTGGTTTCTATTGATCTTGTGGTTTCTATTGATCTTCATGTCTAGTGGACTGTCTGGTACCCTTGGGTTTCTAGTGGACTGTCTGCTACCCTTGTGGTTTCTAGTGGACTACCTGGTACCCTTGTGTTGTCTAGTGGACTACCTGGTACCCTTGTGTTGTCTAGTGGACTACCTGGTACCCTTGTGGTTTCTAGTGGACTATCTGGTACCCTTGTGGTTTCTATTGATCTTCATGTCTAGTGGACTACCTGGTACCCTTGTGGTTTCTAGTGGACTACCTGGTACCCTTGTGGTTTCTATTGATCTTCATGTCTAGTGGACTACCTGGTACCCTTGTGGTTTCTATTGATCTTCATGTCTAGTGGACTGTCTGGTACCCTTGGGTTTCTAGTGGACTGTCTGCTACCCTTGTGGTTTCTAGTGGACTACCTGGTACCCTTGTGTTGTCTAGTGGACTACCTGGTACCCTTGTGTTGTCTAGTGGACTACCTGGTACCCTTGTGTTGTCTAGTGGACTACCTGGTACCCTTGTGGTTTCTAGTGGACTACCTGGTACCCTTGTGTTGTCTAGTGGACTACCTGGTACCCTTGTGGTTTCTATTTATCTTCATGTCTAGTGGACTACCTGGTACCCTTGTGGTTTCTATTGATCTTCATGTCTAGTGGACTACCTGGTACCCTTGTGTTTTCTAGTGGACTACCTGGTACCCTTGTGTTGTCTAGTGGGCTACCTGGTACCCTTGTGGTTTCTATTGATCTTCATGTCTAGTGGACTACCTGGTACCCTTGTGGTTTCTATTGATCTTCATGTCTAGTGGACTGTCTGGTACCCTTGGGTTTCTAGTGGACTGTCTGCTACCCTTGTGGTTTCTAGTGGACTACCTGGTACCCTTGTGGTTTCTAGTGGACTACCTGGTACCCTTGTGGTGTCTAGTGGACTACCTGGTACCCTTGTGGTGTCTAGTGGACTACCTGGTACCCTTGTGGTTTCTAGTGGACTACCTGGTACCCTTGTGGTTTCTATTGATCTTCATGTCTAGTGGACTACCTGGTACCCTTGTGGTTTCTAGTGGACTACCTGGTACCCTTGTGGTTTCTAGTGGACTACCTGGTACCCTTGTGTTGTCTAGTGGACTACCTGGTACCCTTGTGGTTTCTAGTGGACTACCTGGTACCCTTGTGGTTTCTAGTGGACTGTCTGGTACCCTTGTGGTGTCTAGTGGACTGTCTGGTACCCTTGTGGTTTCTAGTGGACTATCTGGTACCCTTGTGGACTGTATGGTACCCTTGTGGTGTCTAGTGGACTGTCTGGTACCCTTGTGGTTTCTAGTGGACTGTCTGGTACCCTTGTGGTTTCTAGTGGACTGTCTGGTACCCTTGTGTTGTCTAGGGGACTACCTGGTACCCTTGTGGTTTCTAGTGGACTGTCTGGTACCCTTGTGGTTTCTTGTGGATTATCTGGTACCCTTGTGGACTATCTGGTACCCTTGTGGACTGTCTGGTACCCTTGTGGTGTCTAGTGGACTGTCTGGTACCCTTGTGGTTTCTAGTGGACTATCTGGTACCCTTGTGGTTTCTAGTGGACTACCTGGTACCCTTGTGGTTTCTATTGATCTTCATGTCTAGTGGACTACCTGGTACCCTTGTGGTTTCTATTGATCTTCATGTCTAGTGGACTGTCTGGTACCCTTGGGTTTCTAGTGGACTGTCTGCTACCCTTGTGGTTTCTAGTGGACTACCTGGTACCCTTGTGTTGTCTAGTGGACTACCTGGTACCCTTGTGTTGTCTAGTGGACTACCTGGTACCCTTGTGTTGTCTAGTGGACTACCTGGTACCCTTGTGGTTTCTAGTGGACTATCTGGTACCCTTGTGGTTTCTATTGATCTTCATGTCTAGTGGACTACCTGGTACCCTTGTGGTTTCTATTGATCTTCATATCTAGTGGACTACCTGGTACCCTTGTGGTTTCTAGTGGACTACCTGGTACCCTTGTGGTTTCTATTGATCTTCATGTCTAGTGGACTACCTGGTACCCTTGTGGTTTCTATTGATCTTCATGTCTAGTGGACTACCTGGTACCCTTGTGGTTTCTAGTGGACTACCTGGTACCCTTGTGGTTTCTATTGATCTTCATGTCTAGTGGACTACCTGGTACCCTTGTGGTTTCTAGTGGACTACCTGGTACCCTTGTGGTTTCTATTGATCTTCATGTCTAGTGGACTACCTGGTACCCTTGTGGTTTCTATTGATCTTCATGTCTAGTGGACTACCTGGTACCCTTGTGGTTTCTATTGATCTTCATGTCTAGTGGACTACCTGGTACCCTTGTGGTTTCTATTGATCTTCATGTCTAGTGGACTACCTGGTACCCTTGTGTTGTCTAGTGGACTACCTGGTACCCTTGTGGTTTCTAGTGGACTACCTGGTACCCTTGTGGTGTCTAGTGGACTACCTGGTACCCTTGTGGTTTCTAGTGGACTACCTGGTACCCTTGTGGTTTCTAGTGGACTACCTGGTACCCTTGTGGTTTCTAGTGGACTACCTGGTACCCTTGTGGTTTCTAGTGGACTACCTGGTACCCTTGTGGTTTCTAGTGGACTACCTGGTACCCTTGTGGTTTCTAGTGGACTACCTGGTACCCTTGTGGTTTCTAGTGGACTACCTGGTACCCTTGTGGTTTCTAGTGGACTGTCTGGTACCCTTGTGGACTGTCTGGTACCCTTGTGGACTGTCTGGTACCCTTGTGGTGTCTAGTGGACTGTCTGGTACCCTTGTGGACTGTCTGGTACCCTTGTGTTGTCTAGTGGACTACCTGGTACCCTTGTGGTTTCTAGTGGATTGTCTGGTACCCTTGTGGATTATCTGGTACCCTTGTGGACTGTCTGGTACCCTTGTGGACTGTCTGGTACCCTTGTGGTGTCTAGTGGACTGTCTGGTACCCTTGTGGACTGTCTGGTACCCTTGTGTTGTCTAGTGGACTACCTGGTACCCTTGTGGTTTCTAGTGGACTGTCTGGTACCCTTGTGGTTTCTAGTGGACTATCTGGTACCCTTGTGGACTGTCTGGTACCCTTGTGGTGTCTAGTGGACTGTCTGGTACCCTTGTGGTTTCTAGTGGACTGTCTGGTACCCTTGTGGTTTCTAGTGGACTGTCTGGTACCCTTGCGGTTTCTAGTGGACTGTCTGGTACCCTTGTGGTGTCTAGTGGACTGTCTGGTACCCTTGTGGTGTCTAGTGGACTGTCTGGTACCCTTGTGTTGTCTAGGGGACTACCTGGTACCCTTGTGGTGTCTAGTGGACTGTCTGGTACCCTTGTGGTGTCTAGTGGACTGTCTGGTACCCTTGTGGTGTCTAGTGGACTGTCTGGTACCCTTGTTTCTATTACATGGATGTGTTTTTCAAAAACACACACACACACACATTCTTCTGGCTAACCCGGAGCAGTTAGTTTTGGTCCCAGTGTTCAGGCGAAACACACCTACAGGTTGTGTACAGAAGAACTTGGATGGATGAGTGCGAGCCTATAATTGCTATTTTGAAGTTAGTGCATCGCTGCCCCCCCAGGTAACCGGGTAACCGCCATAAATAAGGAAACATGCTGTCTTTTTTTATTGGGCGTTTGGGCCACCAGAACAGCCGCAATGCAAGTTGACATATATTCTACAACTGGAACTCTATTCTTCAGGCGCCCCTTCAGATTCTCCCTGCCCCCCCTAGGTCCTACGCCCCTTCAGATTCTCCCTGCCCCTCCCCTAGGTCCTACGCCCCTTCGGATTCTCCCTGCCCTCCCTAGGTCCTACGCCCCTTCGGATTCTCCCTGCCCTCCCTAGGTCCTACGCCCCTTCAGATTCTCCCTGGCCCCCTAGGTCCTACGCCCCTTCAGATTCTCCCTGCCCCCCCCCCTAGGTCCTACGCCCCTTCAGATTCTCCCTGCCCCTCCCCTAGGTCCTACGCCCCTTCAGATTCTCCCTGCCCCTCCCCTAGGTCCTACGCCCCTTCAGATTCTCCCTGCCCCTCCCCTAGGTCCTACGCCCCTTCGGATTCTCCCTGCCCTCCCTAGGTCCTACGCCCCTTCAGATTCTCCCTGCCCCCCTAGGTCCTACGCCCCTTCAGATTCTCCCTGCCCCCTAGGTCCTACGCCCCTTCAGATTCTCCCTGCCCCCTAGGTCCTACGCCCCTTCAGATTCTCCCTGCCCCCCCCTAGGTCCTACGCCCCTTCGGATTCTCCCTACGCCCCTTCAGATTCTGGACCAGGGGGTCCCTATGTGAGGCTTCACCCCTAACATACACAACCAAGTTGGAAAACGCTGTCTCAGGCGTCGCTCCAGAAACTCCCATACATGTTCAATTGGTTTGAGATCTGTTGACTGAGATGGTCATGTGGTTTACATGGTTTTCATGCTCATGGAAACCATTCAGAGACTACTCGTGCCCTTTGGATGGGGGCTTTGTCATCCTATGGGGGCATACCCATGGTAGTCAAAATAATGGCCCACAGAGCATTTGAATAAGTGACTCTAAGCATTATGGGATGTTAATTGCTTAATCAACTTGGGAACCACCTGCTTTCAATACACTATTGTGGTGTAATATGTGTGTGACAGACGATGTCACAAGGATAATACAATTTAATAATTTATTTGTTTTTTTTTGTTAAATGGGTCTAACAAATAAACTCAATCAAGTGATCAAATACTAACATCCTTTTTGGATATTTGAATAATGTGCCCATCCCTAATACAACCTCACGAAAAAGCTCACTTAACATTAATATTCTCCTACAATACTTTTTATATCAAACAAGCCTACTGTTTACAAAAAAGCCTTGAACCTGACATTTTTCATTAGTGCAGAAAACACTTGATGTCACTCCCACCCTGGTTCTCAAGGCTGTCGTCACCGTTTTCTGTAAGGGCACTAGTGGTATTCTTCACTGTGAACTGTCATTGGTTAGTGTCCTCTTCAATACACCAGTCTGTAGTTGGTGTATTGAAGAGGACACTTAGCCAGTCTCTTGTAATTGCTCCCGCTCTAGGTGTCCTACGCTCGTCCAAGCTCGGCCTCCATTAGAGATGCAAATTTGTACGTCAGTGGCTTACCAAAAACCATGACTCAGAAAGAACTAGAGCAGCTCTTCTCTCAGTACGGACGAATCATTACCTCACGCATTCTGGTGGACCAAGTGACTGGTGAGTAGGAAGCCCCCACTCGCTCTCTGTGTTTTTTTTTGTTCCAGTACCCCCCCTCCCTCCCAGCCTGGCCTCAGGAATGAATCTGAGGAACCACTGGGTCCCAACATTCCATTGTACTGCTGCAGCCTTTCATAAATGTACATAGCTGGATAAAATACGAAATTGATTGTAGAGTAGAAAGATATAAGTGTAGTAATTTAATAGTATGTACGTCTTCCCTCTATCTCTACAACTTCCTTCTGCCCTCCCCTTGCTCGCTCTCTGCCCTGCCCTCCCCTCGCTTTCTGCCCTGCCCTCCCCTCGCTCTCTGCCCTGCCCTCCCCTCGCTCTCTGCCCTGCCCTCCCCTCGCTCTCTGCCCTGCCCTGCCCCCTCGCTCTCTGCCCTGCCCTCGCCTCTGCCCTGCTTTCTGCCCTGCCCCCTCCCTGCTCTCTGCCCTGCCCTCCCCCTCTGCTCCCTGCCCTGCCCTCCCCTGCCCTGCCCTCCCTCGCTGCCCTGCCCTCCCCTCCTGCCCCCTCCCCTCGCTCTCTGCCCTGCCCTCCCCTCTGCCCTCTCTGCCCTGCCCTCCCCTCGCTCTCTGCCCTGCCCTCCCCTCTCCCGCCCTCCCTGCCCTGCCCCCCTCCCCTCGCTCCCTCCCTGCCCTCCCCTCGCTCCCTGCCCTCCCCTCGCCCTCTGCCCTGCCCTCCCCTCGCCCCCTGCCCTCCCCTCGCCCTCCCTGCCCTCCTCCCTCCCTCCGTATTGCCCCTGAAGGTGTAGCTGTAGTCCACTAGATAGTCCATGTTTCATGGCTTGAAATCATATAAATATTATAATCGCCTCCGTTTCCAAACTGCCATGTGGAAATGGAATCTGTACGCTCCTTATGAAATACTAATAAACAGAACCTCTCTGCTGTAGAAATGTATAATATTCAGTCAAGGGCTAGGGACAAGGCTTCCAAATGTAATTTGTTGCCAATACAATTTATATATTTTTGTTGTTGTTGTTGTAAGGATGTGTGCCAACAGGTTTTGGAGAAGGAATCTTATTCATGCTTCTGCGGATAGGTTCAATCAGTTAGCTTATTGACCAAATGATATCGTTGCCTAATGGGATTTGTTGTGCTGATTTTTGAAAAATAACGACATTTTCTAATAGCAGTTGTAGGGTTGATGTTTTGATGACCACAAATGTCTGTTATACAGCTCTTTTTCTTCCTTTTTTCCCCCAAGTATATTGACATTGCCTTGCAATAAACTAGCAGTGTTTCTTATTCACGGTCCTGGCAACTAGCGTGTTCACTCGTGTCCTGTCCAGGCGGTGTACTTGTACGTCAGGATGTCTCACTTTTTCCACAGTTCTGGCTCAGACTAGACTTACTTACTAATATGACGTGTAGCTAACCAAGTCAGAGAGCGCCACAATATTGCCACCTGTCTAAACATGATGTTTGTGTTTCCCAGGTGTCTCCAGAGGGGTGGGTTTTATCCGGTTTGACCGGCGAATCGAAGCAGAAGAAGCCATCAAGGGCCTGAATGGCCAGAAGCCACCGGGCGCCACAGAGCCCATCACCGTGAAGTTCGCCAACAACCCCAGCCAGAAGACGAGCCAGGCTCTGCTCTCCCAGCTGTACCAGTCGCCCAATCGAAGGTACCCCGGACCCCTCGCACAGCAGGCACAGCGCTTCAGGTAAAAGGGGTATACCAAAAAACAAACCCACTTACCACCGCAGGCACAGCGCGTCAGGTAAAGGGGTATACCAAAAACAAACCCACCTACCATAGCAGGCACAGCGCGTCAGGTAAAGGGGTATACCAAAAACAAACCCACCTACCATAGCAGGCACAGCGCGTCAGGTAAAGGGGTATACCAAAAACAAACCCACCTACCATAGCAGGCACAGCGCGTCAGGTAAAGGGGTATACCAAAAAGACCCACCTACCATAGCAGGCACAGCGCGTCAGGTAAAGGGGTATACCAAAAAGACCCACCTACCATAGCAGGCACAGCGCTTCAGGTAAAGGGGTATACCAAAAAGACCCACCTACCATAGCAGGCACAGCGCTTCAGGTAAAGGGGTATACCAAAAAGACCCACCTACCATAGCAGGCACAGCGCTTCAGGTAAAGGGGTATACCAAAAAGACCCACCTACCATAGCAGGTACAGCGCTTCAGGTAAAGGGGTATACCAAAAACAAACCCACCTACCATAGCAGGCACAGCGCTTCAGGTAAATGGGTATACCAAAAACAAACCCTCCTACTGCGTTTATGATTAGAGCCAAGTCATAGCCTACCTACAATGACATGAAATCCATGTATTCCTCAGGGGAAAAACATTTTAAAAACCTCATTTGAATTGTCTCATTTTACATTGCAATACTCTAGACTGCATGACGCTATAACGTTCTGTTTTTACTTACTATCAAAACATCCCAGAGTTAATCAAAAATTATTACGCTATTCACATTTTTACTTTGTACTCCTCCTGTTGCAAATATCTAATCTTGTTGAATGTGGGTCTGAGGGATTTTAGTTTTCTGGTCATTAAAACACCTAACTATTTGAACCCCCCCCCCCCCCCCCCCCCCACCTCAAGGAAAAACCTAATTAGCTTATGTTTTGTATTGCCACCCTTCCTATTGCTGCTGAATGACTTCTTATTGAGCTGTCCAAATGCACATTTGTGTCAGTCTTGGTATAAGAAATGTAGTGTATTCTAACTATCATGAAAACTGAATATTTATTTTAAGGGACAATGCAGCCTTAATAAAAAAAAAAGGGAAAAAAAGAAACTGAATATCAAACCACTTCTGGGGAATTATTTAAGTACCTTACTGTAATTTTTGTTTGCAATTAAAGTGATATTAAAAAATAAAAAGCCTTTAGCTAGGACTGAGTGGGCATGACAAGAGAGAACATTTGTTGTTATTGGTCGAGGTTTGGAACTCTCTCTTATTGGTCATTTAGCTCATTTACTGCATGGTGATTGGTGGTCACTATGCAAAGCCAAAACTCCGTCCCACCAAAACGGGCAGAGAATCCAGGCGGTCTTTTCAAACACAAAAATGGCATTATGATAATTTCCAGAGTATTATTCTGTCCTTCATAGTGTGGAATTGTGTATATAAAACACAGGAAAATCACATTTGACTGCACTGGGACTTTTAACAATACTTATCTTCCCTAGTGACCTTTTTTTTTTTTTTTTTAATTGCCCTTTTTAAATTATATATTTTTTAAATTTCATGTGTTTCACTTTTGTAGTGCACAATGGTTTTGTATTTCTTTTCATTATTCTTGTTAAACCATATAATGGCATGCGCTTGTCCTTTTCTACATCAACATTAGTGCATCTATACCACACAATGTAAACAAAGCCATTTGGATGTAATTTCCCTGGGGATTCCCAGCGAGTTAAATTGTTTAGCTCACGTAGCCAGTCAATTATGAGAGACGATCTCTGAAAACAACATATGCTCATTGGGTATCTGAATGTGTTGATCTTCATCAATGTTCTGCAGACTGTGTAGTATTTGCTACAACTGAACTCCACTTTCCTTTCAGGTTGGACAATCTGCTAAACATGGCATATGGAGTCAAGAGGTAATTAATCTATTACTACAGTTGCAGTTTTGCATTATGAAATTCTTTGGGACACATTTGGGTGTTTTCCATCCGAGGTGAGGCCTAGATTATTTTCCATGACCTGTTTTCAGCTGTTCCCTGAACCCCATACTGACTAGAATTTTGAGGTTGTCGGTCAAATATTCTGGCATTTTGTGTAAACCCAGTGTGAGGGCTTTGGGGGGGGTTGTGTGTGTTAGTGGAGTGTGGGTCAGCTGTTTGTTCCTCAACCACCCGACTAGATGTGTCAATCCGAGGGCTGCACCCGACCCCTAACCCTCTAATATAGAACATGTTCTGTAGGCTACAGTCGGATGGCGGGATGATTTTGACAGGGGGATGCAGGATTTTGTTGGCCTGATTTAGATATTTTTCTGCTTATAACTTCCAGTATTTTTTGGGAAAGCTATTTAGTCAACTTGACTATAATTTAGATATACATGCAGCATTCTCTTTTGTCATAATGTTGCCCTGCAAGACTAAATAAACCCTTGCTCACCAGAATGATAGAATGAATGCTTCAATCTAGTTCACATCTGCAACGTTCTGTGATCTCTGCTTCTTTCGCTGAACAAAGACATTTAGGGACCGGGGAGAAAATGCACAAATTAAATAAAATAAAAAAATGTTGTTGCAAAATGACATCAGTTTGACCGGTTGTAAAGGTCATGGAAAGCTTTGAAAATGACCCAACATGTTTCTGATAAGATTTCAGTTTGGCTTGGATACATATTTTATGTGTTTTAGTATTTTTCAATCGGCTTTTATGATGCCGATAAAAGTTGCACGTCAACACAGATGTTTAGGAACTAAACATTCTAAATGTTGAATGAAGTAAACCTTTTTCTCCTGTTCCAGAGTCAAAACATTTGGTGTAAAATGCTTAATTCTGCAGGAGTTAATATTAAGGCTGAGAGTTTATAGACCTTCAGTCAGTGTCCAGATATCAGTTTCCATTTTAACCCATCTGAACAGTAGGCTACAGTTCCCTTAAGGTGCCGTAGGCCTGTTTGAAGTTTGAACCCATCTTGATTGTTAAATTCGTATAGCGCCTCACAATCATCACACATAAAAATAGGCACCGCCATCATCCTCTTTTACCCCTTAAAATCCTTCCCCAAACATTACTGTTCTGAGCCTCCTAGATAGAAATTGCACAAGAACGTGATGTTTTTCGGAGTTATTTTTTTTTCGAGATTTGACTCGCCCCACGGATATCACCGTGGGAACTGCGGGTCAACCCGCGCATCGTGTGTGTGTGAGAAGGAGAGCCGGTCAGGGGCGAACACGCTGCTGGGTTCTGAGGGTGATTCACGCTGGCAGGAGAGATGCCAGTGAAGGGTCACATGTCAGACAGTGAGTGGGCCTACCTGATCCTATAAGCCCGGGCACTCTTTCTGCCTCTCCCACTCCTCCTTTCTCTCTCGCTCTCACTCCGCCTTTCTCTCTTGCTTGCGCGCGCTCTACCTCTCGCGCTCTTACCTTGATCCATTATTGACAATCGTGTCCCGTTTTTAAACAACCGAGACTGCAGTGTCAGCCGCCTCTCAGGAACTTGACTCCAATCTGGCATTTTGTTTCCGCTTCATTTCACCCCCCCCTCCCCTTTCTTCCTGAAGTCTGATTGAAGTTCAACCCTTCTGAAGGCTCTCCTTTCCTTCACTGGTAGACTTGTGATTTCTTACTGCTCGTGGGCTGGTGTCTTGGTTCCGTGATGCTCTGAGCACACCTGTCATGATGCATGTTCCCAGAGAGGACAACTGAAGCAGCTCATCTCATCTGACAACTGCGGAAATAATTCATGCTCTCCTGTGCACTTTGCTTCTTTTTTTTCTCTCTCTCTCTCTCTCTCTCTCTTTCTCTCTCTCTTTCTCTCTCTCTTTTTCTCTTTCTCTTTCTCTCTCTCTTTCTCTCTCTCTTTCTCTCTCTCTTTCTCTCTCTCTTTCTCTCTCTCAAACTGCAAAACCACGATTACCTACGAGCTGAGATTTCAGGGGACTTCATTATTGTCTTTGTAACCTGAAATCTAATTTCTTATGGTGGGATTTCCTTCCTGGTTTTTCAGGAAATTCTTCAACTGTGCTATTTAGGAAGTATCCCATTTTTTTTCTTCTCCCCCCCCCTTAAGGTGGTCAAGTGGCAATGAGAAAGTAGGGTTATGGTGGTTTAATCGGTTAGTCACCGAAAATACATTTGCTTTTGGGTTCATATGCATAATTTAGTGAAGTTAAATTGACGTGTGTATTTTTGCTAATCTTCATGCATTTTTATCTATCACACGCACAGCATACAGAGCCTAATTTGAGAGGATTATTACCTGTCAGACCGTGTACAGAGCCTAGTTATAAACTCAGCAAAAAAATAAATATCCTCTCACTGTCAACTGTTTATTTTCAGCAAACTTAACGTAAATATTTGTATGAACATAAGATTCAACAACTGAGAGAAACTCAAAGTTCCACAGACATGTGAGTAACAGAAATGGAATAATGTGTCCCTGAACAAAGTGGGGGTCAAAATCAAAAGTAACAGTCAGTATCTGGTGTGGACACCAGCTGCATTAAGTACTGCAGTGCATCTCCTCCTCATGGACTGCACCAGATTTGCCAGTTCTTGCTGTGAGATGTTACCCCACTCTTCTACCAAGGCACCTGCAAGTTCGCTGATATTTCTGGGGGGAATGGCCTTAGCCCTCACCCTCCGATCCAACACGTCCCAGACGTGCTCAATGGGATTGAGATCCGGGCTCCTCGCTGGCCATGGCAGAACACTGACATTCCTGTCTTGCAGGAAATCACACACAGAACGAGCAGCATGGCTGGTGGCATTGTCATGCTGGAGGGTCATGTCAGGATGAGCCTGTAGGAAGGGTACCACATGAGGGAGGAGGATGTCTTCCCTGTAACGCACAGCATTGATTGCCTGCAATGACAACAAGCTCAGTCCGATGATGCTGTGACAACATGACGGACCCTCCACCTCCAAATCGATCCTGCTTCAGAGTACAGGCCACGGTGTAACGCTCATTCCTTTGACGATGAACGCAAATCTGACCATCACCCCTGGTGAAACAAAACCACGACTCGTCAGAGAAGAGCACCCTTTGCCAATCCTGTCTGGTCCAGCTACGGTGGTTTTGTGCCGATAGACGACGACGTTGCCGGTGAAGTCTGGTGAGGACCTGCCTTACAACCGGCCTATAAGCCCTCAGTCCAGCCTCTCTCAGCCTATTGCGGACAGGCTGAGCACTGATGGAGGGATTGTGTGTTCCTGGTGTAACTTGGACAGTTGTTGTTGCCATCCTGTATCTGTCCCGCAGGTGTGATGTACCGATCCTGTGCAGGTGTTACACGTGGCCTGCCACTGCGAGGACGATCAGCTGTCTGTCCTGTCTCCATGTAGTGCTATCTTGGGTGTCTCACAGTACGGACATTGCAATTTATTGCCCTGGCCACATCTGCAGTCCTCATGCCTCCTTGCAGCATGCCTAAGGCATGTTCACGCAGATGAGCAGGGAATCTTTCTGGTTGGTGTTTTTCAGAGTCAGTAGGAAGGCCTCTAGTGTCCTAAGTGTTCATAACTGTGAGCTTAATTGCCTACTGTCTGTAAGCTGTTAGTGTCTTAACGACCGTTCTACAGGTGCATGTTCATTCATTGTTTATGGTTCATTGAACAAGCATGGGAAACGGTGTTTAAACCCTTTACAATGAAGATCTGTGAAGTTATTTGGATTTTTACGAATTATCTTTGAAAGACAGGGTCCTGAAAAAGGGATGTTTCTTTTCTTTGAGTTGAGGAGAGGAATAGTCTACCAACTGTCAGACAGAGACTAGTTATAGTAGAGGAATAGTCTACCAACTGTCAGACAGAGACTAGTTATAGTAGAGGAATAGTCTACCAACTGTCAGACAGAGACTAGTTATAGTAGAGGAATAGTCTACCAACTGTCAGACAGAGACTAGTTATAGTAGAGGAATAGTCTACCAACTGTCAGACAGAGACTAGTTATAGGAGAGGAATAGTCTACCAACTGTCAGACAGAGACTAGTTATAGTAGAGGAATAGTCTACCAACTGTCAGACAGAGACTAGTTATAGTAGAGGAATAGTCTACCAACTGTCAGACAGAGACTAGTTATAGTAGAGGAATAGTCTACCAACTGTCAGACAGAGACTAGTTATAGTAGAGGAATAGTCTACCAACTGTCAGACAGAGACTAGTTATAGTAGAGGAATAGTCTACCAACTGTCAGACAGAGACTAGTTATAGTAGAGGAATAGTCTACCAACTGTCAGACAGAGACTAGTTATAGTAGAGGAATAGTCTACCAACTGTCAGAGACTAGTTATAGTAGAGGATTAGTCTACCAACTGTCAGACAGCATACAGACTAGTTATAGTAGAGGATTAGTCTACCAACTGTCAGACAGCATACAGACTAGTTATAGTAGAGGAATAGTCTACCAACTGTCAGACCGCACCAGAGTAGATCTTCAAAAGGTCTGTAGGCTACTGTAGTGAAGTCTGCTTTTGTATGCCCAGTCATTGGTCAGCCCAGTCATTGGTCAGCCCAGTCATTGGTCAGCCCAGTCATTGGTCAGCCCAGTCATTGGTCAGCCCAGTCATTGGTCAGCCCAGTCATTGGTCAGCCCAGTCATTGGTCAGCCCAGTCATTGGTCAGCCCAGTCATTGGTCTGATCATTGATCATGATTTTTTTATTTTTTTAAAGAGTCATTTATTATTTTTCAGTCTCAACTTGTAATTAAACCACGTCTCCCATTCGACTGAATAGGGTTGCAACCATAGCCTGCCTACCGTTGACTCTCAGTGCATCATCCACTGCTCGACCGCTTTGCACTGGGAGCTTGAGGCAGTGTAATTGTTTTAAAACCTCACCGTTTTACTTTACTTGAAATAAGTAGCCTAGTGAAAGTCCATCCACAGAAACGTGGAGGCGATTTTTATAATGCCATTTAACCGGCAGATCAACGTTCTTTCATTGTCCAGAAGCCAAAGGCACAATCCTGGTCGTATTAGCAACCCATCGTAGTTTTTTGGTATTAGATTCCTCTAATATTTCTAACTGAGATTTTCATGTCACGTGGAATTACTCGTGTTGTTGTTTTTAGACCGTGGTCTTCCTCTACGTTGCATTTTGACATGCTTAATACTAGGCTATATAGCCTTTTAACTAAGACCGATAGGCTTGCTATTGTTGCTGGTTTCTATTAAGCTGTTTGTCCAGTCCATGTATACACGCATAGTATCAGAGAGGGCGAAGCGAGAGGTTTTCATGCTCACCAAAATCTGTCCAGAAATAAGCTCATTTGTGTTTCTATAGGCTTACTTTTGGGGCCTAAGCTTGTCACCTGCCCTTCCTCCTTGGGTCGGGAAACATTAAGCATCGTGTCATTTATATACAGGTCTCTGATTTAGTATTTTCTGTTGGTCACTTCATTTTTACTGTTGACTGGTTTTAATGAGGGTCAGTTTTGTCGGCAGTGAAATTGACAAATGGTCAAAGTTTTTGTGCAGTTATATAAACCTAAAAGCTATTTTAATGAGTTCAATGAAAAGTCACTGAAATGCAGTACTGTATTTCATGACAAATATTACTGTCACCAACTTCAATGATGCTTGTCTGCTGTCTGGGTTTTTATTGACCCGTGCTTGTCTTTTGTTTTTTTACAGCCGGTTCTCCCCCATGGCCATCGATGGGGTGACCAGCCTGGCTGGCATCAACATCCCAGGGCACGCGGGCACCGGCTGGTGCATCTTCGTCTATAACCTGGCTCCGGATGCAGACGAAAGCATTCTGTGGCAGATGTTTGGGCCGTTTGGCGCCGTCACAAACGTCAAGGTCATCCGGGACTTCAACACAAACAAGTGCAAAGGGTTCGGATTTGTCACCATGACTAACTACGACGAGGCAGCCATGGCCATCGCCAGCTTGAACGGATACCGCCTCGGGGACAGAGTTCTGCAAGTCTCGTTCAAAACCAACAAAACGCACAAAGCCTAATCTCCATCGCGGATTGTTTATAGAAAACTCTACAAGAAAATGGAAAAACCTAAAATGGAAACCTACCGACCGCAAAACTTTCTACATTAGTAAAAAACATCTTTGTAAATCAGTGTTACGAAGGGAAACTATACTTAGCGTCCGAAAGTGTGTTTCTTTCTTTTCCTTCATTGCTAGGCTTTAAAACTTCTTAAAATACTTTACGGTAAAACCAGAAAAAAATACTGCAGGTTTTCACGCCTGTCTTTAAAGCTGGACCTTTTAAAATGTTACTAAAGGGTTGTTTTTTTGTTTTTGTTTTGTTGCACATCTGCTGTAAAAAAACAAAAACAGGAAGTTTTGTAAAGGCTTTGTGTAGTGATATTTTTCTTTTTCTATTTTTTTTTTCTGTGTCTTGATTTGCCTTGGTGCTTTTTGCGTCTTAAGTGGTTAACGAAGTATTTATTTTTGATTATTCCGTTTAAAAAAAATATATTAAAAAAAATGTTTAGTATTATGTTTATTGTAATATGAGTTAGTTAGTTATTGGTTGGCTGCATAATATTGCTTATTGTAAAGTTAATGGAGAAAAACACACAAAAAAATGTCTTAAAGCAGTACCTTGCCAAAGAGCTAAGAACCTCTTTGATGTGGGTTTAAAAAGCATCTATTTTTATAAAAAGACAAATTTGGAGAAACTTTTTACTGGACCTGGAAAAAATATTTTGACTTGGATACTTTGAGAAATATCTTCATATGACACCTTACCAGGAAGTTTGCAGTGGTTGACATTTCTGGAGAGATTTCTGATGTAAAAAGATACCTTTTTGAGATCTTTGTATTATCTTTCGATTCTAGAATCAATGGCAGTGATGGTTTCATTTGTATAATCATCTGTGGCTTGTCCGATCATCCTGGCTATTATGACTAGCAACTCCCATTCACTTTTGATTTTGGAAATACAGACAGAAAAAAAATACAAAGGTTTATTTGCAAAAGTGCATGCAAAATTATACTGGAAATATCTTCAAGGTAAAGGGGGGTGAGGGATTTAAAAAAAAAAATCAGTTCTTCCTAAAGAATTCCCTTCAGACAGAGCTCATGGTGGTTTGTGGTGTACTTACTATATAATTTACTCCATTTTGTCTTTACATTAAACAAAGGTTTTTACCTTACTTTGTATGAAAGGAGGGAGACAAGCTGACGAAGGCAGCTGATTAAGTAAACTAGTTTGAATGAACGATGGGGAAGATTACTCCTGGACTTTAGCGCAATGTAAATAAGTCCTTTTTTATGTTGACTATTTAGTATATTTGTTCTTTTTTGGGGGGGACTTTATGGCAAAGTGCTTTTTTTATTTGATTAACTACAGTGTGATTTATTGATTTTTTTCAGGGGAGATATTGCCTTTGATTTCAGTTCGACTTTGAAAGTTCACATTCAGTTAAAATACTTGATTTGTTGTCCTATGGACTAGCATTACAGTGTCAGATTTGTTGGTGATTTGGTCTTTAGATGGTCTTGCTTCTGCTATTAAGAAAACTATAGACATTTAAGTTGGTTTGTTTTATATATATATATATATATATATATATATGTATATAAACATTATAGATATATATATTTATGTGGTAAAGAATGGCTATAAACCCATTTTTTAGCTTTCTGATTTACTTTCTTTCATTCATATATACGTAATGCATAATAACCTGTCTTTAAAAATCGTAAAAGGTGTGTGTGTGTGTATATATTGCTCTATTCACTTGAAGTGGTTCCGTGACCATATCAGAAAGGGTTGCAACAGATTGCCGAACAACATCTTGCTTCTCTCGAAACAGAGGCTGATCAAGCCCTTAGATGCACTGAGTACTGCACCTGCATCCTGCTTTGTCTTGAGCTCATTACTAGTCATGCGTCTCCTTATCGAGCAGTGTGCTGTGCATTATTTATATATATATATATATATATATACATTTATATATTTACCAACTGCTTTTCTTAGACTTTTATTTATTTTTTTTTGATTTTTTTTTTGGTTACTTGTACAAGTTCAATTTTGATTATAGATTAGCTGTGACATTGCTGCTGTGGGGGAGGGGCGCCCATTTTGTTCATGCCCGGCCTCTCACGGGTCTTGATTGAGGATAACTTAACGGACCCGAGGGGGCTCTCTGACGATCTAGGCATGGCAAAATGAGCCCCCCCCCACTTTATTTAAATTCTAAATGTGAGAATTACTATTTATTTGAAGTTGTACAGTATTACTTGGTTCCACAGCGTTTTTTGGGGGGGATAGAATATATCTTGAGTATTTAAGAGGATGTACATGTTATTTTCTTTGTTTGGAATACTTTGTATTTTTTTTTTTCATGTTCAGTACATCAATAAATACGTTGAAGGGAAGTGCAGCCCTGTGGATGGACCCTATGTGTTCAGCACAACCCCCCCACACACATGTCTCATATTACACTACACGACCAACAGTATGTTGACACCTGCTCGTCAAAAAACTCTCATTCCAAAACCACGGGCATTAATATGGCGTTGGTCCCTCCCCTTGGCAGCTATAACATCCTCCACCCCACTAGGTGCTGGAACATTGCTGTTGTGGACAGCAACAAGAGCGTTAGTGATGTCGGGGATTGATGTTGGGGCGATTTACGACTGGCTCAAAATCAGCATTCCAATTCCTCCACGAAGGGGGTTAAAGTCAGGGCTCTGTGCAGGCCAGTCAAGTTATTCCACACCGATCTTGACAAACCATTTCTGTTTGGACCTCACTTCGTCATTGAGTGGAAATCCCTATCAGTAGCAGGTGTAGCTGAAATGGCCGACTACTGCTTGGCTACGGAAACACATTTCATTGAAGCTCCCGACGAACAGTTCTGGTTTCGGGTTGTTGCTTCAAGGCAGTTCGGGAACTCCTATAGTGAGTTGGACAACAACAAAAATTACACGCTTCGTTTTACTTCGGGTTGTCCCCGTTCTTTGAGCTCGTGTGGCCTAATTCTTCGCGGATGAGCCGTTGTGCCGATGTTGCCAATTTTTCGCAATAACAGTACTTAACTGTTGACCAGGGCAGGAATTTGACAAACGGGACTTGTTGGAAAGATGGCGTTCCTGTGACGTTGCCACGTTGGAATGTCACTGAGCTCTTTTCAGTAAGGCCATTCTACTACCAATGTTTCTATGGAGATTGCATGGTTGTGTGCTCAATTTTGTACCCCTATCAGTAGCAGCTGAAATGGCCGACTACTAATTCTGAAAGGGCGTCCACATACTTTAGTGTGTATTGAGTGGAAAATACCATCTAGACGCAATGCGTTGCAAAGCATGTCCATGTGGATTTGACTTTATTGTTGGTTGTGATTGATCTCCATCCCTTCATTACTCTGTTTTATAATGCTTTTTACCACAAAGGGAACAGCTGGTGCCTGGCCAGTAGACACTGCAGAGCAGGTAGGAAGACCGCCGTGGTAGATACAAGGTAGATAGTTAGACTCAATGATCCCTGGCCACAGCAAAATGCACTCAACCTTCTTGGAGGTCATTAGTTTGAGGTATTTTTGTTGTTGTTGCTAATAATATAAATGTTTTTGTTTCACTTTTTTGTTGTTGGTAGGTACAGTTCTAAAGATCACTGTCTTAGTGTCCTTCCTACTCTTAGTGTCCCTGGCCCTGAGGGTGTGAAACATATCACAAGGTTGCAGGCGTCGGACCACAACCCATATGGAAGTGTGTGTTCAGGCTACCTGAGAAATGACCATGTTACTGTAGCCCCCTGTATCAGCAGGTTACTGTAGCCCCCTGTATCAGCAGGTTACTGTAGCCCCCCTGTATCAGCAGGTTACTGTAGCCCCCTGTATCAGCAGGTTACTGTAGCCCCCTGTATCAGCAGGTTACTGTAGCCCCCTGTATCAGCAGGTTACTGTAGCCCCCCTGTATCAGCAGGTTACTGTAGCCCCCCTGTATCAGCAGGTTACTGTAGCCTCCCCTGTATCAGCAGGTTACTGTAGCCCCCCGTATCAGCAGGTTACTGTAGCCCCCCGTATCAGCAGGTTACTGTAGGCCCCCTGTATCAGCAGGTTACTGTAGCCTCCCCTGTATCAGCAGGTTACTGTAGCCCCCCGTATCAGCAGGTTACTGTAGCCCCCCGTATCAGCAGGTTACTGTAGGCCCCCTCCCCCTGTATCAGCAGGTTACTGTAGGCCCCCCGTATCAGCAGGTTACTGTAGCCCCCCCCGTATCAGCAGGTTACTGTAGGCCCCCTTTATCAGCAGGTTACTGTAGCCCCCCGTATCAGCAGGTTACTGTAGCCCCCCGTATCAGCAGGTTACTGTAGGCCCCCCGTATCAGCAGGTTACTGTAGGCCCCCCTTTATCAGCAGGTTACTGTAGCCCCCCGTATCAGCAGGTTACTGTAGCCCCCGTATCAGCAGGTTACTGTAGGCCCCCTCCCCCTGTATCAGCAGGTTACTGTAGCCCCCTGTATCAGCAGGTTACTGTAGCCCCCCGTATCAGCAGGTTACTGTAGGCCCCCCTGTATCAGCAGGTTACTGTAGGCCCCCCTGTATCAGCAGGTTACTGTAGGCCCCCCTGTATCAGCAGGTTACTGTAGCCCCCCGTATCAGCAGGTTACTGTAGGCCCCCTGTATCAGCAGGTTACTGTAGCCCCCTGTATCCGCAGGTTACTGTAGCCCCCCGTATCAGCAGGTTACTGTAGCCCCCCGTATCAGCAGGTTACTGTAGCCCCCGTATCAGCAGGTTACTGTAGCCCCCGTATCAGCAGGTTACTGTAGCCCCCGTATCAGCAGGTTACTGTAGCCCCCGTATCAGCAGGTTACTGTAGCCCCCCGTATCAGCAGGTTACTGTAGCCCCCCGTATCAGCAGGTTACTGTAGCCCCCCGTATCAGCAGGTTACTGTAGCCCCCCCGTATCAGCAGGTTACTGTAGCCCCCCGTATCAGCAGGTTACTGTAGGTCCCCCCTGTATCAGCAGGTTACTGTAGGTCCCCCCTGTATCAGCAGGTTACTGTAGGTCTCCCCCTGTATCAGCAGGTTACTGTAGCCCCCTGTATCAGCAGGTTACTGTAGGTCCCCCTGTATCAGCAGGTTACTGTAGCCCCCTGTATCAGCAGGTTACTGTAGCCCCCCTGTATCAGCAGGTTACTGTAGGTCCCCTCCCTGTATCAGCAGGTTACTGTAGCCCCCTGTATCAGCAGGTTACTGTAGCCCCCTCCCTGTATCAGCAGGTTACTGTAGCCCCCTCCCTGTATCAGCAGGTTACTGTAGCCCCCCGTATCAGCAGGTTACTGTAGCCCCCCGTATCAGCAGGTTACTGTAGCCCCCGTATCAGCAGGTTACTGTAGCCCCCCGTATCAGCAGGTTACTGTAGGCCCCCTGTATCAGCAGGTTACTGTAGGTCCCCCCGTATCAGCAGGTTACTGTAGGTCCCCCTGTATCAGCAGGTTACTGTAGGTCCCCCGTATCAGCAGGTTACTGTAGCCTCCCCCGTATCAGCAGGTTACTGTAGGGTCCCCCTATAGCGCCGGACAACTGTAGTTCCTGTGACACCTTTTTGAAGTAATGGTGATCACTCCCATGTGCTGTGTTTAGAGCGACAGTCTTGGATTTGGAAAACTGTCCATTGGTCATGTCTGTCCTTGATATTTTCCCATTGTTTCTTGACGAAAAACGAATACATGCATCATGAGCGGAACACAACGGTCTTCAAAATGACCCAAAATATAAACTTTTATAAATCCATTGTCCCCCCCCCCCCCAAAAAAAAAAAAAAATATGTAAACTATAGTTTCAAAATAGGGTTTAAAACGATCTCCGGATGTGATGAGTTGTCAATCCTTGCATCGAGAGCGCTGTCTGAATTTGAGCGGGTTCACATTTCCACTACCCTCTTAATACCCAGCTGTATACCAAAACAAGTGGGGAACACCGTTTTATTTTGTTGCTTTTCAAATGGCAGACTGTAGCTTTAAGTTTCTCAGGTCATTCACGTATCGAGGCTACGCTGTTATGACAGGTCTTTTTTCACTGGTGGTCATTGTGGTGAGGTAATCACTTAAAAACCGCTAAGTTTCACTCTGACTGGAGGTGCATGATGGACATTTGCAACAATTGTAGAAATGTAATCTCCCATGGTGGAATGTTTTATCTTGTGAACACTGTTGATTTTGTCATTTTGTCTGGCAAAGATTCTATCCAAAGAAGCAGTGTGAATGGTGGACATTAGAGAATGCCAATCATTGCTCTGCTTTGATTAGAGGGCTGCTTTGACTTCAACTTGGATGTCTGTGAACATCCCAAATGTATTTTTATAGCCCTTCTTACATCAGCTGATATCTCAAAGTGCTGTACAGAAACCCAGCCTAAAACCCCCAAACAGCAAGCAATGCAGGTGTAGAAGCACGGTGGCTAGGAAAAACCTCCTACTAAGGCCGGAACCTAGGAAGAAACCTAGAGAGTAACCAGGCTATGAGGGGTGGCCAGTCCTCTTCTGGCTGTGCCGGGTGGAGATTATAACAGAACATGGCCAAGATGTTCATAAATGCCCAGCATGGTCAAATAATAATAATCACAGTAGTTGTGGAGGGTGCAACAAGTCAGCACCTCAGGAGTAAATGTCAGTTGGCTTTTCATAGCCGATCATTAAGAGTATCTCTACCGCTCCTGCTGTCTAGAGAGTTCAAAACAGCAGGTCTGGGACAGGGAGCACGTCCAGTGAACAGGTCAGGGTTCCATAGCCGCAGGCAGAACAGTTGAAACTGGAGCAGCAGCATGGCCAGGTGGACTGGAGACAGCAAGGAGTCATCATGCCAGGTAGTCCTGAGGCATGGTCCTAGGGCTCAGGTCCTCCGAGAGAGAGAAAGAAAGAATTAGAGAGAGCATACTTAAATTCAAACAGGACACCGGATAAGACAGGAGAAGTACTCCAGATATAACAGACTGACCCTAGCCCCCCGACACATAAACTACTGCAGCATAAATACTGGAGGCTGAGACCGGAGGGGTCAGGAGACACTGTGGCCCCATCCGATGATACCCCCGGACAGGGCCAAACGGGCAGGATATAACCCCACCCACTGTGCCAAAGCACAGCCCCCATACGACTAGAGGGATATCTTCAACCACCAACTTACCATCCTGAGACGGCACCCTATGGGTCATGGTCAAAAGTAGTGGACTATACATGGAGTGAGGTTCCATTTTGGAACGTAGTCCTAGAAAACTCCCAACTGTTTTTACGAGCTGCCCCCCAACAGTTAATTGAAGTATAGTTCAGGCACCAGAATGCACTGCTGCTGTCACCGAGCCAGGCACAAAAAAAGGGGCTGTAGGAAAGCTTGATATAGAGCATTGATTTTCCTTATCTCACACTCCACTTGAGGGCCAACCACTTCTGCAATGAAATGACCTGCTTTGAAGTGCGCTTCCCCGCTGCCCGCCTGTCATTTAAGTGGCATTGGACGGATGCAGGGATACAACAGCTGTCGTAAACAGTTCTTTTTATTAAAAACATATCATTTTTCGGGGGGGGGGATAGAACTTCCTTCAGCTGTTCCATAAAACACGTTGGGGTGAATTATTTTGTGTTCTGAAACCCAGATTGCCCCTTAAGCAAAGGGTGTGTCGGCGGGGGGGGGGGGGAGTTTAAAAGAGCCAAACCACTTTAGTTTAATGAAGACAATATTTACCTTGTGCTCAATCATGAAGTCATCTTAGTGTTTCTGCATGGCTGGCAAAGGATACGGGATCTAATCTGTGTGCTTTTAGGGCCTTTTAAAGCATCCTCAAACACACTGGTCCATTTGAAGTCTGCTTGTGGCAACAGAAGTGATCATATCTGAGGTCTTTGACTGACTCCGTGTGTACCCTTATTCCAGCGCTTGTTCACAGCTGTGGACTCTCCTTACCATGACCAGACTGGCGGAAATCAATGTGATTGAGGTACTACAGGATAGCTATGTCTTGATTTACACGGTGACAGGATTGTGCGAATACCACTACAGAGGCTAAACAGCAGCTCACAGGGTTAGTTTTTAAGTTGATATCCTTTTGACGTATGGTAATATATTGTGAGAGTGATTTCTCTACCTGTACTCTATAAAGATACTTTTTTTAAATATAGTTTTCTTTCAGCGAGTAGACATTCAGATGGTGTTAGCCACAGAAGTGAATCATGAGTAAGTGTAAGGGCTAGAATGGGTTTTTAAAATGTAAGAGCTCGCCAATTTACTTTCTGTGACCCTCCTTTAAGCGCACGCAGCAAGGGGCCAAAATATGACATTGTGTTTGGATTGAAAGCCATGTTTAGTTTTAAACTAGCCAAGACCATTGGGCTAAACTGCATTCAGTATCTTATTTATTTTCTACTACATGTGCCTTCCAGAAACTATTCGCGCACCTTGACTTTTTCCCACATTTTATTGTGATACAGCATGAATTTAAAAAATAATAATAATTACACCCCAAAACCCAATGTCAAAGTTGAAATGTTTTTAGACATTTTTTTGTAAATTTAATTTAAAATAAGAAGCTGAAATGTCTTGTCATTAAGTATTCAACCCCTTTTGATAGGGCTTTAAATAAGTTCAGGAGTAAAAAAATGTGCTTAAGTCACAAATTGCATGGACTCTGTGTGCAATATTGTTTAACATTTTATTTTTGAATGACTACCTCATCTCTCTACCCCACACAAGTATCTAGCTGTAAGGTCCCTCAGTCGAGCAGTGAATTTCAGACAAATTCAGGAATGTTTTCCAATGCCTCACAAAAAAGGGAACCTATGGGGGAGATGGGTAAAATAAAATAAATAAGGTTGATATTGAATATCCCTTTGAGCATGATGATGTTACTATGTACGCTTCGGATGGTGTATCAACACACCCAGTCACTACAAAGATACAGCCATCCTTCCTAACTCAGTGTATCAATACACCCCAGTCACTACAAAGATACAGCCATCCTTCCTAACTCAGTGTATCAATACACCCCAGTCACTACAAAGATACAGGCGTCCTTCCTAACTCAGTGTATCAATACACCCCAGTCACTACAAAGATACAGGCGTCCTTCCTAACTTAGTGTATCAATACACCCCAGTCACTACAAAGATACAGGCGTCCTTCCTAACTCAGTGTATCAATACACCCCAGTCACTACAAAGATACAGGTGTCCTTCCTAACTCCGTTGCCAGAGAGGAAGGAAACCGCTCGGGGATTTCACAATAATGCCAACGGTGACTTTAAATCAGAGTTTAATGGCTGTGATGGGAGAAAAGTGATGGTGGATCAATGTTGTAGTTACTCCACAATACTAACCTAATTGACAGCGTGAAAAGGAAACCTTAACAGAATATAAATATTTTTTATCCTGTTCGCAACAAGGCACTGAAGTAAAATCCAATGCAACACATTACTGAGTATCGCTCCATATTTAAGCATATTGGTGGCTGCGTCATGTTACAGGTATGCTTGTAATCGTTAAGGACCGGGAAGTTTTTCAGGATGAAGAAAGAAACTGAATGGCCCTAAGAACAGGCAAAATCCTAGAGGAAAACCTGGTTGTCTGCTTTCCACCAGACAGTGGGATATGAATTCACCTTTCAGCAGGACAATGAGGCCAAATCGACACGAGTTGCGTATCAAGAAGGCAGTGAACGTTCCTGAGTGGCCGAGTTACTGTTTTGACTTAAATCTACTTGAAAATCTATGGCAAGACATAATGGTTGTCTAGCAATGATCATCAACCAATTATGACAGCGTTTGAACATTTTTTAAAATAATAATGGGGAAATGTTGCACAATCTAGGTGTGGAAAGCTCTTAGACTTAACCAGAAAGACTCACAGCTGTAATCGCTGCCAAAAGATGCTTCTCTAGAAAGTATAGAGCCCCACTGTGGGCGTGTCATAATACCCATAAATACCTAGTTGTTAAACAAGGAAATGGTTCTAAACAGTTTTTCCACCATTCATTTTTTTCCATAGGGGATTTTAGAAAAACTAAAAATAGGGGCTGTGTTTCGTATAGGCTTTACGCTGGAGTGATGTTTTGATAACCGTGTAAATCTCTTGGACAAGGTGACTTTTATCAATGTATTTGGCTCTATTTCCTCTCAGATTATAAAATTGGCTAATTAGTGTCAAAGTAGACATCATGCAAAACTACAAATCCCTGCAAGCTCCTACACGTCATCTCTTGCTGACTGACAGCTTTGCTAACAGCGTAAATTTAAAACTTGCGCAAGACAGTTCACAGACTTGTCCATTTTTTAAAGAATGTATTCATTACTACATTCAGGTAACGTTAGCTGCTGTAGTTAATCCAGAGATTCTTACCTTTTCCTCGATTCGGCAGTCTCGTTCAGATCATCATGGTATTTGTAGTTCTTTATGATAGCCACTTTAGCAGCTAATTAGCATTTCATTTTTGTTGGGGGGGGGGGGTGAATACAGGTTAATGTACAGGGGTGTGAATACTTATGTAAACTATATAATTCTGTATTTAATTTTCAATACATTTGCAAACATTTCTAAAAACATTTTTTCACTTTGTCATTATGAGGTACTGTGTGTAGATGGGTGATGAAATAATATTTTAATGTTGTATTCAGGCTGTAACGCAACAAAATGCTAAATTAGTTAAGGGGGTATCAATACTTTCTGAAGGCACTATCTTCATGGGACAAATGTTTTATTAGAATGTGCATGTACTGTATCTGTGGTTCTGAAGCATTTTGATTAATCATCAGGGTCATGTAGAGTGGACTAGAAATACAGTACATAGTTTATCCACGTTGAAGTTTATAAATGCAGCTAGGCTACTAACATTAAGCTTGTCTCTAGATCACTGCACCCATATGGGTGAGGCATGTGGTTCTCTCTCTCGTTCACTCTGTGTCTCTGTCTCTCCTCATAGCCATATTTAAGATTCAGTGATAATGGAGGACGATAAGGGTCACAGATGTTTTATCCATTGTCAACCCCTCCCATCCCTTCTACCCCTCCTCCTAGCTCACCATCCCTTACTACTACCCCTACCATCCCTCCTATCCCTCCCCCTAACTCCCCTCCCATCCCTTCTACCCCTCCTTGCGCTCCTCCCATCCCTTACTACTACCCCTCCCATCCCTTCTACCTCTCCTCCTAGCTCCCATCCCTTCTACCTCTCCTCCTAGCTCCCATCCCTTCTACCTCTCCTAGCTCCCATCCCTTCTATCCCTCCTCCTAGCTCCCCTCCCATCCCTTCTACCCCCCTCCTTCTAGCTCCCCTACCATCCCTTCTATCCCTCCTCCTAGCTCCCATCCCTTCTACCCCTCCTCCTAGCTCCCATCCCTTCTATCCCTCCTTCTAGCTCCCATCCCTTCTACCCCTCCTCCTAGCTCCCATCCCTTCTACCCCTCCTCCTAGCTCCCATCCCTTCTACCCCTCCTTCTAGCTCCCATCCCTTCTATCCCTCCTTCTAGCTCCCATCCCTTCTACCCCTCCTTCTAGCTCCCATCCCTTCTACCCCTCCTTCTACCTCCCATCCCTTCTACCCCTCCTTCTACCTCCCATCCCTTCTACCCCTCCTCCTAGCTCCCATCCCTTCTACCCCTCCTCCTAGCTCCCATCCCCTCCCATCCCTTCTATCCCTCCCCCTAGCTCCCCTCCCATTGAACTTCCGGCGCCGACAGAGATGGCCGCCTCGCTTCGCGTTCCTAAGAAACTATGCAGTTTTTTGTTTTTTATGTGTTATTTCTTACATTAGTACCCCAGGTCATCTTAGGTTTCATTACATACAGTCGAGAAGAACTACTGAATATAAGATCAGCGTCAACTCACCATCAGTACGACCAAGAATATGTTTTCCGCGACGCGGATCCTGTGTTCTGCCTTACAAACAGGACAACGGAATGGATCGCATGCAGCGACCCAAGAAAACGACTCCGAAAAAGAGGGAAACGTAGCGGTCTTCTGGTCAGACTCCGGACAAGGGCACATCGCGCACCACTCCCCAGCATTCTTCTTGCCAATGTCCAGTCTCTTGACAACAAGGTTGATGAAATCCGAGCAAGGGTAGCATTCCAGAGGGACATCAGAGACTGCAACGTTCTCTGCTTCACGGAAACATGGCTTACTGGGAAGACGCTATCCGATGCGGTGCAGCCAACGGGTTTCTCCACGCATCGCACCGACAGAAACAAACATCTTCCTGGTAAGAAGACTGGTGGGGGCGTATGCCTCATGACTAACGAGACATGGTGTGATGAAGGAAACATACAGGAACTCAAATCCTTCTGTTCACCTGATTTAGAATTCCTCACAATCAAATGTAGACCGCATTATCTTCCAAGAGAATTCTCTTCGATTATAATCACAGCCGTATATATCCCCCCCCAAGCAGACACATCGATGGCTCTGAACAAACTTTATTTAACTCTTTGCAAACTGGAAACCATTTATCCGGAGGCTGCATTCATTGTAGCTGGGGATTTTAACAAAGCTAATCTGAAAACAAGACTCCCTAAATTTTATCAGCATATCGATTGCGCAACCAGGGGTGGTAAAACCTTGGATCATTGTTACTCTAACTTCCGCGACGCATATAAGGCCCTGCCCCGCCCCCCTTTCGGAAAAGCTGACCACGACTCAATTTTGTTGATCCCTGCCTACAGACAGAAACTAAAACAAGAGGCTCCCACGCTGAGGTCTGTCCAACGCTGGTCAGACCAAGCTGACTCCACACTCCAAGACTGCTTCCATCACGTGGACTGGGACATGTTTCGTATTGCGTCAGATAACAATATTGACGAATACGCTGATTCGGTGTGCGAGTTCATTAGAACGTGCGTTGAAGATGTCGTTCCCATAGCAACGAAAAAAACATTCCCTAACCAGAAACCGTGGATTGATGGCAGCATTCGCGTGAAACTGAAAGCGCGAACCACTGCTTTTAATCAGGGCAAGGTGTCTGGCAACATGACCGAATACAAACAGTGCAGCTATTCCCTCCGCAAGGCTATTAAACAAGCTAAGCGTCAGTACAGAGACAAAGTAGAATCTCAATTCAACGGCTCAGACACAAGAGGCATGTGGCAGGGTCTACAGTCAATCACGGACTACAAGAAGAAACCCAGCCCAGTCACAGACCAGGATGTCTTGCTCCCAGGCAGACTAAATAACTTTTTTGCCCGCTTTGAGGACAATACAGTGCCACTGACACGGCCTGCAACGAAAACATGCGGTCTCTCCTTCACTGCAGCCGAGGTGAGTAAGACATTTAAACGTGTTAACCCTCGCAAGGCTGCAGGCCCAGACGGCATCCCCAGCCGCGCCCTCAGAGCATGCGCAGACCAGCTGGCCGGTGTGTTTACGGACATATTCAATCAATCCCTATACCAGTCTGCTGTTCCCACATGCTTCAAGAGGGCCACCATTGTTCCTGTTCCCAAGAAAGCTAAGGTAACTGAGCTAAACGACTACCGCCCGTAGCACTCACTTCCGTCATCATGAAGTGCTTTGAGAGACTAGTCAAGGACCATATCACCTCCACCCTACCTGACACCCTAGACCCACTCCAATTTGCTTACCGCCCAAATAGGTCCACAGACGATGCAATCTCAACCACACTGCACACTGCCCTAACCCACCTGGACAAGAGGAATACCTATGTGAGAATGCTGTTCATCGACTACAGCTCGGCATTCAACACCATAGTACCCTCCAAGCTCGTCATCAAGCTCGAGACCCTGGGTCTCGACCCCGCCCTGTGCAACTGGGTACTGGACTTCCTGACGGGCCGCCCCCAGGTGGTGAGGGTAGGCAACAACATCTCCTCCCCGCTGATCCTCAACACGGGGCCCCACAAGGGTGCGTTCTGAGCCCTCTCCTGTACTCCCTGTTCACCCACGACTGCGTGGCCACGCACGCCTCCAACTCAATCATCAAGTTTGCGGACGACACAACAGTGGTAGGCTTGATTACCAACAATGACGAGACGGCCTACAGGGAGGAGGTGAGGGCCCTCGGAGTGTGGTGTCAGGAAAATAACCTCACACTCAACGTCAACAAAACTAAGGAGATGATTGTGGACTTCAGGAAACAGCAGAGGGAACACCCCCCTATCCACATTGATGGAACAGTAGTGGAGAGGGTAGCAAGTTTTAAGTTCCTCGGCATACACATCACAGACAAACTGAATTGGTCCACCCACACAGACAGCGTCATGAAGAAGGCGCAGCAGCGACCTCTTCAACCTCAGGAGGCTGAAGAAATTCTGCTTGTCACCAAAAGCGCTCACAAACTTCTACAGATGCACAATCGAGAGCATCCTGGCGGGCTGTATCACCGCCTGGTACGGCAACTGCTCCGCCCTCAACCGTAAGGCTCTCCAGAGGGTAGTGAGGTCTGCACAACGCATCACCGGGGGCAAACTACCTGCCCTCCAGGACACCTACACCACCCGATGTTACAGGAAGGCCATAAAGATCATCAAGGACATCAACCACCCGAACCACTGCCTGTTCACCCCGCTATCATCCAGAAGGCGAGGTCAGTACAGGTGCATCAAAGCTGGGACCGAGAGACTGAAAAACAGCTTCTATCTCAAGGCCATCAGACTGTTAAACAGCCACCACTAACATTGAGTGGCTGCTGCCAACACACTGTCATTGACACTGACCCAACTCCAGCCACTTTAATAATGGGAATTGATGGGAAATGATGTTAATATATCACTAGCCACTTTAAACAATGCTACCTTATATAATGTTACTTACCCTACATTATTCATCTCATATGCATACGTATATACTGTACTCTACATCATCGACTGCATCCTTATGTAATACATGTATCACTAGCCACTTTAACTATGCCACTTTGTTTACTTTGTCTACATACTCATCTCATATGTATATACTGTACTCGATACCATCTACTGTATGCTGCTCTGTACCATCACTCATTCATATATCCTTATGTACATATTCTTTATCCCCTTACACTGTGTATAAGACAGCAGTTTTGGAATTGTTAGTTAGATTACTTGTTGGTAATCACTGCATTGTCGGAACTAGAAGCACAAGCATTTCGCTACACTCGCATTAACATCTGCTAACCATGTGTATGTGACAAATACAATTTGATTTGATTTGATCCCTTCTACCCCTCCTCCTAGCTCCCCTCCCATCCCTTCTACCCCTCCCCCTAGCTCCCCTCCATCCCTTCTATCCCTCCCATCCCTTCTATCCCTCCTCCTACCTCCCATCCCTTCTATCCCTCCTCCTACCTCCCATCCCTTCTATCCCTCCTCCTACCTCCCATCCCTTCTATCCCTCCTCCTACCTCCCATCCCTTCTATCCCTCCTAGCTCCCCTCCCATCCCTTCTATCCCTCCTAGCTCCCCTCCCATCCCTTCTACCCCTCCTCCTAGCTCCCTCCCATCCCTTCTACCCTCCTCCTAGCTCCCCTCCCATCCCCTACCCCTCCTCCTAGCTCCCATCCCTTCTACCCCTCCTCCTAGCTCCCATCCCTTCTACCCCTCCTTCTAGCTCCTCCCCTAGCTCCTCCCCTAGGTCCTCCCCCTAGCTCCCCTCCCATCCCTTCTACCCCTCCTCCTAGCTCTCCTCCCATCCCTTCTACCCCTCCTAGCTCCCCTCCCATCCCTTCTACCCCTCCTCCTAGCTCCCTCCCATCCCTTCTACCCCTCCTCCTAGCTCCCCTCCCATCCCTTCTACCCCTCCTAGCTCCCATCCCTTCTACCCCTCCTAGCTCCCATCCCTTACTACTACCCCTCCTCCTAGCTCCCATCCCTTACTACTACCCCTCCCATCCCTTCTATCCCTCCCTAACTCCCATCCCTTACTACTACCCTATCCCTCCCCCTAACTCCCCTCCCATCCCTTCTACCCCTCCTCCTAGCTCCCATCCCACCCCTCCTCCTAACTCTCCTCCCATCCTTTACTACCCCTCCTATCTCCCATCCCAACCCTTACTAACCCTCCTCCCCCTCCCCTAGCTGTCCTCCCATCTTACTTCCCCCTAGCTCCTCTCCCATCCCTTTACTACCCCTCCTATCTCCCATCCCAACCCTTACTAACCCTCCTCCCCCTCCCCTAGCTCCTCTCCCATCCCAACCCTTACTAACCCTCCTCCCCCCTCCCCTAGCTCCTCTCCCATCCCAACCCTTACTAACCCTCCTCCCCCTCACCTAGCTCCTCCCCCTCCCCTAGCTCCTCTCCCTCCCCTAGCTCCTCTCCCCTCCCCTAGCTCCTCCCCCTCCCCTAGCTCCTCTCCCATCCCTTTTTACCCCTCCTCTCCCCCTCCCCTAGCTCAAATCACAGTCGGGGGGGTGGAATGGGACATGTCAGTAAATTCGGTCTGGCGCCGCTGTCAGTAAGACGCCGTAAACACATTTACATGCGGCTGTCTGTCGACGTGATATATGGTTCGCCGGATTTTCTATTACACTCATTTATAGCACCTATCTTCCTGTCAACAACACTGCTCGGCAGACGAACGACAATGAAGCCATTTTCGTCTCCTCTTTTCTCTACAGGTGGGTGTTACTACAGTGGCTTCAGAAAGTAGTCCCATCCCATGGCCCCTTTTTTCCACTGGCTTACACACAATACCCCGTAATGTCGAAGTGGAATTTGTTTATGAAATTTCTACTAATTAATTAAAAATGAAAAGCTGAAGAAAAAAAAAAGCTGTATTCAACTCCTATTTATTATGGTAAGCCTCAATAAGTTTAGGAGTAAAAGTCTGCTTAACAAGTCACAAGTTGCATGAACTCAGTGCGTACAATAATAGTGTTTAACATTAGTTTTAATGACTACCTCTGTACCCCACACATACAGTACAGTACAGTTATCTGTAAGGTCCCTCGGTCGAGCAGTACATTTCAAACACAGATTCGACCATAAAGACCAGTGAGGTTCTTCCAATGCTTCGCAAAGGACACCTATTGGTAGATGGTTTAAAAATTGTTTTTATTTTTAAAGGAGACATTGAATATCCCTTTGAGCATGGTGAAGTTATTAATTACACTTTGGATGGTGTATCAATACACCCAGTCACTACAAAGATACAGGCGTCCTTCCTATCGCAGTTGCCGGTGAGTAAGGAAATCGCTCAGGGATTTCACCATGAGTTCAATGGTGACCTTAAAACAGTTACAATGTTTAATGGCTGTGACAGGAGAAAAGTGAGGATTGATCAACAACATTAGTTGCTCCACAATACTAAACTAAATGACAGAGTGAAAAGAAGAATAAAGTTCATCAACCGATTTGACAGAGCTTGAAGAATTTTGAAAAAAATAATTGGCAAATGTTGAACAATCCAGGTGTAGAGACTTACCCCGAAAGACTTCTGCAAAGTATTGCGTAAATTAGACATTTCTGTATTTCATTTTTAATAAAATTACAAACATGTCTAAAAACATCTTTTCACTTGGTCATTATGGTTATTGTGTGTAGATGGGTGAGAAATAAAAACAGTAATCAATTTTGAATTCAGGCTGTAACACAACAAAATCTGGAATTAGTCAAGGGTATGAATATAGTCTGAAGGCATATATTAAAACAAATGAATGGGGTTTGGAAAAGCTATATTCTGTGCATAAAGAGCATCCTCCTACAATACAATAGTGGTCTAATGATTAGGTGAGAATGTATGCATTAATGAGTAATTCAAATTCCATAAAATGTATGTATCCTATTTGGATATAGGAGAAAGGATCAAATGGAAACATTGTTACGCAGCCCAGTATAACAAAAATATGAATGATACCGGCCACCACCATGTCCAAAACTATATTTGTATGAATCATCCAGTGGGGAAAGATGGGCAGACCAATCTATTTCCTTGACTCCCTCAGGTTCATCCTGAAGTTATCAATACACTTGTAACATTTTTAAAGGTGTCACTGTTTCAGTGCAAATGCCATCGTACCCCATGGATACAGCTACCACAAAGCTTGACAATCTTATTTTGTCCAGTGAACAAGAGATATTTTGGCATGGAATCCCAACAGCAAGGGGCCCGTTATTCAATAATAAATAAGTGGTAGTTTCAGGAGCTAAACAAAATGTAATTCCTTTCGTTGAAAAGGGTTCATGCTTGAATACATAACCGGTTGCATAGGCTATTTGTATTGATCAAATAACTCAATGGATTTTCATTTGTAGCAGGGTGGCAGGTAGCCTAGTGGTTAGAGTGTAGGGGCGGCAGGTAGCCTAGTGGTTAGAGTGTAGGGGCGGCAGGTAGCCTAGTGGTTAGAGTGTAGGGGCGGCAGGTAGCCTAGTGGTTAGAGTGTAGGGGCGGCAGGTAGCCTAGTGGTTAGAGTGTAGGGGCGGCAGGTAGCCTAGTGGTTAGAGCTTTGGGCCAGTAACCGAAAGGTTGCTGGATCGAATCCCTGTCATTCTGCACCTGAACAAGGCAGGTAACCCACTGTTCCCCGGTAGGCCGTCATTGTAAATAAGAACCAAATTCTTAACAGACTTGCCTAGTTAAATAAATACATTTTTAAAAAAGCAGAGGATGAAACCCTATTCCCAGAGGGTCTCAATGGGCGTGTCACAAATGGAACCCTATTCACTATATACCGTAGTGCACTACTGTTGACCAGAGCTCTACAAAACGGCTGTTCATTAAAAAAAATGTGGCCTAATACAAATGTCTTTCATCTGCCGGTTTAACACTTGAACGTATTAAATGAAAAGACCTTAAGTGGATGACATTGAGTGGTCCTTTCTAATGGCAAAGTATCACAGATACTTCAACGATACATTCACAAGGGCCCTCTCTGCAGTGATTTTTCAACAAGCACCTTCTGAAACATCCTTTTTGAAGTAATTAACGACCGAGGTTTAGACATTTTCATGCAGGTTTAAAAAGGATAATTGCCTAATGCTTTGGGGTTCACACTCTATGGTTGTTGTCAATTTTAGGCCAATCATAAATGAGAGGTGACAGTTTAAAACGTGTACACCATGCAGGCCATAGTAAAATGATGGATAGGATGGTCACAGTTCTGTGGAACAACCTTTTTGCTCTAGTGACTGAAATGATTAATTTGTTCCATACAGAACTACAGAATTCACATTCACATACTGTATTCATGCCAGTCAGTGGCACTGTCTCCGTCCTATAGCCCTCCGTAGTCTAAGTGATCAAGGATCCGACTGGCCAACAGTTGGAGTAATATGGTGCGGAGCCATTACCTCCACTTTGGTTTGCACCTACTGTCAGAAGTAGTGCCCGCCTTTCAGATGTAGTGCCCGGCCATCGGATGTAGCGCCCCGGCCATCGGATGTAGCCCCCCGGCCTTCGGCTGTAGCGCCCCGGCCATCTGATGTAGCGCCCCGGCCATCTGATGTAGCGCCCCGGCCATCTGATGTAGCGCCCCGGCCATCGGATGTAGCGCCCCGGCCATCGGATGTAGCGCCCCGGCCATCGGATGTAGCGCCCCGGCCATCGGATGTAGCGCCCCGGCCTTCGGATGTAGCGCCCCGGCCTTCGGATGTAGCCCCCCGGCCATCGGATGTAGCCCCCCGGCCATCGGCTGTAGCGACCCGGCCATCGGATGTAGCGCCCCGGCCATCGGATGTAGCGCCCCGGCCATCGGATGTAGCGCCCCGGCCATCGGATGTAGCCCCCCGGCCTTCGGCTGTAGCGACCCGGCCTTCGGCTGTAGCGCCCCGGCCATCGGATGTAGCGCCCCGGCCATCGGATGTAGCGCCCCGGCCATCGGATGTAGCGACTGGCCATCGGCTGTAGAGCCCGGCATGGAATGTAGCGCCCCGGCCTTCTGATGTAGCCCTCCGGCCTTCTGATGTAGCGACCGGCCTTCGGATGTAGCGATCACCTTCAGTGAGGAAGAAGCATGTGTTTTTAGAAAGCACTCGAGCTGTGCTCTGTACTGTAACTCTCTGAGGTCTTGGCACCTCCATTTCATAATGAGGCTATGAAGAAAAGAGGGGAAGATTAGAATAACATCCTTAACTAATCCATATCAGGCCGATGAGGCGGCGCGTGTGGGGGGAAAGCATGTCATTTCCCATTTCGCAGTGTGACTGAAAAATCCCCCCCCCCACGCAAAAAAAAACAAGCCCAGAGAAGAAACATTCTGTGGTGGAAGACCGCTGGCGCAAGGACAGCATCAACAAAACAGCCCTTTCCTCTCCTCCTCTCTCGCAATATCGGTAGTTGGGAAATAGAGAAGAAATGCATTCCTCTGACAGCTGCCCATCAGTAATCATCCCAGATGTTTTAAGCAAGGGGGGGGGGGCTACTGTGAGGGCTATTCCAATGCTCATTATCAACAAGTCTTCCTCAAGGGTTCAGCTGGTGTTCTCAAGGAAGAACAGGGGACATGTCGACTGTCGTTCAGTCTTCGTGGTGAAGGGACGGCCGGGATGATTGTGGTCTCCTATTCATTACTCTTCTGCTTTTGGGATCGGCAAGCATGTCAAGATAAGCAACCATTTTTCATGGTACTATTAGACGGCCTATAACTTCCATAGATGGCATGGAATAATGACAGTTGGTGTAACTAGTGTGTTTAACTTAGGAAGTAGAGTGGCAGCCTTACAGTAATCAAGTCATCATACCTACATGTCAAGATCTACCGAATGGTGGAGGAGGCCGCTGCTCTTTTCCTTCCGGGATGCAAACACTGACCTGAATGACAATGGAGGCAGCATTACTCTGACCTCTACAGTACGAGGCAGCGTCACTCGGACCTCTACGGTACGAGGCAGCGTCACTCGGACCTCTACGGTACGAGGCAGCGTCACTCGAACCTCTACGGTACGAGGCAGCGTCACTCGGACCTCTACGGTACGAGGCAGCGTCACTCGGACCTCTACGGTACGAGGCAGCGTCACTCGGACCTCTACGGTACGAGCAGCGTCACTCGAACCTCTACGGTGCGAGGCAGCGTCACTCGGACCTCTACGGTACGAGGCAGCGTCACTCGGACCTCTACGGTACGAGGCAGCGTCACTCGAACCTCTACGGTACGAGGCAGCGTCACTCGGACCTCTACGGTACGAGGCAGCGTCACTCGGACCTCTACGGTACGAGGCAGCGTCACTCGGACCTCTACGGTACGAGGCAGCGTCACTCGGACCTCTACGGTACGAGGCAGCGTCACTCGGACCTCTACGGTGCGAGGCAGCGTCACTCGGACCTCTACGGTACGAGGCAGCGTCACTCGGACCTCTACGGTGCGAGGCAGCGTCACTCGGACCTCTACGGTACGAGGCAGCGTCACTCGAACCTCTACGGTACGAGGCAGCGTCACTCGGACCTCTACGGTACGAGGCAGCGTCACTCGGACCTCTACGGTACGAGGCAGCGTCACTCGGACCTCTACGGTACGAGGCAGCGTCACTCGGACCTCTACGGTACGAGGCAGCGTCACTCGAACCTCTACGGTACGAGGCAGCGTCACTCGGACCTCTACGGTACGAGGCAGCGTCACTCGGACCTCTACGGTACGAGGCAGCGTCACTCGGACCTCTACGGTACGAGGCAGCGTCAGGTTTATTATATGAATTCAATACACCGCTTCTTCTGAGGACTCACACTGTGACCGCACACGACAACAGCTGACACACCAGTCATTCTCTCATACAGCCTAGTGGAACAATACAAACGCATAATAGAATGTCTGTTTCACAGCTACTGTACAAGTACTGTAGGTGTATCCGTGGGGCATTGTGCAGTGCGGGTCCCTGTGTGCCACCGATTTAAAAAATAAATAAATAAAATAAAAAAGCCAAAGTCCTTGTTTTTGTCCCACTGTGCATTGGCCCCTGACAGAGAAAGAGTCACACACCGGGAGCCCCGTGAGTACCTGCCGCCGATGCCCATTCCATTTCCTCGGCACACACAGCCGGGCCCCTGTAAAACGTAATTGAGGGCCCGAGGAGACTAGAGAGAGAGTTGGGGAGGCGAAGCTGACAGTTTTTTTCCTCCCTCCATGGCAGACAGAACGGACACTCTTATAGATTGCACTAGTTGGGGCCATAACCCTCCCATGGTGTGTTGATACACTATATGTACAAAACTACGTGGATAAATTAGTGGATTTGGCTATTTCAGCCACACCTGTTGCTGACAGGTGTGTAATCTCCATAGACGAACATTGGCAGTAGAAGGACCTTACTGAAGAGCTCAGTGACTTTCAACGTGGTACCGTCATAGGACGCCACCTTTCCAACAAGACAAATTTGTAAAATTTCTGCCCTGCTACAGCTGCCCCGGTCAACTGTAATTGCTGTTATTGTGAAGTGGAAATGTCTAGGAGCAACAAGGTCACAGAACGGGACCACCGAGTGCTGAAGCTCGGTTGGTTGCAGCAATCACTACTGAGTTCCAGACTGTATCTGGATGCAACATCAGCACAAGAACTGTTAGTTGGGAGCTTCACGAAATGGGTCTCCATGTCCGAGCAGCTGCACACAAGCCCAAGTGTCGGTTGGAGGTGTGTAAAAGCTCACCGCCATTGGACCCTGGAACAGTGGAAACGCGTTCTCTGGAGTGATGCATCACGCTTCCCCATCTTTCAGTCCTAGGGATGAGTCTGGGTTTGGCGGATGTCTAGGAGAACGCTACCTGCCCCAATGCATAGTGCCAACTATAACATTTCGTGAACGGGGTATAATAGTCAGGGACTGTTTTTCCATGGCCCCTTAGTTCCAAGCAAGGGATATCCTGTTTCAGCATGACAATGCCCCAGTGCACAAAGCAAGGTCCATAAAGAAATGGTTTGTCAATAATGGTGTGGAAGAACTCGACTGGCCTGCACAGAGCCCTGACCTCAACCCTATCAAACACTTTTGGGATAAATTGGAACATCGACTGCGAGCCAGGCCTAATCGCCCAACATCAGTGCCCGTCCTCACTAATGCTCTTGTGGCTGAATGGAAGAATTTCCCTGCCACAATGTTCCAACATCGAGTGGAAAGCCTTCCCAGAAGGGTGGAGGCTGTTGTAGCAGCAATGTTCCAACATCTAGTGGAAAGCCTTCCCAGAAGAGTGGAGGCTGTTATAGCAGCAATGTTCCAACATCGAGTGGAAAGCCTTCCCAGAAGGGTGGAGGCTGTTGTAGCAGCAATGTTCCAACATCTAGTGGAAAGCCTTCCCAGAAGGGTGGAGGCTGTTATAGCAGCAATGTTCCAACATCGAGTGGAAAGCCTTCCCAGAAGGGTGTAGACTGTTGTAGCAGCAAAGGGGGGACCATCTCTACATTAATGTCCATGATTTTGGAATGAGATGTTCGACGAGCAGGTGTTCACATACTTTTGGTCATGTAGTGTGTGTGTGTGTATACTGTGAGGCAAACAAGTATTTAGTCAGCCACCAATTGTGCAAGTTCTGCCACTTAAAAATATGAGAGGCCTGTAATTTTGTTCATAGGTACACTTCAACAATGACAGACAAAATGAGAAAAAAAATCCTGAAAATCACATTGTAGGATTTTTTATGAATTTATTTGCAAATGATGGTGGAAAATGTGTATTTGGTCAATAACAAAAGTGTATCTCAATACTTTGTTATATACCCTTTGTTGGCAATGACAGAGGTCAAACGTTTTCTGTACGTCTTCACAAGGTTCACACACACTGTTGCTGGTATTTTGGCCCATTCCTCCATGCAGATCTCCTCTAGAGCAGTGATGTTTTGGGGCTGTTGCTGGGAAACACGGACTTTCAACTCCCTCCAAAGATGTTCTATGGGGTTGTGATCTGGAGACTGGCTAGGCCACTCCAGGACCTTGAAATGCTTCTTACGAAGCCACTCCTTTGTTGCACGGGCAGTGTGTTTGGGATCATTGTCATGCTGAAAGACCCAGCCACGTTTCATCTTCAATGCCCTTGCTGATGGAAGGAGGTTTTCCCTCAAATTTTATTTTATTTTATTTTATTTCACCTTTATTTAACCAGGTAGGCTAGTTGAGAACAAGTTCTCATTTGCAACTGCGACCTGGCCAAGATAAAGCATAGCAGTGTGAACAGACAACACAGAGTTACACATGGAGTAAACAATTAACAAGTCAATAACACAGTAGAAAAAAAATGGGCAGTCTATATACAATGTGTGCAAAAGGCATGAGGTAGGCGAATAATAAAATTTTGCAGATTAACACTGGAGTGATAAATGATCAGATGGTCATGTACAGGTAGAGATATTGGTGTGCAAAAGAGCAGAAAAGTAAATAAATAAAAAAAGAAAACAGTATAAAAACAGTATGGGAATGAGGTAGGTGAAAATGGGTGGGCTATTTACCAATAGACTATGTACAGCTGCAGCGATCGGTTAGCTGCTCGGATAGCTGATGTTTGAAGTTGGTGAGGGAGATAAAAGTCTCCAACTTCAGCGATTTTTGCAGTTCGTTCCAGTCGCAGGCAGCAGAGTACTGGAACGAAAGGTGGCCAAATGAGGTGTTGGCTTTAGGGATGATCAGTGAGATACACCTGCTGGAGCGCGTGCTACGGATGGGTGTTGCCATCGTGACCAGTGAACTGAGATCAGGCGGAGCTTTACCTAGCATGGACTTGTAGATGACCTGGAGCCAGTGGGTCTGGCGACGAATATGTAGCGAGGGCCAGCCGACTAGAGCATACAAGTTGCAGTGGTGGGTGGTATAAGGTGCTTTGGTGACAAAACGGATGGCACTGTGATAGACTGCATCCAGTTTGCTGAGTAGAGTGTTGGAAGCCATTTTGTAGATGACATCGCCGAAGTCGAGGATCGGTAGGATAGTCAGTTTTACTAGGGTAAGCTTGGCGGCGTGAGTGAAGGAGGCTTTGTTGCGGAATAGAAAGCCGACTCTTGATTTGATTTTCGATTGGAGATGTTTGATGTGAGTCTGGAAGGAGAGTTTGCAGTCTAGCCAGACACCTAGGTACTTATAGATGTCCACATATTCAAGGTCGGAACCATCCAGGGTGGTGATGCTAGTCGGGCATGCGGGTGCAGGCAGCGATCGGTTGAAAAGCATGCATTTGGTTTTACTCGCGTTTAAGAGCAGTTGGAGGCCACGGAAGGAGTGCTGTATGGCATTGAAGCTCGTTTGGAGGTTAGATAGCACAGTGTCCAATGACGGGCCGAAAGTATATAGAATGGTGTCGTCTGCGTAGAGGTGGATCAGGGAATCGCCCGCAGCAAGAGCAACATCATTGATATATACAGAGAAAAAGAGTCGGCCCGAGAATTGAACCCTGTGGCACCCCATAGACTGCCAGAGGACCGGACAGCATGCCCTCCGATTTGACACACTGAACTCTGTCTGCAAAGTAATTGGTGAACCAGGCAAGGCAGTCATCCGAGAAACCGAGGCTATTGAGTCTGCCGATAAGAATATGGTGATTGACAGAGTCGAAAGCCTTGGCGAGGTCGATGAAGACGGCTGCACAGTACTGTCTTTTATCGATGGCGGTTATGATATCGTTTAGTACCTTGAGCGTGGCTGAGGTGCACCCGTGACCGGCTCGGAAACCAGATTGCACAGCGGAGAAGGTACGGTGGGATTCGAGATGGTCAGTGACCTGTTTGTTGACTTGGCTTTCGAAGACCTTAGATAGGCAGGGCAGGATGGATATAGGTCTATAGCAGTTTGGGTCCAGGGTGTCTCCCCCTTTGAAGAGGGGGATGACTGCGGCAGCTTTCCAATCCTTGGGGATCTCAGACGATATGAAAGAGGTTGAACAGGCTGGTAATAGGGGTTGCGACAATGGCGGCAGATAGTTTCAGAAATAGAGGGTCCAGATTGTCAAGCCCAGCTGATTTGTACGGGTCTAGGTTTTGCAGCTCTTTCAGAACATCTGCTATCTGGATTTGGGTAAAGGAGAACCTGGAGAGGCTTGGGCGAGGAGCTGCGGGGGGGGCGGAGCTGTTGGCCGAGGTTGGAGTAGCCAGGCGGAAGGCATGGCCAGCCGTTGAGAAGTGCTTATTGAAGCTTTCGATAATCGTGGATTTATCGGTGGAGACCGTGTTGAACAGTTGCATATCACGGGGGCTATTCGATGCTATTACAGTCCGCCACAGGATGTTTTTGTGCTAGTCGAGGGCAGTCAGGTCTGGAGTGAACCAAGGGCTGTATCTGTTCTTGGTTCTGCATTTTTTGAACGGAGCATGCTTATCTAAAATGGTGAGGAAGTTACTTTTAAAGAATGACCAGGCATCCTCAACTGACGAGATGAGGTCAATGTCCTTCCAGGATACCCGGGCCAGGTCGATTAGAAAGGCCTGCTCACAGAAGTGTTTTAGGGAGCGTTTGACAGTGATGAGGGGTGGTCGTTTGACTGCGGCTCCGTGGCGGATACAGGCAATGAGGCAGTGATCGCTGAGATCCTGGTTGAAGACAGCGGAGGTGTATTTGGAGGGCCAGTTGGTCAGGATGACGTCTATGAGGGTGCCCTTGTTTACAGAGTTAGGGTTGTACCTGGTGGGTTCCTTGATGATTTGAGTGAGATTGAGGGCATCTAGCTTACATTGTAGGACTGCCGGGGTGTTAAGCATATCCCAGTTTAGGTCACCTAACAGAACAAACTCTGAAGCTAGATGGGGGGGCGATCAATTCACAAATGGTGTCCAGGGCACAGCTGGGAGCTGAGGGTGGTCGGTAGCAGGCGGCAACAGTGAGAGACTTATTTCTGGAGAGAGTAATTTTCAAAATTAGTAGTTCGAACTGTTTGGGTATGGACCTGGAAAGTATGACATTACTTTGCAGGCTATCTCTGCAGTAGACTGCAACTCCGCCCCCTTTGGCAGTTCTATCTTGACGGAAGATGTTATAGTTGGGTATGGAAATCTCTGAATTTTTGGTGGCCTTCCTGAGCCAGGATTCAGACACGGCAAGGATATCAGGGTTAGCAGAGTGTGCTAAAGCAGTGAGTAAAACAAACTTAGGGAGGAGGCTTCTGATGTTGACATGCATAAAACCAAGGCTTTTTCGATCACAGAAGTCAACAAATGAGGGTACCTGGGGACATACAGGGCCTGGGTTTACCTCCACATCACCCGCGGAACAGAGAAGGAGTAGTATGAGGGTGCGGCTAAAGGCTATCAAAACTGGTCGCCTAGAGCGTTGGGGGCAGAGGATAAGAGAAGCAGGTTTCTGGGCATGGTAGAATATATTCAGGGCATAATGCGCAGACAGGGGTATGGTGGGGTGCGGGTACAGCGGAGGTAGGCCCAGGCACTGGGTGATGAGAGAGGTTGTATCTCTGGACATGCTGGTTGTAATGGGTGAGGTCACCGCATGTGTGGGAGGTGGGACAAAGGAGGTAACAGGGGTATGCAGAGTGGGTCTAGGGGCTCCATTGTGAACTAAAACAATGATAACTAACCTGAACAACAGTATACAAGGCATATTGACATCTGAAAGAGACATACAGCGAGGCATACAGTAATCACAGGTGTTGAATTTGGAAAGCTAGCTAAAAACAGTAGGCGAGGCTAATCCGCTAGCACAACAAACAGCAGGTAAAATGGCATTGACTAGGCAACGGGGCCGACAGGTAAGACAAACAAGCAGAAAGGAGTACCGTGATTAATGGACAGTCCAGCGTGCGTCAGCTATGTAGCCAAGAGATCAGTGTCCAGGGGGCAGCGGTGGATGGGCAGGGAGGCTGGGCTGGCGAGTGTTATCCAGGTTTTTAAAAAACTAACAATGACTAAATAGCTTGTTAGCTGGTTAGCGTCTGGAGGTTCTTGAGTGTGTCATAAAAATAAGAGTAAAAGTAATAGCGATTCCGTATCACATTGGGTGAGGCAGGTTTCCGGAAGGTATAAACAAATTAAAAATCAAAAGGAGATAGAAAGTAAATGGGGTCAGAGAGTGATTGGGACGCGGTGGTTCAGACGGTTAGCAGGCCTGTGCTAACAAGCTAACAGTTCGTAGGCCCGAGCTAGACAAGGTAGCAGTTAGCGGACCGGAGCTTGACAAGCTAGCCGTTAGCAGGCCGAATTAGCAAGCAGGGAGATAGCGAGGGCTAGAGAGTTAACCTTTGGGGGACGTCGCGATGGGGTGAGTCTGTTTATTCCTCTTCATGCGGTGAGCTGGAGATACAGCGATTCAGAAAGCTCGCGGGCCTTGGCCAGCAGATGGATCTTTGGCGATGTCGCAGCGGAAAAGCCTGTTGAAACCCACTCGGACGATTATGTCGGCGGACCAGTCGTGATGGATCGGCGGGGCTCCGTGTCGGCAGTAGAGGGTCCAGGCCAATTGGCAAAATAGGTATTGTTGGACCTCTTCGGCTAGTCGGGAGATGGGCTTAGCTCGAGGCTAGCTCCAGGCTAACTGGTGCTTGCTCTGGGACAGAGACGTTAGCCAGGAGTAGCCACTTGGATTGCAGCTAGCTAGTTGCGATGATCCGGTGTAAAGGTTCAGAGCTTGCGGTAGGAATCCGGAGATGTGGTAGAGAAAAAGCAGTCTGATATGCTTTGGGTAGATGTCGCGCTGGTGTCCTAGTTAGCGTTGAAGACCGCTAGCAGTGGCTAGCTACTAGCTAGTAGCTAGTTAGCTGGCTAGCTTCTGATGAGGGTTCCGGTTCTAAAGTATAGAAAAAGCAGATCCGTACCACATTGGGTGATGCGGGTTGCAGGAGAGTATATTCAGCCTGTAGTTGGAAAGTGAGATTAAAATATGTACGAAATATATACAGAAAAAAACGAGGAAAAAACTATATTTACACTATACAGGACGGGACACGACAAAACACACGTCCGACTGCTACGCCATCTTGGAGACATCCGATACATGGCCCCATTCATTCTAGAAGGTTTGGGAAAATGACAGGCCTCATCTTTTTAAGTGGGAGAACTTGCACAATTGGTGGCTGACTAAATACTTTTTTGCATCTGTGTATATATATATATATATATATATATATATATATATATTCAAGGATTTTTCTTTTAATATTTTCTACATTGTAGAATAATAGTGAAGACCTCAACCCAAAAAATTATTTATATATATTTTTTAGATTCTTCAAAGTAGCCACCCTTTGTCTTGATGACAGCTTTACACACTCTTGGCATTCTCTCAACCAGCTTCACCTGGAATATTTTCCAATAGTCTTGAAGGATTTCCCACATTGCTTAGCACTTGTTGGCTGCTTTTCCTTCACTCTGCGGTCCAAATCATCCCAAACCTTCTCAATTAGGTTGAGGTCAGGTGATTGTTGAGGCCAGGTCATCTTATGCAGCACTACATCACCCTCCTTCTGGTCAAATAGCCCTTACACGGGCTGGAGGTGTGTTGGGTCGTTGTCCCACTAAGCACAAACTAGATATGATGGGATATTACTGTAGAATTCTGTGGTAGCCATTCTGGTTAAGTGTGCATTGAATTCTAAATAAATCAGACAGTGTCACCAGCAAACCACCCCCACACTATCACACCTCCTCCTCCATGCTTCACAGTGGGAACCACACATGCGGAGATCATCCGTTCACCTACTCTGCGTCTCACAACGACACGGCGGTTGGAACCATAAATCTCAAATTTGGACTCATCAGACCAAAGGACAGATTTCCACCGGTCTAATGCTCGTGTTTCTTGGCACAACAAGTTTCTTCTTATTATTGGTGTCCTTTAGTAGTGGTTTCTTTGCAGCAATTCGACCATGAAGGCCTGATTCACGTAGTCTCCTCTGAACAGTTGATGTTAAGATGTGCCTGTTACTTGAACCCTGTGAAGCCTTTATTTGGGCTGCCATTTCTGAGGCTTGTAACTCTAATGAACTTATCCTCTGCAGTAGAGGTAACTCTGGGTCTTCCTTTTCCTGTGGCGGTCCTCATGAGAGCCATATTCATCATAATGCTTCATGGTTTTTGCGACTGCACTCGAAGAATCTCAAAGTTCTTGACATGTTCCGGATTGACTGACCTTCATGTCTTAAAGTAATGAAGTACTGTCGTTTGTCTTTCCTTATTTTATCAAATAGGGCTTTCTTCTGTATACCAAATAGGGCTTTCTTCTGTATACCACCCCTCCCTTGTCATGACAACAACTGATTGGCTCAAACGCAGAAGGAAGGAAATTCCACAAATTAACATCTGTTAATTTAAATGCATTATAGGTGTCTACCTCATGAAGCTGGTTGAGAGAATGCAAAGAGTGTGCAAAGCTGTCATCAAGGCAAAGTGTGGCTACTTTGAAGAATCTCAAATGTAAAATATATTTTGATTTGTTTAACATTATGTTGGGTTACTACATGATTCCATATGTTATTTCATAGTTTTGATGTCTTCACTATTATTCTACAATGTAGAAAAAAGTACAAATAAAGAAAAACCCTTGAATCAGTAGGTGTCCAAACCTTTGACTGGTACTGTGTGTCCTTATTATGTGTCCTTGCTTAAGGCAAAGCATGTATTGTTTTTTTTTTTTTGGGGGTCAGTGGGGCCCCCTAGCGGCTGCTAATGTCACTTATGCCTGGAGCCGGCCCTGTGTGTTGAGTATTGAGGCTGCTAGTCGCTCCTGCTTTCATCTCCTAATAAGAGCTGAATTAAGGATGCCCAAACATCACCAGGAGGGAGGCTTCTCCTCTCCTTTACTCAGCGTTGAACCAAGATATCATCTTCTCCAAATATTTGGTCAGGAAATAATGTTTGATTTGACTCACAGCGAGGTGTGCCTCTAAGGGCTATTTACTCTCACTGCCCCCCTTGCTACCAGTAGGACAGAAACACCAGGAGAGTACATCCCACTAGTGGTTATTTGTGAGGACCAGCTGAAGGATGGATCCATGCAGTGCACCACTAGGCCAATACACTGCAGAGAGAGAGCTGTAGGCCTATGCAGTAGAATTGTAATTAGGTTAGTGTGAGTTAAGCTCTGAGCTACCTAGTCTATAAGCATCACATGAGCTGAATTTTTACTTCCTATTCTGATAAACTCAGCAGTTCAAGTCAGACATTAGACATCGCATCATTGTATCTGTACAATCATGGCTTCTGTGAGAGCGTGGGTATCGCTATTGAGGCAGTCTCCATTTTCGGCAAGGTTGGCGATTTTTAGTACCACCTGCAGTTATGGAATGTTTGCTCACGAGCATTCCTTGGCTGATTTCCCCCGATGACCCGGATGGAATCATGTGATCCTTAACCCATAGGAAGGCCCTCCCAGTTGACTTACTTCAAAATGGTGGAAGTCCTCAATGGCGCTGCTCATGGTAAAACTGAGTTCTGTGCACTAGAGTCCTCAATCTATTGCTATGAGTCAAGCGGTAGCCAAATATATGGATGCATTCTGAAAAGAAAATACCATAATCTGGAAGTCAGTACCTTTTTTTTATTTGGTGCCAGAGAAACACAGGGACTATGGATAATGAACCCCAGCACTATTATCTGCTAATTATTCACTGTAACATCCAGAGATGTTCAACTCTAAATCCCGGGTTGCGTTTTTTTTCTTCTTCTGTCTTTGCCACTGCCGGAAATTAAAAGCGGGGCCTAGTTAGCGTCTGCTGTCAAAGCTTCATTGAACAATCAGAAATGATTACCTCCATTGGGGTAAACTGCTCTCACAGGGGCTTACAGAGAGAGGGGAAGAAAAAAAACAGCAGTAATTTGTTCCTGGGTATTAATTAGTTTGGTTTTGCTGACAACACACTTTATTACAATTTCCAATCTGACTGTAATGTATTGCAGCTAATCAAAGTTAAACTGGAGCCCAGAGGCCTCCTGGGAGTTTTCTCTCTCAGCAGCCCGGCTCAAATTCTTCTGACACCCTAAAAAGGTGAAACACAGTGGTACTATTTATCTCATAATATTTATGTACCTCTCTCTGACTGCTAGACATTAGCATTAGCGTAGCCTGTCAAATTCAAGCTAATATTGAGACAATACTTATCTCTTGACTTTTTAATCACAATGGCAATACCACAAGGTATTGTAACATTGTTTATGACTTCACAATCAGAAAGCAATAGGCATTCCTGATACTGGAGAGAACAGCAAATGGATTGTCTTTTGCTTCCCCTGAAATGTAATTGCAAATCACAAATGTATTTTTGTACAGTTAATGTCTTGAGTGTAGGCTACAGTAGCGCAAATGCATTTACAAATTAAAACACTGCAGCACTAAACTTGATTTTTTTTTTTTTTGGAACGTATACAGAGAAGCCAAGGCTTATTTCAATGTGTATGGAACGCTGTGACTGTGGTACCATACATTTTGGAAGTTGTTTTACAACCCTGCCATCTTGACACGCTTCAGGAGGGAAACTTGGACCGGAGCCATTTTACCAGCAGCTTGATGAGAGTGCAGTGAGGCAAGTTAATTAATACAACATCCCTAGCCCGGAGGCAAGGCTGCAAACTGAGGGACAGCTAGGCCAGCGGGATGGGGGAAACCTGTGGGTTTAGGGAACACTATAGGTCAGACAGAAAAAAGAGACACCACAGTGATGACTCATCCTCGAGATCTATGAGAGTCTTGAACTTGGTCAAAACTGGATTGTATCGATCGATTTAAAACCGAGTTGATGGTTTGGAGTTGTTAGGTTATTGGTTTGATTTTATATCCACCACTGTTTTGGTTGCTTTAGTTATCAAAATGTGTTTATTATGTGTCCTTGCTTAAGGCAAAGCACCACTCTAGATTTTCTTACATAGTCTTATAATTATTATTAAATGTATCCCACCCGATCTAGCTAAAACCATTTAAGATATTAAAATGAAACCAACTTCCAAATGTCCAGACTGCCCCAACTTTTAATAAATAGCTTGAGAAAATATTTTTGATAGCATTTAACTATAACAATATATTGTAGACCTATCTTCCTCTTTAAACTGTTCAGCGATCAACTCAAAACCAACGTTGAGATGTTCAGACTACCCCTACTTAGACTGATTGTCAAAGGATTTTTGACACTAGGTATACTTTCTGAACTATTACGATTTAAAATGAACATGGGTTCAAATGCGAACCGTGGGAATACTAGCCTCATACGAACCATCCTGATCTTGTGAGCTTAAACTATTTCGCTACACGGATAGATTTGAGAGATCAGGATGCCATACATTTGCATGTAATAACTCAATTTATTGATTTATTTATCCGTTATTTTACCAGGTAAGTTGACTGAGAACACGTTCTCATTTGCAGCAACGACCTGGGGAATAGTTACAGGGGAGAGGAGCGGGATGAATGAGCCAATTGTAAGTCGCTCTGGATAAGAGCGTCTGCTAAATGACTTAAATGTAAACTGGGGATTATTAGGTGACCGTGATGGTTTGAGGGCCAGATTGGGAATTTAGCCAGGACACCAGGGTTAACACCGCTACTCTTACGTGCCATGGGATCTTTAATGACCGCAGAGAGTCAATAACAGTAATGCTTGAACCATTCAAGCTAGAGACACCAATCCAACTTTTTCATGTTCAGACCATTGGAACTCCAAATTCTTTAAAATCTTTAACAACGGTAACTATACAGATGTGCAGAAAATAATTATTGAACCGTTCAAGCTTGAGACACCAAACCAACTTTCACATCTTCAGTCTATCCTATCAATCAATCCTTCACAAGCTATTAAGCACACCACATTTGTGATATTGTGTTGTGATATTTATTAATGCATAGATGCTGAACGACTTTGATTTTCTTCTACTATAACAGATTTGGCAAACTGCAGATGTTTTACCCTGGGGGCATAATTGTCGTTTCCCCCTTCACGTTACCTCAGTCTGTTGAGCTCCATCAAACAACAGAAATCTTGCCTGGAGATAGGAGAGTCCATGGGGAGATAGGAGAGTCCATGGGGAGATAGGAGAGTCCATGGCGAGATAGGAGAGTCCATGGCGAGATAGGAGAGTCCATGGCGAGATAGGAGAGTCCATGGCGAGATAGGAGAGTCCATGGCGAGATAGGAGAGTCCATGGGGAGATAGGAGAGTCCATGGGGAGATAGGAGAGTCCATGGGGAGATAGGAGAGTCCATGGCGAGATAGGAGAGTCCATGGCGAGATAGGAGAGTCCATGGGGAGATAGGAGAGTCCATGGGGAGATAGGAGAGTCCATGGCGATAATGTAAACACATAGTAGTGCTGTAAACCCAGGGAAGGACTGGACTAAAGAGCATACATCAGTTACAAACGGTCCTCTGATATACTAGACAATGACCGCTTCATTATTCAGCATTCTTGTTCAAAGCGGACGTTTTGGATTGAGCTTATCTTTTACAAATCGACCAAATGAGCAGAACAAAAATAATTGGCTCATCTGCCTACACACCAAAAATATATAGCTATAAATACACCATAAAGATTCCCAATGTAAAAGAAATATGCATTCTGCTAGCACAGAAGCCGAATCCTTTTAAATGATGTAGCTGGCTGTCCCTAAGAATACATTTTAGAATTCACTTAATAATTAGGTGTGCTTGCTGAAGGCAAAGCACAACTCTAGATTTATTATTTATTTTTTACAGTACATACTGTTATTGTTTATTATTCTATTTATTCCACCCACTAGAGATTATACAATTGAAGCTATTAACACAAAACTAACTTCGCAAATGTCCAGACTGCCCCAACTTAGATTGCTTAAGAAAATATTTTAGATTTTTGTATTTACACTTTTTTTTAAACTATAACAATATTTAAACGAAACCATTTCAGTGGTTTAAAAAAAAAGGGGCCATAGACTTGAACTAAGATTGCTTGTCAAAGGGTTTTGGATGCTGTGTATACTTTTTGAACTATACATTTTTTAATTATCATAAATGAACATGGGTTTGAATGAGAACCATAGGAATACTGTGTTAGCTGTTCAAAATGGTCCTGCTTCTTGGCCAATTAACCTACAAGAATAATTGTTTAAAAAAATCAGGCCATCCCAACTTAATAACTATACCTATATACACGTGCATCATTTGCATACATGACTTGTCAACCGTAACTGTTGGACTGTTCAAGCTAGACACAGCAAACCAAATTTAACATGTTCAGACTATCCTATCCTTTTTATCAATCAATCAATCTGACCACAACTACTGACCACAACCACACAGCTAATGACCATAACCACACAGCTAATGACCACAACCACACAGCTAATGACCACAACTATAGACATCAACCTAAAAACTACTGACCACAACTACTGAACCACACAACTACTGACCACAACTAATGAACCACACAACTACTGACCACGACCTAAAAACATCTGACCACAAATACTAACCACAAGCAAAGATCTACTGATCACAACTACTGACCACAACCAAATAACTACTGATCACAACTACTGACCACAAGCAAAGAACTACTGACCACAACCAAATAACTACTGAACACAACTACTGACCACAAGCAAAGAACTACTGACCACAACCAAAGAACTACTGATCACAACTATTGCTCTGGTTCACACTTGCACACCATTACAGACAATTCAACAAACATGAGCCCATCAAATTGAGTTTGATCAGACAGATAGTTAGCAAACCATTTAACTGCATGCTCCTAAAGACCCACGTTCGACAATATCTGCATCAGTATAGCATGATCAACTGTATCAAAAGCCTTAGAGAGATCAATAAAAGTGAGACACAGTGCGGTTTTTTGTCAAGGGCTTCAGTGATATCATTTAAAACCTTCATGGATGCTGTAATTGTGCTGTGCTTCTTTCTGAAGCTCGATTGGTACATTGATAAAATAGAGTTAGTATATAAAAACTATGTTAGCTGTTCACTAACAACGGTTTGAAGTACTTCGACAGGGGTGACAGCTTTGAGATTGGCCTATAATGATTTAATAGTTTTGGATCTCCCCCTTTTAAAAGTCGTAGGACAAATGCTGATTTCCAGAACTTTGGAATTTCATTACATTCCACAGTTAGATGGAACAGATCTGTCAGTGGTTCAGCTATGAAATCAGCTGCCAGATTTAAAAAGCAGGGATCCAAAAGATCAGGACCTGCAGGCTTTCTCTGATCTAAGGATTTTAGGGCTTTATGTACCACCTGCACTGAGAATGGCTAAAAGTTTGACCAGCTCTCACTGGTTCATCCACACAGGGTTGTACAGAGACAGAGGACACTGAATCAAACAGCCTACCAGATGATACAAAGTGCTCATTGAAACAATTCAGCATTTCCGTTTTGTCCCCCCTTTGCTGCTATAACAGCCTCAAATCTTCTGGGAAGGCTTTCCACTATATGTTGGAGCATTGCTGTGGGGACTTGCCTCCATTGAGCCACAACAGCATTAGTGAGGTCCGGGCTCTGTGCAGGCCAGTTAAGTTCTTCCACACTGATCTCGACAAACCATTTCTGTATGGACATCGCTTTGTGCACGGGGGCATTGTCATGCTGAAGCAGAAAAGGGGCTTCCCCAAACTGTTGCCACAAAGCACAGAATAGTTTAGAATGTCATTTTCTGCTGTAGTGTTCCCTTCACTGGAACTAATGGGCCCAAACCATGAAAAACAGTCCCAGACCATTATTCCTCCTAACCCTAATGACAAGAAGTACATTTATTGACAGAGGAGGGAGCGTACTGAATCAATGCATAAGGTAAGGGCTGTAACATTAGCTAGCTACATTGCTAAGCAAGCCAGGTTGACTAGTGTATGGAGTAACATTAGCTAACGTTAACGTTAGATGAGTAATGCCCACTGCATGCATTATAAATGAGCAGCGTGGCGGTTTCCTAACGTTTGGTGTTGTCCATGGACTTTACTTAGCTAACTGTGCTTTGTGAAAGAATGTGGGAAATATTGTCAACATAGAGATCTGTCCATACATCTAATGTTACATCCGTGTTGGCTTGTAGCTAGCTAATGTTTACTGGCTAACGTGTGCTTATTAGTTTATGCTCTTATTACACACAAGTGTCAAGGCCAACAGTTTACATAGATGACTTCAGACGTGAAAAACCTTCCATAGGATAATATAGCTTCCTTTGCTTGTAGCTTGCCTCTCATTCGACTGGTGTTATAAGCTAGCTACTAGCGCGGTTGCTGTGCAACCCAAGTGCTTTGGTCCGGTTTTAGAACTCTTGAGATTTTGTCTGAAAATATGTTAGCATTGTCAGAGAAGCTACAAAAAAGGTAGAACATTATTGGTTCTTAATGAACAGAAATTAGGACATGAGAGCGATTTTAAATTATAAATGTCATCAAAACAGTCAGAACGGTGTCAAGTCTAACAGTCACTTTTATATATGCTGTTCTTATCTGAAGCCTAGATGTTGGAGCTAGGCTTAATGCTAATGCTAACAACCACGTTAAACATCCGGCAGGTGGTTCTCGGTTACGGCCGTACGGCTCACGATTGTTGCGTACCGCCAATCAAGTTGATTTGCGAATTTTCATCAACAATGTCAAATTGGCTTAGATATGACGGTAGGGAGATTTGAATGTAACGTTGAGCGTTAACCAATACCACAGCCCCCCACAATAATATCTAGAAATAACGCAATATTTAATCCCCCCTCCCTCTCCCTGCCTTTAATACAGTTGTGAGAGGAGGCAATTATTTTAAACCTCTTCCTGTGTTAATCCTTATGGTTTCATGTTAGCAGAGAGACTAGCAGCAGTGTAGCCCTCTGCGGCTCCCTCTGTTACTCCCCATTTAGGATTGATTGGGAAAGCACAATCTATGACACAATGGGTGCATTCATGAAACAAACGTGTCATACTTCAGTACTACTATATGCATAAGTTGTGCTTTTATGCAAACAAAATACAATTTCAATCTGTGTTGCTGTATTGGTTGGTAAAGCGTTTAATTCAATGTCTTGTGAATTGTACATCTTTCGGTCAGAGTCAGAGCTACAGTGCTGTGAAATTTGCTCTCTTTCTAATTTTCTCTATTTTTGATACTGAATGTTATCAGATCTATAACCAAAAGCTACAATTAGATACAGTGAGCCTGAGTTTACAAATAACCCCCCCCCCCAAAAAATGATACTTTATTTGATTAAAGTTGATTTATTATTTATTTAATTAAAAAAGTTACGCAACACCCAATTCCCCTGTGAGAAAAAGTATTTGTCCCCTTACACTCAATAACTGGTTGTGACACCTTTTGCTGCAATGACTGCAACCAAACCCTTCCTGTAACTTTATCAGTCTCTCACATCGCATGGAGGAATTTTGGACCATTCTTACATGCAGAACTGCTTTCACTCAGTGACATTTGTGGGTTTTCAAGCATGAACTGCTGGTTTTCAGTCCTGCCACAACATCTCAATTGGGATTAGGTCTGGACCTTGACGAGGCCAAAACGTCAAATGTGTTGATTTTTAGCCATTTTGATGTAGACCTGATTGTGTGTTTAGGATCAATGTCTTGCTGCATGACCCAGCTGCGTTTCAGCATCAGCTCACAGACGGATGGCCTGACATTCTCCTGTAGAATTCTCTGATACAGAGCAGAATTCATGGTTCCTTCTATTAAGGCAAGTCGTCCAGGTCCTGAGGCAGCAAAGCATCCTCAAACCATCACACTACCACCACCATGCTACTGTACCACCACCAGGTTCTTACTGTGGAATGCAGTGTTATGTTCTCTACAGACATAATGGGACCCATCTAATCCAAAAGGTTGACTCAAGTTTGCCAAAAATTATCATCAAGAATCTTGGAAGAATGTTCTATGGACAGATGAGGTTGGTGGTTTCAAGCAGATTTAAGTAAAAACTGTTAACTCGGCCACTCAGGAACATTCCACTGTCTTCATGGTAAGCAACTCCAGTGTAGATTCGGCCTTGTGTTTTAAGATATTGTCCTGCTGAAAGGTGAATTCATCTTCCAGTGTCTGGTGGATAGCAGACTGAACCACGTTTTCCTCTAGGATTTTACCTGTGCTTAGCTCTATGTTTCTTTTTTTATCCTGAAAAACTGCCAATTTCTTAACGATTACAAGCATACCCATAACATGATGCAACCACCACTATGCTTGAAAATATGGAGAGTGGTACTCAGTAATGTGTTGGATTTGACCCAAACTTTGCATTCAGGACAAAAAGTGAATTGCCACATTTTTTGCAGTATTACTTTCGTGCCTTGTTGCAAACAGGAAGCACGTTTTGTAATATTTGTATTCTTTACAGGCTTGCTTCTTTTCACTCTGTCAATTAGGTTAGTATTGTGGAGTAACTACAATGTTGTTGATCCATCCTCACTTTTCGCCTATCACAGCAATTAAACTCTGCAGCTGTTTTAAAGACACCATTGGCTTCATGGTGAAATCCCTAAATGGTTTCCTTCTTCTCCGGCAACTGAGTTAGGAAAGACGCCTGTATCTTTGTAGTGACGGTGTCTTGATACACCATCCAAAATGTAATTAATAACTTAACCATGCTTAAAGGGATATTTAATGTCTGCTGTTTTTTTTAACCATCTACCAATAGGTGCCCTTCTTTGCGAGGCATTGGAAAACCTCCCTGGTCTTTGTGGTTGAATCGGTGGTTGGAATTCACTGCTCGACGGAGGAACCTTACAGATAATTATATGTGTGGGGGTTACAGAGATGAGGTAGTCATTCAAAAATCATGTTAAACACAGAGGGAGTCCATGCAACTTACTATATGACTTGTTAAACACATTTTTCCTGTTAGGCATAACAAAGGGGATGAACATTAAATGATTCAAGACATTTCAGATTTTCATTTTTTATTCATTTATAAAATTAAAAAAAAACAAACAACATAATTCCACTTTGACATTATGGGGTATTGTGGGTAGGCCAGTGAGGACAAACATCTTAATTGAATTCAAATTCAGGCTGTAACACAACAAAATGTGGGGAAAAGTTCAGGGGTCTGAACACTTTCTGAAGACTCTGTATGGCCTCAAAAAAGAGAAAAGCACCGGCTATTCACAGGGATGAATCTTTGTTCATTCGAAGGGCAACGTCCATGTTTGTAAGGTCTTTTTGATACCATATCTAAACACACCGGGTAGAGATAGCTGAAGTGGGTTCATACGGATATGTCCTGGATAGTACAAGGCTTTTGAGATGGTTCGTTATTTGCAGTTGTGAATGTGGGGTTACCTGTGTGTATGTGTATACGGTACGTTATGTATAGATGTGCTTATGCGTTGGTGTTTGTGTGTATCAATCAAGCTGAATGATAGGCTTTCCCACTGTGGCATTATCAATTGGTATTCTATCAGACTGCTGTAGTCTGGCCGACTGGCTGTCTCCTCAGATTAAGACCAAATGGTATCATATTCTCTATTTAGTAGTGAACTACAGGGAATAGGTGGTCTTTTGGGACAGTCTCACCTGCTAATGAAGGCCCAAGAAGTCCTCTGCACAGCCCAGTCCTGTAAAATGGATGACTTGCCTCCTCAGAGGGAGCTAACACACATGCCCGAGGGTGGTTCTCTCACACACACACACACTCTCTGTTTCTCTCTTGCTATCACCATCTCCTCTCTCGCTCTCCAGCACACACACACACACACTCTCTCTCTCTGTTTCTCTCTTGCTATCACCATCTCCTCTCTCGCTCTCCAGCACACTCACACACACACACTCTCTGTTTCTCTCTTGCTATCACCATCTCTCTCGCTCTCCAGCACACATACACACATTTAGGATTCACGTTAGCTCTGCAGGAAGCACTTTGTTTATTTGTCCTTTATTTGTTAGAGATAATAGTCGTGCCAGACCAGAGTAAACATTCAACCAAGGTTGTAGTCCCCATCACCTGCTTATAAACTATGATAACGCATGTCAGTCTTGTTCACAATGTGTCTCAGATTGAATCCCAGTTGGTGTTTTGTTCGTTACATATCAGGACATTTTCAGGATTCTAAGCGATACAAATATCTCTGAAGCTATGATGGTATTTTTTTAGTTGCGTGAGGTTTTGATATTTCTGCATACCAATATTTTTGTATTTCCCCTTAAATATTATACATGATATAATATTCTAATAATTACAGCCACAGTTGTATGGCACGTTTGAAATTTAAAGTGTGCAATTGAGAGCCCCAAACTACTGCTCCGGTAATAATTTGCCATAATTGTATAAGTATGTGGAAACTGCGATGTAAAATGGAGCAATGACTATTATCAGGTTGATAACCAATAATTACTTCCAAACTCGTCGGTCATTAAACAGGCTCCTGTGGAGAGACAGAGACCAAGCTGAATATACAGTAGCCATCTCTCCCTGGGATTCTACTGCTCTCTCTCTCCCTGGGATTCTACTGCTCCCTCTCTCTCCCTGGGATTCTACTGCTCCCTCTCTCTCCCTGGGATTCTACTGCTCTCTCTCTCCCCCTGGGATTCTACTGCTCTCTCTCTCTCCCTGGGATTCTACTGCTCTCTCTCTCTCCCTGGGATTCTACTGCTCTCTCTCTCCCCCTGGGATTCTACTGCTCTCTCTCTCTCCCTGGGATTCTACTGCTCTCTCTCTCTCCCTGGGATTCTACTGCTCTCTCTCTCTCCCTGGGATTCTACTGTTCACCCTCTCTCCCTGGGATTATACTGCTCTCTCTCTCCCTGGGATTATACTGCTCTCTCTCTCTCCCTGGGATTCTACTGCTCTCTCTCTCCCTGGGATTCTACTGCTCTCTCTCTCCCTGGGATTCTACTCCTCTCTCTCTCCCTGGGATTCTACTGCTCTCTCTCTCCCTGGGATTCTACTGCTCCCTCTCTCTCCCTGGGATTCTACTGCTCCCTCTCTCTCCGTGGGATTCTACTGCTCCCTCTCTCCCTGGGATTCTACTGCTCCCTCTCTCCCTGGGATTCTACTGCTCCCTCTCTCCCTGGGATTCTACTGCTCCCTCTCTCTCCCTGGGATTCTACTGCTCCCTCTCTCTCCCTGGGATTCTACTGCTCCCTCTCCCTCCCTGGGATTCTACTGCTCTCGCTCTCTCCCTGGGATTCTACTGCTCCCTCTCTCTCCCTGGGATTCTACTGCTCTCTCTCTCCCTGGGATTCTACTGCTCTCTCTCTCTCTCCCTGGGATTTTACTGCTCCCTCTCTCTCCCTGGGATTCTACTGCTCCCTCTCTCTCCCTGGGATTCTACTGCTCCCTCTCTCTCCCTGGGATTCTACTGCTCCCTCTCTCTCCCTGGGATTCTACTGCTCCCTCTCTCTCCCTGGGATTCTACTGCTCCCTCTCTCTCCCTGGGATTCTACTGCCCTCTCTCTCTCCCTGGGATTCTACTGCCCTCTCTCTCTCCCTGGGATTCTGCTGCTCTCTCTCTCTCTCCCTGGGATTCTGCTGCTCTCTCTCTCTCTCCCTGGGATTCCGCTGCTCCCTCCCTCCCTGGGATTCTGCTGCTCTCTCTCTCTCTCCCTGGGATTCCGCTGCTCCCTCCCTCCCTGGGATTCTACTGTTCTCTCGCTCCCTGGGATTCTACTGCTCTCTCTCTCTCCCTGGGATTCTACTGTTCTCTCTCTCCCTGGAATTCTACTGCTCTCTCGCTCCCTGGGATTCTACTGCTCTCTCTCTCCCTGGGATTCTGCTGCTCTCTCTCTCTCCAAGGGATTCTGCTGCTCTCTCACTCTCCCTGGGATTCTGCTGCTCTCTCTCTCTCCCTGGAATTCTGCTGCTCTCTCTCCATGGGATTCTACTGCTCTCCTTCTCTCTCCCTGGGATTCTACTGCTGTGTCTCTGTCTCTCCCTCTCTTTTAATATCAGTGCCCTAATGCCTATTCTCTCTCCACTCCTCCCTTTCTCTCGCTTCATCTCCACTGTGTATTTCTGTGCTTCTCATGCTTCCTCTCCTCCCTCCACTCTCTCCTCATCTCTTTAATCTATCTGAAAGATGAACCATCCTCTCATCTTAATGTATTTATACCAGGTGAGACAGCCTGAGAAGTGATGAGGGAAGGGCTTCAACTGAGTTGTCCCGGAGCTCTAGCCAGTGTCCCGAGCATTATTTACATTGAGCCACTGAGATCCACCCCCCAGGGCTGAAGTTGTCATCTGCAAGGCTAGCCTCCCCTCCTCAGCCAGGGAAGGACAAGCTGGATTTGATGTGTTCCAGTCAGAATTTGAATCTGTTCGGTCCACGAGCACAGCGGCCTGGTGTTGTGAACTCTGTCGTCCAGGTGCTGTGGTTATTAGTAAGATGCAACCATCACATGGACAAAGTTACACATAACTGTGGATAAACTGTACCTTTTAGATTGTGCAAAAACAGATAGTTATGTGGAGGATTGTAAGCATATAGATTTGGAGGGGCAGACAGCCTCATGGATGGATGGGCAGATGTACAGACGATAATATTAGTACTAGATTATAGATCTAGGTCAAGGAAGTCCCTCTAGTTGAGAGTGTTATCCAAGAGAAAGGCCTGCTGGCCCCAGTCTGGAGCAGAGAGCTCTCCCAGGCAGGATGTGTCATCTATGGGAGTCCCTGCCACCCTGGGGCCCGTATGCTATCACAGCTAGGCCCTCCGACCTATCACAGCAAGGCCTTCCGACCTATCACAGCAAGGCCCTCGCGCTCACCTCACACACTCTTCCACCCAGCAGGGGAAGTGTTGGACCTCATTCCCCCCTGACGTGACAAACAGCCCTATTGTATAATATACAACATTATTACACTCTCTTCTTCCTTAAACTTACCTTCTTTCTCTCTCCCCCATGTCATTCTGTCTGTGTGTTACCTCTCTCTCTCTCTCTCTCTCTCCTGCTCTCTCTTTCTATTTCTTTCTCTCTGTGTCTGTTTCTGTGCAGAGGCACTAAGCTGTGGAAGCAGCCCTCTCGTTAAGATAAAACATGACTAGGACATGGAGCAGATGGTCTACTGTATTCACCTGCTGTATTCACCTGCTGTATTAACATGCTGTCGCTGTATTAACATGCTGTATTAACCTGCTGTATTAACCTGCTGTGTTAACCTGCTGTATTAACCTGCTGTATTAACATGCTGTATCAACATGCTGTCACTGTATTAACCTGCTGTCACTGTATTAACCTGCTGTATTATCCTGTTCACGTGTTACTGTATATTATCCTGTTCACGTGTTACTGTATATTATCCTGTTCACGTGTTACTGTATATTATCCTGTTCACGTGTTACTGTATATTATCCTGTTCACGTGTTACTGTATATTATCCTGTTCACGTGTTACTGTATATTATCCTGTTCACGTGTTACTGTATATTATCCTGTTCACGTGTTACTGTATATTATCCTGTTCACTCGTTACTGTATATTATCCTGTTCACGTGTTACTGTATATTATCCTGTTCACGTGTTACTGTAACGCTATCTTGTTCATGTCTTACTGTATATTATCCTGTTCATGTGTTACTGTATATTATCCTGTTCACGTGTTACTGTAACGCTATCTTGTTCATGTCTTACTGTATATTATCCTGTTCATGTGTTACTGTATATTATCCTGTTCATGTGTTACTGTATATTATCCTGTTCGCGTGTTACTGTAACGCTATCTTGTTCACGTGTTACTGTATATTATCCTGTTCACGTGTTACTGTATATTATCCTGTTCACGTGTTACTGTATATTATCCTGTTCACGTGTTACTGTATATTATCCTGTTCACGTGTTACTGTATATTATCCTGTTCACGTGTTACTGTATATTATCCTGTTCACGTGTTACTGTATATTATCCTGTTCACGTGTTACTGTATATTATCCTGTTCACGCGTTACTGTATATTATCCTGTTCACGTGTTACTGTATATTATCCTGTTCACGTGTTACTGTATATTATCCTGTTCACGCGTTACTGTATATTATCCTGTTCACGCGTTACTGTATATTATCCTGTTCACGTGTTACTGTATATTATCCTGTTCACGTGTTACTGTATATTATCCTGTTCACGTGTTACTGTATATTATCCTGTTCATGTGTTACTGTATATTATCCTGTTCACGTGTTACTGTAACGCTATCTTGTTCATGTCTTACTGTATATTATCCTGTTCATGTGTTACTGTATATTATCCTGTTCATGTGTTACTGTATATTATCCTGTTCGCGTGTTACTGTAACGCTATCTTGTTCACGTGTTACTGTATATTATCCTGTTCACGTGTTACTGTATATTATCCTGTTCACGTGTTACTGTATATTATCCTGTTCACGTGTTACTGTATATTATCCTGTTCACGTGTTACTGTATATTATCCTGTTCACGTGTTACTGTATATTATCCTGTTCACGTGTTACTGTATATTATCCTGTTCACGTGTTACTGTATATTATCCTGTTCACGTGTTACTGTATATTATCCTGTTCACGTGTTACTGTATATTATCCTGTTCACGTGTTACTGTATATTATCCTGTTCACGCGTTACTGTATATTATCCTGTTCACGCGTTACTGTATATTATCCTGTTCACGTGTTACTGTATATTATCCTGTTCACGTGTTACTGTATATTATCCTGTTCACGTGTTACTGTATATTATCCTGTTCACGTGTTACTGTATATTATCCTGTTCACGTGTTACTGTATATTATCCTGTTCACGTGTTACTGAATATTATCCTGTTCACGTGTTACTGTATATTATCCTGTTCACGTGTTACTGTTACTGTATATTATCCTGTTCACGCGTTACTGTATATTATCCTGTTCACGTGTTACTGTATATTATCCTGTTCACGTGTTACTGTATATTATCCTGTTCACGTGTTACTGTATATTATCCTGTTCACGTGTTACTGTATATTATCATGTTCACGTGTTACTGTATATTATCCTGTTCACGTCTTACTGTAACTCTATCCTGTTCACGTCTTACTGTAACTCTATCCTGTTCACTCGTTACTGTATATTATCCTGTTCACTCGTTACTGTATATTATCCTGTTCACTCGTTACTGTATATTATCCTGTTCACGTGTTACTGTATATTATCCTGTTCACTCGTTACTGTATATTATCCTGTTGACGTTACTGTATATTATCCTGTTCACGTGTTACTGTATATTATCCTGTTAACGTGTTACTGTATATTATCCTGTTAACGTGTTACTGTATATTATCCTGTTCACGTGTTACTGTATATTATCCTGTTCACGTGTTACTGTATATTATCCTGTTCACGTGTTACTGTATATTATCCTGTTCACGCGTTACTGTATTATCCTGTTCACGTCATTTTAGTTAATTGAAGATGAGCTGAGCATTAGGCGATAAAGCTTTTTACTGGAACTACAAAATAGACTGCTGTAGCAGTTGTCAATGGTCAGACATGAATTGTACGATTCTATCCCAAAAACCCACGTTTCATTCTTAGTCGAGAAAAGGTGGATCTTTGCACGTTTCCACTGGAACTTTAAATCTTTAGATGCACTACTGCTCCACTGGATGTCATAAGGTGAAAGCACCAATTTGTAAGTCGCTCTGGATAAGAGCGTCTGCTAAATGACTTAAATGTAAATGTTAAATGTTAAATAGATTATAATGTATTATGGAAGTGTCGTGGATCGACCGGGGTTGACTTTTCAACATTCTGTGAGAGTATCGTGACTACATCCAGTGGCACTGGAAGACGCATGGGGAGATGGATGTCACTGTCGCACGCCGACTCAAACAAGCCTTTCTTCCCCTCACACCCCGGGGGGGCGGAACTGGCCTTTAACAACAAACAAAAAAAAATCCAAAGAGGAGTGTGTTGCCTATTGCAGTGGGAGTTCAGTTCCTGCTCTTTCTCCTTAGCCAGAACAGGTACTGTTGGAACTAGTTTCAACAGAGCTGAGGAGTAGGGCTTTTAATGCAATGGTGAAGTCTTTGTGCAGGTAGCTTAGTGGTTAGAGCGTTGGGCCAGTAACCGAACGGTTGCTAGATCGAATCGAGCTGACAAGGTAAAAATCTGTGCTTCTGCCCGCTGAACAAGGCAGTTAACCCACTGTTCCTAGGCCGTCATTGTAAATAAGAATTTGTTCTTAACTGACTTTCTCAGTCAACACACAAACATGCCCATGCTTTGACTGTGGAAAGACTTCCTATCCTTCTCCTTCATGTGCTGACTGGAGGTGTGCTTCAGTCCCACTGAACCCTCCATGGCTTGGTCCCACTAAACCCTCCACGGCTTGGTCCCACTGAACCCTCCACGGCTTGGTCCCATTATAGCCTGGTCAGTGTTATGTTACCTCACGTTGTTTATTATAGCTTGGTCAGTGCTGTGGTACCTGACGTTGTTTATTATAGCCTGGTCAGTGCTGTGGTACCTGACGTTGTTTATTATAGCTTGGTCAGTGTTATGTTACCTAACGTTGTTTATTATAGCCTGGTCAGTGCTGTGTTACCTTGACGTGTCCTTCAGGGACACCACCATATTTTCTGCCACCTGCAGAATAGTAGCTTCCTATTTGGCAATAGATTTGATAAATTAAGTCTAGTACACAAATGACCGTGACAGTGAACCACAACACCTCTCAGATCATGGCAGTTCCCCTGATTCTCGCTTCTAAATGTCAGAGTTTTCCGTTCGAGCGCAAACACCTTCCTCCCACTCACTCTATCCCTAAGCACAAAACTGACAATTATCCTGCAAACCGGAGGCGAAATGCGAGACAGGGATTTCCCATCAAACAGAGGCCTGCATGGGAGCCGAATCTAGATAAATAAGAGTAGCAGTCTCTATGGATACAGGGCCTAGGGCCATTGCCTTGCTACCAGGCAAAAGTCCCACCAGGACATTGATGCTGGACAACCTGACAGTTGACTAACCCAACACTTAATAGGGAGAAGAGGTCTCCATCAGGGCCTTAATAGGGAGAAGAGGCCTCCAGCAGGGCCTTAATAGGGAGAAGAGGCCTCCAGCAGGGCCTTAATAGGGAGAAGAGGCCTCCAGCAGGGCCTTAATAGGGAGAAGAGGCCTCCATCAGGGCCTTAATAGGGAGAAGAGGCCTCCAGCAGGGCCTTAATAGGGAGAAGAGGCCTCTATCAGGGCCTTAATAGGGAGAAGAGGCCTCCATCAGGGCCTTAATAGGGAGAAGAGGCCTCCATCAGGGCCTTAATAGGGAGAAGAGGCCTCTATCAGGGCCTTAATAGGGAGAAGAGGCCTCCGGCAGGGCCTTAATAGAGAGGCCTCCGGCAGTGCTTTAATAGGGAGAAAAGAGGCCTCCGGCAGGGCCTTAATAGGGAGAAGAGGCCTCCGGCAGGGCCTTAATAGGGAGAAGAGGCCTCCGGCAGGGCCTTAATAGGGAGAAGAGGCCTCCGGCAGCCTCCATCAGGGCCTTAATAGGGAGAAGAGGCCTCAGGGCCGGCCTCTATCAGGGCCTTAATAGGGAGAAGAGGCCTCCTTGCAATAGAGAGGCCTCCGGCAGGGCCTTAATAGGGAGAAGGGGCCTAATAGGGAGAGGGAGAAGAGGCCTCCGGCAGGGCCTTAATAGGGAGAAGAGGCCTCCGGCAGGGCCTTAATAGGGAGAAGAGGCCTCCGGCAGGGCCTTAATAGGGAGAAGAGGCCTCCGGCAGGGCCTACTACTGTATGTACTACTGGACTAGTTATATGTTGTGGTATTAATGTGGCAGAATATAAACAGTGTAGTTATTCACTCCGCAAGGCAATCAAACAAGATAAAACGTCAATATAGAGATAAAGTGGAGTCGCAATTCAATGGCTCAGACGTATGTTTAAAAAAAATTAAACTAGGCAAGTCTGTTAATAACAAATTCTTATTTTCAATGACGGCCTAGGAACAGTGGGTTAACTGCCTGTTCAGGGGCAAAACGACAGATTTTTTACTTTGTCAGCTCGGGGTTTCAATGTAACCACTAGGCTACCTGCCGCCCCAGGGACCACAGACAAACAGGGACCACAGACAATCAGGGACTATAGACAATCAGGGACCACAGACAATCAGGGACCACAGACAATCAGTGACTATAGACAATCAGGGACTATAGACAATCAGGGACCACAGACAATCAGGGACCACAGACAATCAGGGACCACAGACAATCAGGGACTATAGACAATCAGGGACTATAGACAATCAGGGACCACAGACAATCAGGGACTATAGACAATCAGGGACTATAGACAATCAGGGACCACAGACAATCAGGGACCACAGACAATCAGTGACTATAGACAATCAGGGACTATAGACAATCAGGGACCACAGACAATCAGGGACCACAGACAATCAGGGACTATAGACAATCAGGGACTATAGACAATCAGGGACCACAGACAATCAGGGACTATAGACAATCAGGGACTATAGACAATCAGGGACCACAGACAATCAGGGACCACAGACAATCAGGGACTATAGACAATCAGAGACCACAGACAATCAGGGACCACAGACAATCAGGGACTATAGACAATCAGGGACCACAGACAATCAGGGACCATAGACAATCAGGGACTATAGACAATCAGGGACCACAGACAATCAGGGACTATAGACAATCAGGGACCACAGACAATCAGGGACTATAGACAATCAGGGACTATAGACAATCAGGGACCACAGACAATCAGGGACTATAGACAATCAGGGACTATAGACAATCAGGGACTATAGACAATCAGGGACCATAGACAATCAGGGACCACAGACAATCAGGGACCACAGACAATCAGGGACCACAGACAATCAGGGACTATAGACAATCAGGGACCACAGACAATCAGGGACCACAGACAATCAGGGACCACAGACAATCAGGGACTATAGACAATCAGGGACCACAGACAATCAGGGACTATAGACAATCAGGGACCACAGACAATCAGGGACTATAGACAATCAGGGACCACAGACAATCAGGGACTACAGTGCCACCAACGTGGCCCGCTACCAAGGACTGTGGGCTCTCCTCCGTGGCCGACGTGACTAAAACATTTAAATGTGTTAACCCTCGCAAAACTTATGGCCTATATGGCATCCTTAGCCGCGTCCTCAGAGCATGTGCAGACCAGCTGGCTGGTGTGTTTACGGGCATATTCAATCTCTCCCTATCCCAGTCTGCTGTCCCCACATGCTTCAAGATGGCCACCATTGTTCCTCAAGAAGGCAAAGGTAACTGAACTAAATGACTATCGCCCCATAGCACTCACCTCTGTCATAATGAAGTGCTTTGAAAGACTAGTCAAGGATCATATCACCTCCACCTTACCTGCCACCCTAGCCACTTCAATTTGCTTACGGCCCCAATAGATCCACAGACGATGCAATCGCCATCACTCTGCATACTGCCCTATCCCATCTGGACAAGAGGAATACCTATGTAAGAATGCTGTTCTTTGACTATAGCTTTGCGTTCAACACCATAGTACCCTCCAAGCTCATCATCAAGCGCGGGTCCTGGGTCTGAACCCCGCCCTGTGCAACTGGGTCCTGGACTTCCTGACGGGCCGCCCCGAGGTGGTGAAGGTAGGAAACATCACCTCCACTCCGCCGATCCTCAACACTGGGGCCCCACAAGGGTGCATGCTCAGCCCCCTCCTGTACTCTCTGTTCACCCATGACTTCGTGGCCAAGCATGCCTCCAACTCAATCATCAAGTTTGCAGATGACACAAAAGCAGTAGGCTTGATTACCAACGATGACGAGACAGCCTACAGAGAGGAGGTGAGGGCTCTGGGAGTGTGGTGCCTGGAAAACAACCTCTTACTCAACGTCAACAAAAAAAAGGAGATGATCGTGGACTTCAGGAAACAGCAGAGGGTGCACCCCCCATCCACATTGATGGGACCGCAGTGGAGCAGGTGGAAAGCTTCAAGTTCCTTGGCGTACACATCACTGACAATCTGAAATGGACCACCCACACAGATAGTGTGGAGAAGACGGCGCAATGGAGCCTCTTCAACCTCAGGAGGCTATAGAAATGTGGCTTGTCACCTAATACTCTCATAAACTTTTACAGATGCACAATTGAGAGCATCCTCTTGGGCTGTATGACCGCCTGATGCGGCAACTGCACCGCCCGCAACCGCCAAGGCTCTCTAAAGGGCGGTACGGTCTGCCCAACACATTACTGGGGGCAAACTACCCGCCCTCCAGGACACCTGCAGCACCCGATGTCACAGGAAGGCCAAAAAGATCATCAAGGACATCAACCACCCGAGCCGCAGCCTGTTCACCACCGCAATCATTCAGAAGGCGAGGTCAGTAGAGGTGCATCAAAGCCAGGAGCAAGAGACTAAACAACATTCTATTTCAAGGCCATCAGACTGTTAAACAGCCATCACTAGCACATTAGAGGCTGCTGCCTATAGGCATAGACTAGGACTCCCTGGCCACTTTAAGGAATGGAACACTAGTCACTTAATGTTTACATATCTGGCATTATTCATCTCATATTTATATACTGTATTTATATACTGTATATTTATATACATCTCATACATATATACTGTATTCTATACTATTCTACGGTATCTTAGTCACTTAATAATGTTTACTTATCTGGCATTACTCATCTCATATGTATATACTGTTTTCTATACTATTCTACAGTATCTTAGTTCGTTCCGTCTGACATGGCTCAGCCATAGTCTTAATTCATTCATACTAGATTTGTATGTATTAGGTAGTTGTTGTGAAATTGTTAGATTACTTGTTAGATATTACAGTACTTTCAGAGCTAGAAGCACAAGCATTTTGCTACACTCACAATAACATCTGCTAACCATCTGTATGTGACCAATACAATTTGATTTGTTGTGTTATATGTTGTGGTATTATACAGTACCAGTCAAAAGTTTGGACACACCTACTCATTCAAGGGTTTTTCTTTATCGTAACTATTTTCTACATTGTAGAATAATAGTGAATACATCAAAACTATGAAATAACACATATGGAATCATGTAGCAAACCCCCCACCCCAAAACAAACAAACAACCCTTACAGAGCCTGGAGGTGTTTTTTGGATCATTGTCCTGTTAAAAACAAATGATAGTCCCTCTAAGAGCAAACCAGATGGGATGGTGTATCGCTGCAGAATGCTGTGGTAGCCATGCTTGTTAATTGTGCCTAGAATTCTAAATAAATCAGACAGTGTCACCAGCAAAGCACCCCCACACCATTACACCTCCTCCTCCATGCTTCATGGTAGGAACCACACATGCGGTGATCATCCGTTCACCTACTCTGAGTCTCACAAAGACACAGCGTTTAGAACCAAAACTCTCCAATTTGAACTCGTCAGACCAAAGAACCTAAATTGTAATTACTTTGCTACTATGACCTATTTATTGCTTACCTCCTCACGCCATTTGCACACACTGTATGTTTGTTTACTCCATGTGTAACTCTGTGTTGTTCTGTCACACTGCTTTGCTTTATCTTGGCCAGGTCGCAGTTGTAAATGAAAACTTGTTCTCAACTAGCCTTCCTGGTTAAATAAAGGTGAAATAAAATAAAAAGATTTCCACTGATCTAATGTACATTGCTCGTGTTTCTTGGCCCAAGCAAGTCTCTTGTTCTTATTGGTGTCCTTTAGTAGTGGTTTCTTTGCAGCAATTCGACCATGAAGGCCTGATTCATGCAGTCTCCTCTGAACAGTTCAGATGTGTCTGTTACTTGAACTCTGTGAAGCATTTAATAAGGCTGCAATCTGAGGTGCAGTTAACTCTAATGAACGTATCCTCTGCAGCAGAGGTAACTCTGAGTCTTCCTTTCCTGTGGCGTTCCTCATGAGAGCCAGTTTCATCATAGCTCTTGATGGTTTTTGCGACTGCACTTGAAGAAATGTATTGAAATATTCCGTATTGACTGACCTTCATGTCTTAAAGTAATGATGGACTGTCGTTTCTCTTTGCTTATTTGAGCTGATCTTGCCATAATATGGACTTGGTATTTTACCAAATAAGGCTATCTTTTGTATACCACCCCTACCTTGTCACAACACAACTGATTGGCTCAAACGCATTAACAAGGAAAGAAATTCCACAAATGAACCTTTAACAAGGCACACCTGTTAATTGAAATGCATTCCAGGTGACTACCTCATGTAACTGGTTGAGAGAATGCCAAGATGTCATCAAGGCAAAGGGTGGCAACTTTGAAGAATCTAAAATATATGTCGATTTGTTTAAAAAGAAATTGGTTACTACATGTGTTATTTCGTAGTTTTAATGTCTAATGAGGAGGTGTGTCCAAACATTTGACTGGTACTGTATATTTTGTTATACAGTATGTTGTGTTGTTTTTGTGCAAATACTCTTGCAAAAATAGTGTTAGTAACCGATGATACTATTTGAAAAGGCATTGCTGCTATCCAAAATAGTCCCTTTATTTTCATTCAAATCAGAGTCATTTCTTTGTTACAAAGATCATAGATTGACTTAATGCTGTCATTAGACAGTGTTTGGAAACTACTGTGATTATAATTGTTTTAACAGGAATGACAGAGAAGCTGTACTGCAAAGCGTAAAACCTAACACACACAGCAAGTGTAATTAAAATGTCTACATTTCTAGAACAACATTTTACATGAAAAGACTCCTTCAATTCCTCAATTCCACAAAGCTCAACGAAACACAATGGAAATTAACAGCGTGACAGTCAGGAGGAACAAAAACACCATGGTAACAAGACAACGGAAGACAAAAACATATTATAAAGCTACAGCAATTATTGCGATATGTGTTCTGACACAAAGGCAGAGGACACCGGGGCCCGAGTGGCCCCGAAACAAAGTCTGTCACCAGCGGCATGGGGGCTGCATGGCTCCCTCCCTTGGTCCCGGGGGTCAAAGTTCACTGTGTATGCCCCGCTGCCTCAGTGCCGGCTGACAGGACGCGGGAGTCTGAAGCTCCATGACGTACTGGCATTTGCTGGGCTCCTTTACCGATCTCAAGGCTGTCTCTGTCCCACATATCAACATGACCTAGAAAAACAAACGAGGCAATGGAGGGAGATAGTCACGGAGAAGAAGTGAATAGAAGAGAGAGACATTGTTAAGTCAAGAGGCTTGTCGTTTGCCTCTCGTAAAAGGACTGTGTGGAGAAGCACCAGATATGTGGCATTTCTGCTGTGTATTTTAAGAAGCTTTACATTTGTGTCTCTACACATTCGTTGTATGGATGTTGTTGTTGTTGATATAGAATTACTGTCGTGATACCGTGGTAGAATAAGAGGAACTAATGATCAAATTAGGCCCAACACTTAAATTGTAGTTCGTTCAGAATTCTTTTTTTCAACAACACATTCAGACACACACAAATTACGCTACCACTTTACTCGACACCCAGCGTCATAACCATGCCATGATATGTCATAACTGCTGTTATAACAGCTGTCATGACCCATAAATTGTGTTATTTTACGGCTGGTTATGACACCTACATAAGAGTGTCAAAACACACAAAACCGACCACACGAGGCAGAACCTTCCAGAACCTTCCATTACACCATAGGCTAGGTGTCAACAGTGTGTTCATGTTGTATTTTCTGAAATGGGACCACAGTAAATGACAGTACTAATGTTTTGGTTGCGATAGGTTTCATTATTGACCCACCACAGTGATTTAGGACTTCTATAACCTCTTTTATACATTGTGTGTTTGAGCTACAGACTTCTGAGTCGTACCCTTTGGATTCGTCTATTTTCCTCTGCATTAGTCTGAGTAACGGGGGGCTGCGCTAGAGTGGTGTTAGTGAGACAAAGGAGGATCCTGGGAATGTTAAGGAAAACACCCGTAGAGTCTGAACTGTTTCAGCCACACACTAATTAAAACCATCTAAGAAAAGCAGAGACTCTCACGAGCACGTTTTGCTCTATGACCTCACAAGCTACAGAAGAGTTATTAACATAAGAGGTTCTTCTACATAGACTATAGGACATCCCAGGACATAGTGTCTATAATACTGTAAGAGGTTCTTCTACATAGATCATAGTAAATCCCAGGGCATAGTGTCTATAATACTGTAAGGGGCTCTTCTACATAGACTATAGGACATCCCAGGACATAGTGTCTATAATACTGTAAGGGGCTCTTCTACATAGACTATAGGACATCCCAGGACATAGTGTCTATAATACTGTAAGGGGTTCTTCTACATAGAAGACCATAGGACATCCCAGGTCATAGTGTCTATAATACTGTAAGGGGTTCTTCTACATAGACTATAGGACATCCCAGGTCATAGTGTCTATAATACTGTAAGAGGTTCTTCTACATAGATCATAGTAAATCCCAGGTCATAGTGTCTATAATACTGTAAGGGGTTCTTCTACATAGACTATAGGACATCCCAGGTCATGGTGTCTATAATACTGTAAGGGGTACTTCTACATAGGACATCCCAGGTCATAGTGTCTATAATACTGTAAGAGGTTCTTCTACATAGATCATAGGACATCCCAGGTCATAGTGTCTATAATACTGTAACGCCACGTTGCACCACAGACTGTCCAGGAGTTGGCGGATGCTTTAGTCCAGGTCTGGGAGGAGATCCCTCAGGAGACCATCCACCACCTCATCAGGAGCATGCCCAGGCATTGTAGGGAGGTCATACAGGCACGTGGAGGCCACACACACTACTGAGCCTCATTTTGACTTGTTTTAAGGACATTACATCAAAGTTGGATCAGCCTGTAGTGTGGTTTTCCACTTTAATTTTGAGTGTGACTCCAAATCCAGACCTCCATGGGTTGATACATTTGATTAAATTTGATTTCCATTGATCATTTTTGTGTGATTTTGTTGTCAGCACATTCAACTATGTAAAGAAAAAAGTATTTAATAAGAATATTTCATTCATTCAGATCTAGGATGTGTTATTTTAGTTTTCCTTTATTTTTTTGAGCAGTGTATATATATATATATATATATATATATGGTATATCTACAATATATTCCAGTTAGAGACCAAATCCACGGTCCATAACACACACATTAGCCCGAGCCTTTTGAATCTAATTAATAAACACTAAGTCCGACCCTTCCAGTGTTGCAGTGTCTTTTAACAGGCACACCGCACGGGTCCCTTTTGGCTTTGAATTAGTTTCATACCCGGCATTGAAACAATGCCGTCCACTGCCCGCATTACCATTCTCCCGCTAAGGGGTAGAGAAGCCTCTTTTCACCGAGGTAAAAGAGCAAAGCCGGCTTCAGCATTTCAAATATAATGAGGGACGACTTCTTCTCGCGGAGACTTCATTTATGCCGTATGCACACGTTTTGGAAAAGGGAGTGTTATCAAAGGAATTCAATTGAGGCTTTTCAAAGGGCCTCTGGATGGTAGGAACATATATTTACAGATGATTGGAAACCATTTAAACTGTTGAAGGGGTTGGGGGAAGAAGGGGTTGGGGGAAGGGGGGAGGGAAGAAGGGGTTGGGGGGGAGAATGGGTTGGGGGAGAGAAGGGGTTGGGGGGAGAAGGGGTTGGGGGAGAAGGTTGGGGGAAGAAGGGGTTGGGGGGAGAAAGGGTTGGGGGGGAGGGGGGTTGAAGGACGCTGTAAAAAATGAGATGATTAAACATGCTACATTTTTAATTGAACAAATTCCTGCTGTTAGAGACGAGACATTGTGAACTCTGTGAGAGAGAAGTGACTGGAGACATTGTGAACTCTGTGAGAGAGAGAGAGAAAGAGAGAGAGTGAAGTGACAGGACGGACAGAGAAATGTAGGTGAAGAGTACGTCTGCTACTGTCTTCAGCCCTGTTTTTGTTTCACTTTTTATGGGACTTCAGTAATCGGTGGTTTCACAAAGTGTCTTTCTACTAGTGAATAGTGTACAACGATAGCATGAGGATGAAAATGGCATCTATCGCTGTCTGTCTGTCTGCCTATCCATGTCTTCCTACCTCTTTGCCTGCCTGCCTGTCTGCCTGTCTGTCTGTCTGTCTGTCTGTCTGTCTGTCTGTCTGTCTGTCTGTCTGTCTGTCTGTCTGCCTGTCTGCCTGCATGTCTGTCTTCCTATGTCACCTGCCTGCCTGCCTGTCTGTGTCTGTCTGTCTGTCTGCCTATCTGTGTCTTCCTACCTCTTTGTCTGTCTGTCTGCCTGTATGTCTGTCTGTCTGCCTATCTGTGTCTTCCTACCTCTTTGTCTGTCTGTCTGCCTATCTGTGTCTTCCTAACTCTTTGTCTCTGTCTTTCTGCCTGTCTGTGTTTTCCTACCTCTGTCTGTCTGCCTACGTCGTCTGCCTGCCTGCCTGTCTGTGTCTGTCTGTCTGTCTGCCTGTATGTCTGTCTTCCTGTCTTCCTGTCTACCTGCCTGTCTGTGTCTTCCTCCTCTTCCTCCACCTCTTTAAGGAATACCTAGGATAGGATAAAGTAATCCTTCTCACCCCCCCCCTTAAAATATTTAGATGCACTACTGTAAAGTGGCTGCTCCACTGGATGTCATAAGGTGAATGCACCAATTTGTAAGTCGCTCTGGATAAGAGCGTCTGCTAAATGACTTAAATGTAATGTAAATGTTCCTACCTCGTCTGTCTGTCTGTCTGTCTGTGTCTTCCTACCTCGTCTGTCTGTCTGCCTGTCTGTCTGTCTGTCTGTCTGTCTGTCTGTCTGTCTGTCTGTCTGTCTGTCTGTCTGTCTGTCTGTCTGCCTGTCTGTGTCTTCCTACCTCGCCTGCCTGCCTGCCTGCCTGCCTCCCTCCCTCCCTCTAAGGCTCTCTGTTTCTGTGCCCTTTACAGTACAGTAACATCCCATTAATGTACTTACCATGGTGTTTCTGGTAGGGCCTTGCCAGCAGGGCTCTCCACTCTCATACCTCATCTGGCAATAGGGGCTCTCTGGTGGCCCCGCCCATGACCCCCACTTCCTGAAACAGACAGAGAGCAGATATAAAGTCCATTCATTATTATAATCCCAAATTCCTGATAAATATTGAGACAAAATGTTGACATCACTTAGCACCAGGTTTACTAACTGGGCAAAACAAAAGTCTAGCGGAGGTGGCTGCAGTGCCCTCTGCTAGTCCCTGGTGCCTGGCGCTGTCTGTCTCTCCTCCGACAAAACATATGAATTACCATTTGTGTGAGTTAATTCTCTGTACTGTTCTGCACAGAGAGGGAGGGGAGAACAATAATACTGAACCAGATACCAAATAAGGCGTTTCCTTCCCGATGGCCAAATACATTTTACCTCAGCTTAATGGTTCTAGTTAATATGGTTCTGACTCTCCAATTTTTTGACATTTTAATTTTATTTCACCTTTTATTTAACCAGGTAGGCCAGTTGAGAACAAGCTCTCATTTACAACTGTGACCTGGCCAAGATAAAGCAAAGCAGTGCGACACAACAGTAAATAGTGAACCTCAATGATTGTTGGTTAGAGTGACAGGGTTGTGATTCTGATTCCAGTCTGTTTCTGAATAGGCCTACTGAGTTAAAAGGGGCAATCAGCAGTTGAAACAATAACGAGTTCTCGGGTAAAAAAAAAAAGCTGAGGGACGGGGCTGGAGAAAATGTAACCACTCTCAAAATCATAGACAGAGCTCCAAGGACTGATCATCCACGGAATATCAAATGTGTAGTTTTAAACCATGTTTTGAGGCTATACAGCGATTGTTTACATTTGCATTGTTTACAAACATTGGCCTAGAACAAGCTTATATGTCGGGTTCTAAATGTGGGGCGACAGTTGAACGAAAGCTCATGAGGCATTTATACTTTATATTAATCACAAATCAATGCGTACATATAATTCATTTATTAATCCAAAATGGCTGTAGCTAAATGGATTGCCCCTTCAAGAGTAAGTCGCATTGGACAAAAGAGACCATATATATAAACATGTGATTGCATATCATCTCAGATTTTATTATTTATTTAGACATCAAACAGAAATCACGATTAATATTAAATGTCAGACCTTGCTGAAAATAATGACACAGAAAAGGAGATTATTGGATGATCACTGAGGGATAAATATAGAGAGAAACACAAAACCCTTTTCAGTAGAAATGTACACGCACTGGGTCCCCTTCCAGGACTCATATCTGTCTAATAGCACTCATCTGTCCTCATAGGCAACAAGCCCATTCTATGACATTTCAACATTCTTTATCCTTGTCCAGATTGAGAGACACGGACAGCGGGTCCTATCTTAAGGTCCCTGAGTTCACTAGCTCCTTTCCCGGCATCCATGTATCCATATCACCATGCCTCCATATCACCATATCACCATGCCTCCATATCACCATATCACCATGCCTCCATATCACCATGCCTCCATATCACCATGCCTCCATATCACCATGCCTCCATATCACCATGTCTCCATATCACCATGTCTCCATATCACCATGTGTCCATATCACCATGCCTCCATATCACCATGTCTCCATATCACCATGTCTCCATATCACCATGCCTCCATATCACCATCTCCATATCATGTCTCCATATCACTCCATATCACCATGTCTCCATATCACCATGCCTCCATATCACCATGCCTCCATATCACCATATCACCATGTCTCCATATCCATATCACCATGCCTCCATATCACCATGTCTCCATATCACCATGCCTCCATATCACCATGCCTCCATATCACCATGTCTCCATATCACCATGTCTCCATATCACCATGCCTCCATATCACCATGCCTCCATATCACCATGCCTCCATATCACCATGTCTCCATATCACCATATCACCATGCCTCCATATCACCATGTCTCCATATCACCATGCCTCCATGTCTCCATATCACCATGTCTCCATATCACCATGCCTCCATATCACCATGCCTCCATATCACCATGTCTCCATATCACCATGTCTCCATATCACCATGTCTCCATATCACCATGTCTCCATATCACCATGTCTCCATATCACCATGCCTCCATATCACCATGCCTCCATATCACCATGCCTCCATATCACCATGTCTCCATATCACCATGCCTCCATATCACCATGTCACCATATCACCATGCCTCCATATCACCATGCCTCCATATCACCATGCCTCCATATCACCATGTCTCCATATCACCATGCCTCCATATCACCATGTGTCCATGTCTCCATATCACCATGTCTCCATATCACCATGCCTCCATATCACCATGTGTCTATGTCTCCATATCACCATGCCTCCATATCACCATGCCTCCATATCACCATATCACCATGCCTCCATATCACCATGTCTCCATATCACCATGCCTCCATATCATCTCCATATCACCATGCCTCCATATCACCATGCCTCCATATCACCATGTCTCCATATCACCATGTCTCCATATCACCATATCACCATGCCTCCATATCACCATGTCTCCATATCACCATGCCTCCATATCTCCATATCACCATGTCTCCATATCACCATGCCTCCATATCACCATGCCTCCATATCACCATGTCTCCATATCACCATGCCTCCATATCACCATGTCTCCATATCACCATGTCTCCATATCACCATGCCTCCATATCACCATGCCTCCATATCACCATGCCTCCATATCACCATGTCTCCATATCACCATCTCCATATCACCATGTCTCCATATCACCATGTGTCTATGTCTCCATATCACCATGCCTCCATATCACCATGCCTCCATATCACCATATTCCATATCAATATCACCATGCCTCCATATCATGCCTCCATATCACCATGTCTCCATACCATGTCTCCATATCACCATGCTCCTCCATCCATATCACCATGTCTCCATATCACCATGTCTCCATATCACCATGTCTCCATATCACCATGCCTCCATATCACCATGCCTCCATATCACCATATCACCATGCCTCACCATATCACCCATGTCTCCATATCACCATGTCTCCTCCATATCACCATGCCTCCATATCACCATGTCTCCATATCACCATGTCTCCATATCACCATGCCTCCATATCACCATATCACCATATCACCATGTCTCCATATCACCATGCCTCCATATCACCATGTCTCCATATCACCATGTCTCCATATCACCATATCACCATGCCTCCATATCACCATGTCTCCATATCACCATGCCTCCATATCACCATATCTCCATGTGTCTATGCCTCCATATCACCATGCCTCCATGTCACCATGTCTCCATATCACCATGTCACCATGTCTCCATATCACCATGTCTCCATATCACCATGCCTCCATATCACCATGCCTCCATATCACCATGTCTCCATATCACCATGTCTCCATATCACCATGTCTCCATATCACCATGCCTCTCACCATCTCCATATCACCATGCCTCCATATCACCATGCCTCCATATCACCATGTCTCCATATCCATATCGCCTCCATAATCACCATGTCTCCATATCACCATGTCTCCATATCACCATGTCTCCATATCCATATCCATGTCTCCATATCACCATGTCTCCATATCACCATGTCATATCCCCATATCACCATGTCTCCATATCACCATGTCTCCATATCACCATGCCTCCATATCACCATATCTCCATATCACCATGCCTCCATATCACCATGTCCTCCATATCACCATGCCTCCATATCACCATGTGTCCATGTCTCCATATCACCATGTCTCCATATCACCATACCTCCATATCACCATATCACCATGCCTCCATATCACCATGTCTCCATATCACCATGCCTCCATATCACCATATCTCCATGTCTCCTCTCCATATCCACCATGTCCATATCACCATGTCACCATGTCTCCATATCACCATGTCTCCATATCACCATGTCTCCATATCAACATGTCTCCATATCACCATGTCTCCATATCACCATGCCTCCATATCACCATGCCTCACCATGCCTCCATATCACCATGCCTCACCATGTCTCCATATCACCATGCCTCCATATCACCATATCTCCATATCACCATGCCTCCATATCACCATGCCATATCACCATATCTCCATGTGTCCATGTCTCCATATCACCATGCCTCCATGTCCATATCACCATATCTCCATATCACCATGCCTCCATATCACCATGTCCTCACATGCCTCCATATCACCATGTCTCCATATCACCATGTCACCATGCCTCCATATCACCATATCACCATGTCTCCATATCACCATGCCTCCATATCACCATGTCTCCATATCACCATGTCTCCATATCACCATGTCTCCATATCACCATGCCTCCATATCACCATGCCTCCATATCACCATGTCTCCATATCATGCCTCCATATCACCATGCCTCCATATCACCATGTCTCCATGTCTCCATATCACCATGTCTCCATGTCACCATGCCTCCTCCATATCACCATGTCTCCATATCCATATCCATGTATCCATGTCTCCATATCACCATCATGCCTCCATATCACCATGCCTCCATATCACCATGTGTCCATGTCTCCATATCACCATGCCATATCTCCATATCACCATGTCTCCATATGCCATGCCTCCATATCACCTCCATGTCTCCATATCACCATGTCTCCATATCACCATGCCTCCATATCACCATGCTCCATATCCATATCACCATGCCTCCATATCACCATATCCACCATGTCTCCATATCACCATATCACCATGCCTCCATATCACCATGTCTCCATATCATCACCATGCATGTCTCCATATCACCATGCCTCCATATCACCATGTCTCCATATCACCATGTCTCCATATCACCATGCCTCCATATCACCATGCCTCCATATCACCATGCCTCCATATCACCATGCCTCCATATCACCATATCACCATGCCTCCATATCACCATGCCTCCATATCACCATGCCTCCATATCACCATGCCTCCATATCACCATGTCTCCATATCACCATGTCTCCATATCACCATGTCACCATATCACCATGCCTCCATATCACCATGTCTCCATATCACCATGTCTCCATATCACCATGCCTCCATATCACCCTCCATATCACCATCCATATCACCATGTCTCCATATCACCATGTCTCCATATCACCATGCCTCCATATCACCATGCCTCCATATCACCATGTCTCCATATCACCATGCCTCCATATCCATATCACCATGCCTCCATATCACCATGCCTCCATATCACCATGTGTCTATGTCTCCATATCACCATGCCTCCATATCACCACCATGTCTCCATATCACCATGTCTCCATATCACCATGCCTCCATATCACCATGTCCATATCACCATGTCTCCATATCACCATGTCTCCATATCACCATGCCTCCATATCACCATGTGTCTATGTCTCCATATCACCATGTCTCCATATCACCATGCCTCCATATCACCATGCCTCCATATCACCATGTCTCCATATCACCATGCCTCCATGCCTCCATATCACCATGCCTCCATATCACCATATCACCATGCCTCCATATCACCATGTCTCCATATCACCATGTCTCCATATCACCATATCACCATATCACCATGTCTCCATATCACCATGTCTCCATATCACCATATCACCATATCACCTCCATATCACCATGCCTCCATATCACCATGCCTCCATATCACCATGTCTCCATATCACCATGTCTCCATATCACCATGTCTCCATATCACCATGCCTCCATATCACCATGCCTCCATATCACCATGTCTCCATATCACCATGCCTCCATATCACCATGCCTCCATATCACCATGCCTCCATATCACCATATCTCCATGTGTCCATGTCTCCATATCACCATCACCATATCCTCACCATGTCTCCATATCACCATGTCTCCATATCACCATATCACCATGCCTCCATATCACCATGTCTCCATATCACCATGCCTCCATATCACCATATCTCCATGTGTCTATGCCTCCATATCACCATGCCTCCATGTCACCATGTCTCCATATCACCATGTCTCCATATCAACATGTCTCCATATCACCATGCCTCCATATCACCATATCACCATGCCTCCATATCACCATGCCTCACCATGCCTCCATATCACCATGCCTCACCATGCCTCCATATCACCATGCCTCACCATGTCTCCATATCACCATGCCTCCATATCACCATGTCTCCATATCACCATGTCACCATGCCTCCATATCACCATATCACCATGTCTCCATATCACCATGTCACCATGCCTCCATATCACCATGTCACCATATCACCATGTCTCCATATCACCATGTCTCCATATCACCATGTCTGTCCATCACCATGTCTCCATCACCATCACCATGTCTCCATATCACCATGCCTCCATATCACCATGTCCATATCCATATCACCATGTCTATGTCTCCATATCACCATGTCTCCATATCACCATGTCTCCATATCACCATGTCTCCATATCACCATGTCTCCATATCACCATGTGCCTCCATATCACCATGTCTCCATATCACCATGTCTCCATATCACCATGCCTCCATATCACCATGCCTCCATATCACCATGTGTCTATGTCTCCATATCACCATGTCTCCATATCACCATGCCTCCATATCACCATGCCTCCATATCACCATGTCCATGTCTCCATATGCCATATCACCATCTCATATCACCATGCCTCCATATCACCATATCACCATGTCACCATGTCTCCATATCACCATGCCTCCATATCACCATGCCTCCATATCACCATGTCTCCATATCACCATATCACCATGTCTCCATATCACCATGCCTCCATGTCTCCATATCACCATGTCTCCATATCACCATGCCTCCATATCACCATGTCACCATATCACCATGTCTCCATATCACCATATCTCCATATCACCATGCCTCCATATCTCCATGTGTCTATGTCTCCATATCACCATGTCTCCATATCACCATATCACCATCTCCATATCACCCATATCTCCATCACCATGTCTCCACCATGCCTCCATATCACCATGTCACCATGCCTCCATATCCATGTCTCCATATCACCATGTCTCCATATCACCATGTCTCCATATCACCATGTCTCCATATCACCATGCCTCCATATCACCATGTGTCCATGTCTCCATATCACCATGCCTCCATATCACCATGCCTCCATATCACCATGTGTCTATGTCTCCATATCACCATGCCTCCATATCACCATATCACCATGCCTCCATATCACCATGTCTCCATATCACCATGTCTCCATATCACCATGCCTCCATATCACCATATCTCCATATCATGTCTCCATATCCATGCCTCCATATCACCATGCCTCCATATCACCATGCCTCCATATCACCATGTCCTCCATATCACCATATCTCCATGCCTCATATCACCATGCCTCCATATCACCATGTCTCCATATCACCATGCCTCCATATCACCATCATATCACCATGTCTCTCCATATCACCATGTCCTCACATGTGTCTATGTCTCCATATCACCATGCCTCCATATCATGCCTCCATATCCATATCACCATGCCTCCATATCACCATGCCTCCATATCCATATCCATGTGTCCATGTCTCCATATCACCATGCCTCCATATCACCATCCATATCACCATGTCTCCATATCTCCATGTCTCCATATCATACCATGCCTCCATATCCATGTCTCCATATCACCATGCCTCCATATCATCTCCCATGCCTCCATATCACCATGCCTCCATGTCACCATGCCTCCATATCTCCATCACCATGCCTCCATATCACCATGTCTCCATATCACCATGTCTCCATATCACCATGTCTCCATATCACCATGCCTCCATATCACCATGCCTCCATATCACCATGCCTCCATATCACCATGTCTCCATATCACCATGTCTCCATATCACCATGCCTCCATATCACCATGCCTCCATATCACCATGCCTCCATATCACCATGTCTCCATATCACCATGTCTCCATATCACCATGCCTCCATATCACCATGTCTCCATATCACCATGCCTCCCTCCATATCATGTCTCCATGTCTCCATATCACCATGTCTCCATATCACCATGCCTCCATATCACCATGCCTCCATATCACCATGCCTCCATATCACCATGCCTCCATATCACCATGCCTCCATATCACCATGCCTCCATATCACCATGTCTCCATATCACCATGCCTCCATATCACCATGCCTCCATATCACCATGTCTCCATATCACCATGCCTCCATATCACCATGCCTCCATATCACCATGCCTCCATATCACCATGCCTCCATATCACCATGTCTCTCCATATCACCATGTCTCCATATCACCATGTCATGCCATATCACCATGTCCACCATATCACCATGCCTCCATATCACCATGTCACCATATCACCATGTCTCCTCCATATCCATCACCATGCCTCCATATCACCATGTCTCCATATCACCATGCCTCCATGTCTCCATATCACCATGCCTCCATATCACCATGCCTCCATATCACCATGCCTCCTCCATGCCTCCACCATGCCTCCATATCACCATGCCTCCATATCACCATGTTCCATATCACCATGCCTCCATATCACCATGTCATGTCTCCATATCACCATGTCTCCATATCACCATGCCTCCTATGTCTCCATATCACCATGCCTCCATATCACCATGCCTCCATGCCTCCATATCACCATATCCCATGCCTCCATATCACCATGTCTCCTCCATATCACCATGCCTCCATATCACCATGTCTCCATATCACCATGCCTCCATATCACCATGTCTCCATATCACCATGCCTCCATATCACCATGTCTCCATGTCTCCATATCACCATGTCTCCATATCACCATGCCTCCATATCACCATGCCTCCATATCACCATGTCCTCCATATCACCATGCCTCCATATCACCATGTCTCCATGTCTCCATATCATGTCTCCATATCACCATGTCTCCATATCACCTCCATCACCACCATATCACCATGCCTCCATATCACCATGCCTCCATATCACCATGCCTCCATATCACCATGTCTCCATATCACCATGCCTCCATATCACCATATCTCCATGTGTCTATGCCTCCATATCACCATGCCTCCATGTCACCATGTCTCCATATCACCATGTCTCCATATCACCATGTCTCCATATCACCATGCCTCCATATCACCATGCCTCACCATGCCTCCATATCACCATGCCTCACCATGTCTCCATATCACCATGCCTCACCATGTCTCCATATCACCATGCCTCACCATGCCTCCATATCACCATGCCTCACCATGCCTCCATATCACCATGCCTCACCATGTCTCCATATCACCATGCCTCCATATCACCATGTCTCCATATCACCATGTCACCATGCCTCCATATCACCATATCACCATGCCTCCATATCACCATGTCTCCATATCACCATGTCTCCATATCACCATGTCTCCATATCACCATGTCTCCATATCACCATGCCTCCATATCACCATATCACCATGTCTCCATATCACCATGCCTCCATATCACCATGTCACCATATCACCATGTCTCCATATCACCATGTCTCCATATCACCATGCCTCCATATCACCATGTCTCCATATCACCATGTCTCCATATCACCATGCCTCCATATCACCATGTCTCCATATCACCATGTCTCCATATCACCATGCCTCCATATCACCATGCCTCCATATCACCATGCCTCCATATCACCATGTGTCTATGTCTCCATATCACCATGCCTCCATATCACCATGTCTCTATGCCTCCATATCACCATATCACCATGTCTCCATATCACCATGTCCTCCATATCACCATCTCCATATCACCATGCCTCCATATCACCATGCCTCCATATCACCATGTGTCTATGTCTCCATATCACCACGCCTCCATATCACCATGCCTCCATGTCTCCATATCACCATGTCTCCATATCACCATGTCTCCATATCACCATGCCTCCATATCACCCATGTCTCCATATCACCATGTCTCCATATCACCATGTCTCCATATCACCATGCCTCCATATCACCATGTGTCTATGTCTCCATATCACCATGTCTCCATATCACCATGTGTCTATGTCTCCATATCACCATGTCTCCATATCACCATGCCTCCATATCACCATGTCTCCATATCACCATGCCTCCATATCACCATGCCTCCATATCACCATGCCTCCATATCACCATATCTCCATGTGTCCATGTCTCCATATCACCATGCCTCCATATCACCATGTGTCCATGTCTCCATATCACCATGTCTCCATATCACCATGCCTCCATATCACCATGTGTCTATGTCTCCATATCACCATGCCTCCATATCACCATGCCTCCATATCACCATGTCTCCATATCACCATGCCTCCATATCACCATATCTCCATGTGTCTATGCCTCCATATCACCATGCCTCCATATCACCATATCACCATGCCTCCATATCACCATGTCTCCATATCACCATGCCTCCATATCACCATGCCTCCATATCACCATGTCTCCATATCACCATGCCTCCATATCACCATATCTCCATGTGTCTATGCCTCCATATCACCATGCCTCCATCACCATGCCTCCATATCACCATGCCTCCATATCACCATGTCTCCATATCACCATGCCTCCATATCACCATGCCTCCATATCACCATGTCTCCATATCACCATGCCTCCATATCACCATGCCTCCATATCACCATGCCTCCATATCACCATGCCTCCATATCACCATGTCTCCATATATCCTCCATATCACCATGTCTCCATATCACCATGCCTCCATATCACCATGCCTCCATATCACCATGCCTCCATATCACCATGCCTCCATATCACCATGTCTCCATATCACCATGCCTCCATATCACCATGTCTCCATATCACCATGCCTCCATATCACCATGCCTCCATATCACCATCCATATCACCATGTCTCCATATCACCATGCCTCCATATCACCATGCCTCCATATCACCATGCCTCCATATCACCATGTCTCCATATCACCATGTCTCCATGTCTCCATATCACCATGCCTCCATATCACCATGCCTCCATATCACCATGCCTCCATATCATGCCTCCATATCACCATGCCTCCATATCACTGTCTCCATATCACCACCATGTCTCCATATCACCATGCCTCCATATCACCATGCCTCCATATCACCATGCCTCCATATCACCATGTCTCCATATCACCATGCCTCCATATCACCATGCCTCCATATCACCATGTCTCCATATCACCATGCCTCCATATCACCATGCCTCCATATCACCATGCCTCCATATCTCCATGCCTCCATATCACCATGTGTCTATGCCTCCATATCCATGTCTCCATGTCAGGGAACCTCTAATGGATTGCTGTCAGGGCCAGGGTACAGAGGGGTCTAAGAGAGTGTCAGTGCTGGCCTCTTTCCACCAGTGTGATCCCTACTGTGCTCTCCCTTATGTCCCACCTCTCTCACCCCCCACCCTGGTTCTGTCCTTTGCCTTGTCAGATCTCCATTCTCGCCTCTCTCAGTACTACCCATGCCCCAGGAGGCAGGAGAGGCCCTGTCAATTAGGCCCCAGTTATCACGGACACTTGCGCTATAGACTCCAGTCATTTAGGGCTCACAGGAGTATCCGGATGGAGCCGTATTGACAAACCACTCCTTGTAATAATACCCGACAGTCTATTGACTGGCCCGTTCTTTGGAGCTATCATACAGCCGCGTGACATTCATCCAATGTGACGACCATGTTTCCTCTAACTCAATGTGTTATTTTCTTCTATATTATTCAATCTATCATTCAGGGAGAAAATGCTCTTAGCATTTTTTCATTTAAAAACTCTGGAGTAAATATTGTTACAGTTCGTCTGTTAACTACCCGTTACCTACCAGTTACTCTGTTACCTAGCTGTTACCTGTTACATACCTGTTACTCTGTTACATACCAGTTCCTCGGTTACCTATCAGTTCCTCTGTTAATTACCTGTTACTCTGTTAACTAGCTGTTACCTGTTACATACCTGTTACTCTGTTACCTACCTGTTACTCTGTTACATACCTGTTACTCTGTTACCTACCTGTTACTCTGTTAACTACCAGTTACTCTGTTAACTACCTGTTACTCTGTTACCTACCAGTTACTCTGTTACCTACCTGTTACTCTGTTACCTACCTGTTACTCTGTTAACTACCAGTTACTCTGTTAACTACCAGTTACTCTGTTACCTACCTGTTACTCTGTTACCTACCTGTTACTCTGTTACCTACCCGTTACTCTGTTAACTAGCTGTTACTCTGTTAACTACCTGTTACTCTGTTAACTAGCTGTTACTCTGTTAACTACCTGTTACTCTGTTAACTACCCGTTACTCTGTTAACTAACTGTTACTCTGTTACCTACCTGTTACCTGTTACCTACCAGTTACTCTGTTAACTACCTGTTACTCTGTTACCTACCTGTTACTTACCAGTTCCTCGGTTACCTACCAGTTACTCTGTTACCTACCTGTTACACTGTTAACTAGCTGTTACTCTGTTACATACCAGTTCCTCGGTTACCTATCAGTTCCTCTGTTAACTACCTGTTAACTGCCTGTTACTCTGTTACATACCTGTTACTCTGTTACCTACCTGTTACTCTGTTAACTAGCTGTTACTCTGTTAACTAGCTGTTACTCTGTTACATACCAGTTACTCTGTTACCTACCTGTTACTCTGTTAACTACCTGTTAACTAGCTGTTACTCTGTTAACTAGCTGTTACTCTGTTACATACAAGTTACTCTGTTACCTACCTGTTACTCTGTTAACTACCTGTTACTCTGTTACCTACATGTTACTCTGTTACCTACCTGTTACTCTGTTACCTACCTGTTACTTACCAGTTCCTCGGTTACATACCTGTTACACTGTTAACTAGCTGTTACTCTGTTAACTAGCTGTTACTCTGTTACATACCAGTTACTCTGTTACCTACCTGTTACTCTGTTAACTACCTGTTACTCTGTTAACTAGCTGTTACTCTGTTACATACCAGTTACTCTGTTACCTACCTGTTACTCTGTTACATACCAGTTACTCTGTTACCTACCTGTTACTCTGTTAACTACCTGTTACTCTGTTACCTACATGTTACTCTGTTACCTACCTGTTACTCTGTTACCTACCTGTTACTTACCAGTTCCTCGGTTACATACCTGTTACACTGTTAACTAGCTGTTACTCTGTTAACTAGCTGTTACTCTGTTACATACCAGTTACTCTGTTACCTACCTGTTACTCTGTTAACTACCTGTTAACTAGCTGTTACTCTGTTAACTAGCTGTTACTCTGTTACATACCAGTTACTCTTTTACCTACCTGTTACTCTGTTAACTACCTGTTACTCTGTTACCTACCTGTTACTGTTACCTACCTGTTACTCTGTTACCTACCTGTTACTTACCAGTTCCTCGGTTACATACCAGTTACTCTGTTAACTACCTGTTACTCTGTTAACTACCTGTTACCTACCTGTTATTCTGTTACATACCTGTTACTCTGTTAACTACCTGTTACCTACCTGTTATTCTGTTACCTACCTGTTACTCTGTTAACTACCTGTTATTCTGTTACATACCTGTTACTCTGTTACATACCTGTTACTCTGTTAACTACCAGTTCCTCTGTTAACTACCAGTTCCTCTGTTAACTACCTGTTACTCTGTTACCTACCTGTTACTCTGTTACCTACCAGTTACTCTGTTAACTACCTGTTACTCTGTTACCTACCTGTTACTCTGTTACCTACCAGTTACTCTGTTACCTACCAGTTACTCTGTTACCTACCTGTTACTTACCAGTTCCTTGGTTACCTACCAGTTACTCTGTTAACTACCTGTTACTCTGTTACCTACCAGTTACTCTGTTAACTACCTGTTACTCTGTTACCTACCTGTTACTCTGTTACCTACCTGTTACTCTGTTACCTACCAGTTACTCTGTTAACTACCTGTTACTCTGTTACCTACCAGTTACTCTGTTACTTACCAGTTCCTTGGTTACCTACCAGTTACTCTGTTAACTACCTGTTACTCTGTTACCTACCAGTTACTCTGTTACCTACCTGTTACTTACCAGTTCCTCTGTTACCTACCAGTTACTCTGTTACCTACCTGTTACACTGTTAACTAGCTGTTACTCTGTTACCTACCAGTTCCTCGGTTACCTACCTGTTACTCTGTTACCTACCAGTTCCTCGGTTACCTATCAGTTCCTCTGTTAACTACCTGTTAACTGCCTGTTACCTGTTAACTGCCTGTTACTCTGTTAACTGCCTGTTACTCTGTTAACTGCCTGTTACTCTGTTAACTACCTGTTAACTGCCTGTTACTCTGTTAACTACCTGTTACATACCTGTTACTCTGTTACCTACCTGTTACTCACCGACCCCTTGACATACAGTACCAGTCAAAGGTTTGGACACACCTACTCATTGCAGGATTTTTCTAATATTTTTACTATTTTCTACATTGTAGAATAATAGTGAACAGATCAAACGGTATCTAATGACTTAAGTCAAACTATGATCTTAGTAACAAAGAAATGACTCTGATTTGAATGAATATTAATGAATATTAAAGGGGCTATTTTGGATAGCAGCAATGCCTTTTCAATTATTCAAAAAGTATGGTTGGTTACCAACAGCTTTTTGCAAGAGTATTTGCACAAAAACACAACATATAGAATGCTATTCATTGACTACAGCTCCGCGTTCAACACCATAGCGCCCTCAAAGGTCATCACTAAGCTAAGGACCCTGGGACTAAACACCTCCCTCTGCAACTGTATACTGAACTTCCTGACAGGCTGCCCCCAGGTGGTAAGGGTAGGTAACAACACATCCGCCACTCTGATCCGCCACACTAGAGCCCCCCCAGGGGTGCCTGCTCAGTCCCCTCCTGTACTCCCTGTTCACTCATGACTGCACGACCAACTCCAAAACCAGCATTTAGTTTGCTAATGACACAACAGTGGTAGGCCCGATCACCGAGAACGACGAGACAGCCTAAAAAACTGAAAAGTGGTACGTACATATGTATTCACCCCTTTTGCTACGAAGCCCCTAAATAAGATCTGGTGCAACCAATTACCTTCAGTTAAATAAAGTCCACCTGTGTGCAATGATCTGTCACATGATCTCAGTATATATATACACCTGTTCTGAAAGGCCCCAGAGTCTGCAACATCACTAAGCAAGGCGCACCACCAAGCAAGTGGCACCACGATGACCAAGGAGCTCTCCAAACAGGTCAGGGACAAAGTTGTGGAGAAGTACAGATCAGGGTTGGGTTATAAAAAATATCAGAAACTTTGAACATCCCACGGAGCACCATTAAATCCATGATTAAAAAATGGAAAGAATACAGCACCACAACAAACCTGTCAAGAGGGGGCCGCCCACCAAAACTCATGGACCAGGCAAGGAGGGCATTAATCAGAGAAGCAACAAAGAGACCAAAGATAACCCTGAAGGCGTTGCAAAGCTCCACAGCGGATATTGGAGTATCTGTCCATAGGACCACTTTCAACTGTACACTCCACAGAGCTGGGCCCCTGAACAAGGCAGTTAACCCACTGTTCCCCGGTAGGCCGTCATTGTAAATAAGAATTTGTTCTTAACTGACTTGCCTAGATAAATAAAGGTTCAATTAAAATGTAAAAAAAATTGAGAAGAGTGGCCAGAAAAAAAGCCATTGCTTAAAGAAAAAAATAAGCAAACACATTTGATGTTCGCCAAAATGTTGGAAACTCCCCAAACAGATGGAAGAAGATACTCTGGTCAGATGAGACTAAAATTTAGCTTTTTGGCCATCAAGGAAAACGCTATGTCGGGTGCAAGCCCAATACCTCTCATCACCCCGAGAACAACATCCCCACAGTGAAGTATGGTAGTGGTGTGAGGAAGTTTTTCATCGGCAGGGACTTGGAAACTGGTCAGAATTGAAGGAATGATGGATGGCGCCAAATACAGGGAAGTTCTTGCGGGAAACCTGTTTCAGTCTTCCAGAGATTTGAGACTGGGAAGGACGGTTCATCTTCCAGCAGGACAATGACCCTAAGTATACTGCTAAAGCAACACTAGAGCAGTTTGAGAGGAAACATTTAAATGTCTTGGAATGGCCTCGTCAAAGCTCAGACCTCAATCCGATTGAGAATCTGTGGTATGACTTAAAGATTGCTGTACACCAGCAGAACCGATCCAACTTGAAGGAGCTGTACTAGTTTTGCTTTGAAGAATGGGAAAAAATCCCAGTGGCTAGATCTGCCAAGCTTATAGAGACATACCCCCAGGATACTTGCAGCTGTAATTGTAGCAAAAGGTGTCTCTACAAAGTACTGACCTTAGCAACCAAAAAAGTGAAACAAATTTAAATACATTTTATATTTTAAATTCTTCAAAGTCGCCACCCTTCACCTTGATGACAGTTTTGCACACTCTTGGCATTCTCTCAACCAACTTCATGAGGTAGTCACCTGGAATTAATTTAAATTAAAAGTTAATTTGTGGAATTTCTTTTCATCTTAATGTGTTTGAGCCAATCAGTTGTGTTGTGACAAGGTAGGGGTGGTATACAGGAGATATCCCTTTTTGGTAAAAGACCAAGTCCATATTATGGCAAGTTCAGCTCAAATAAGCAAAGACAAATTACAGTCCATCATTACTTTAAGACATGAAGGTCAGTCAAGAACTTGTAATGTTTCTTCAAGTGCAGTCGCAAAAACCATCGAGCGCTTTGATGAAACTGGCTCTCATGAGGACTGACACAGGAAAGGAAGACCCAAAGTTACCACTGCGGAACAGTATAAGTTCATTAGAGTTACCAGCCTCAGAAATTGCAGCCCAAATAAATGCTTCACAGAGTTTAAGTAACAGACATATCTCAACATCAACTGTTCAGAAGAGAATGCATGAATCAGGCCTTCATGGTTGAATTGCTGCAAAGAAACCACTACTAAAGGACACCAATAAAAAGATGAGACATGCTTGGGCCAAGAAACACAAGTATTAGACTGGTGGAAATCTGTCCTTTGGTCTGATGAGTCCAAATTTGAGATTGTTGGTTCCAACCGCCGTGTCTTTGTGAGGCGCAGAGTAGGTGAACAGATGATCTCCACATGTGTGGTTCCCAAGTTGAAGCATGGGAGGAGGAGGTGTGATGGTGTGGGGCTGCTTTGCTGGTGACACTGTCAGTGATTTATTTAGAATTCAAGGCATAGTTAACCAGCATGGCTACCACAGCATTCTGCAGCGATACGCCATCCCATCTGGTTTGCGCTTAGTGGGACTATCATTTGTTTTTCAACAGGACAATGACGCAAAACACACCTCCAAGCTGTATCAGGGCTATTTGACCAAGAAGGAGAGTGATGGAGTGCTGCATCAGATGACCTGGCCTCCACAATCACCCGACCTCAACCCAAATGAGATGGTTTGGGATGAGTTGGAACACAGAGTGAAGGAAAATATGCCAACAAATGCTCAGAATATGTGGGAACTCCTTCAAGACTGTTGGGAAAAGCATTCCATGTGAAGTTGGTTGAGAGAATGCGAAGAGTGTTCAAAGCTTTCATCAATATATTTTGATGTGTTTTACACTTTTTTGGTTACTACATGATTCCATATGTGTTATTTCATAGTGTTGACGTCCTCACTGTTATTCTACAATGTAGAAAAAAGTAAAAATAAAGAAAAAACATTGAATGAGTAGATGCGTCCAAACTTTTGACTCGTACTGTATAACTAATAATGTCTCCACAGTGTGAAATAGAGACGGACAAAGTTGGCTTAAAGGACCATAGGACCTTTAGCTGGCTCAATCAATTCAGTAATGTGAAAGGGTTATCATCTGTTTACACCCTTTTAGTTGGAACCAGCTATATTTGCATTACAAAATAGTTTGTCACACATGAAAATAATGGCTTTATTTGGATAGTTCCTATAGATGATCTACATATGGTGTAACTATTACTGTAACTCTGTTGACATGGCAAAAGCTTGCTAGAGTTATAGCTAGAGCTAGAGTTATAGCTAGAGCTAGAGTTATAGCTAGAGCTAGAGTTATAGCTAGAGTTAGAGCTATAGCTAGAGTTATAGCTAGAGCTAGAGTTATAGCTAGTTATAGCTAGAGTTGGAGCTAGAGCTAGAGTTATAGCTAGAGTTATAGCTAGAGTTATAGCTAGAGCTAGAGTTATAGCTAGAGCTAGAATTATAGCTAGAGCTAGAGTTATAGCTAGAGCTAGGGTTAGAGCTACAGCTAGAGTTATAGCTAGAGCTAGAGTTATAGCTAGAGCTAGAATTATAGCTAGAGCTAGGGTTAGAGCTACAGCTAGAGTTATACCTAGAGCTAGAGTTAGAGCTAGAGTTATAGCTAGGGTTAGAGCTACAGCTAGAGTTATACCTAGAGCTAGAGTTATAGCTAGAGCTAGGGTTAGAGCTACAGCTAGAGTTAAGGTTAGAACTAGAGTAAGAGTTAAGGTTAGAACTAGAGTTAGAGTTAGTTAAGGTTAGAGTTAGAATTAGAGTTCGAGTTAATGTTAGAGTTAGAGTTATAGCTAGGGTTAGAGTTAAGGTTAGAATTAGAGCTAGAGTTAAGGTTAGATCTAGAGCTAGAATTAGAGTTCGAGTTAATGTTAGAGTTAGAGTTATAGCTAGAGCTAGGGTTAGAGCTACAGCTAGAGTTAAGGTTAGAACTAGAGTTTGAGTTAATGTTAGAGCTAGAGTTTGAGTTTAGGTTAGAGTTCGAGCTAGAATTAGAGTTAAAGCTAGAGCTAAGGTTAGAGTTAGGGTTAGGATAGTTAGTTAAACATCTACCAACAATCTGTTTTGGACCAAATAATGAATAGCATGCTATTAGTTGTGGACAAACATGTTGCAACCAATAGTCATTTGGCAGGATTCCCCTTTTAAGAGTATGAAGAGCTAGAGTGAGTTAATTAAATGAGTAACAGAGTTTTCATTTAGAGTAGCAGAGTTAATAGAGAATATGACAGAACCAATGGAATACATGCATCTTAATTGAGAAGTAATGCTAATACATCAGAACTCAGTCAGTCGACCAAAACTGCCAATCAACTCAAGCTGCTGGAACATATGCACAGAGTGAAATGTTTTAATGAATATTGGCACAAAGTGGGCCTGGAATACCCACATTGTTTAATTGATGTTTAAATCTAATCCTGATTAAGAATAATTAGCTTTCTAAAAAGCTGATTAGCTTTCTCTTATTATAATAATGGCTTGAGCTGATGATATAAGCTCCTCTACTTTTTAAAATATTTGCTATCCAGTGATTCAGTTTAACCTCACGCCGCTAATCTGCATGCCTCTAGTGATAAATCCAGCAAAATCCACACTAATCTCGGATAGTACTGAGAGCGGAGTTAGTCCCCACCGCCACACATCAACCTGTCAGAAGCCATGATCATTTAGACAAGTCGTCGGGGTTGAGACAAAACACAGGCGGAGGGGAAACGAGGACCAGGACTTCAGCGAGGGAACTTGAATGAACAAACCACGGGGCAAAATAAATGTTTGGTTTGTTTCCTCAAGTGGAATGAATATAGATAATCTCATTTGCGTTGGGTGCTGTCTTTGAAACGTATCTAGTGCGTTTGTGTGTGTTTGTGTGTCTTCCCTGAGATAATATTAGAGCACTATAGATGATCTGCCTCATGCATATAGTTATGGTGAAAGCACAATTTTGGGGATTTGTAGCATGCATTATTATGGGTGTGTAGAACATTCTTAAAAAAGGGTTCCAAAATGACCTTTTTCATCTTTAGAACCTTTTTTGGAAAACGGGTACTCTTTGTAAGGCAAAGTGTTCTTCAGTACCTAGACCCTTTTTCATTCTAAGAACCATTCTTGGAAGAAAATATTCTTTGATGATTCTTTGTAAGGCAAAGTGTTCTTCAGTACCTAGACCCTTTTTCATTCTAAGAACCATTCTTGGAAGAAAATATCATTTGATGATTCTTTGGAAGGCAAAGTGTTCTTCAGTACCTAGACCCTTTTTCATTCTAAGAACCATTCTTGGAAGAAAATATTATTTGATGATTCATTGGAAGTCAATAAGATCTGAATCTGAATAAGCTTTTACATTGTAATGTTCTTTCTTTGAAATAGTGTCTGAGCATTAGTGTTTACCTCAGCGTTTAAAGCTCAACAACAGGAGTTTCAGTAATCTGATACATTTAAACCGATAGGTGTGAGCATGTTTTAAACTGTACCTACAGTCAGGTCCAAAATTAATGGCACCCTTGATAAAGAAGATAAAAAAGACTAGCAAATAAATAATACCTGTATTCTCTAGTCGCCTGGCCCTCGCTACATATTCGTCGCCAGACCCACTGGCTCCAGGTCATCTACAAGTCCATGCTAGGTAAAGCTCCGCCTTATCTCAGTTCACTGGTCATGATGGCAACACCCATCCGTAGCACGCGCTCCAGCAGGTGTATCTCACTGATCATCCCTAAAGCCAACACCTCATTCGGCCGCCTTTCGTTCCAGTTCTCTGCTGCTCAGATTGCACTTCCTATGGCTTCCACTAGATGTCAACAGTGTCCCAGAGCTGTTTACTGCAAACGACCAGGAGCGCGCCTTTCTTGTTATTCTTTTATATTGATGAAGCTATTGTCCGGTTGAAATATTATTGATTATTATGACTAAAAACAACCTGATGATTGATTATAAACATCGGTTGACATTTTTCTACGGACTTTACTGATAGTTTTGGGATTTTTCGTCTGCCTGTTGTGACAGTTAAATAAAGTCCGCCTGTGTGCATGATCTGTCACATGATTTCAGTATATATATACACCTGTTCTGAAAGGCCCCAGAGTCTGCAACACCACTAAGCAAGGCGCACCACCAAGCAAGTGGCACCATGATGACCAAGGAGCTCTCCAAACAGGTCAGGGACAAAGTTGTGGAGAAGTACAGATCAGGGTTGGGTTATAAAAAAATATCTTAAACTTTGAACATCCCATGGAGCACCATTAAATCCATTATTTAAAAAATGGAAAGAATATGGCACCACAACAAACCGGCCAAGAGAGGGACACCCACCAAAACTCATAGACTAGGCAAGGAGGGCATTAATCAGAGAGGCAACAAAGAGACCAAAGATAACCCTGAAGGAGCTGAAAAGCTCCACAGCGGAGGTTGGAGTATCTGTCCATACTCTAGGCATATGGGAGACTCCCCAAACATATGGAAGAAGGTACTCTGGTCAGATGAGACTAAAATTAAGCTTTTTGGCCATCAAGGAAAACGCTATGTCTGACGCAAACCCAACACCTCTCATCACTCCGAGAACACCATTGTTTTTCCATCGGCAGGGACTGGGAAACTGGTCAGAATTGAAGGAATGGTAGATGGCGCCAAATACAGGGAAATTCTTGATGGTAACCTGTTTCAGTCTTCCAGAGATTTGAGACTGGGACGGAGGTTCACCTTCCAGCAGGACAATGACCCTAAGGATACTGCTAAAGCAACACTCGAGTGGTTTAAGGGGAAACATTTAAATGTCTTGGAAGGGCCTAGTCAAAGCCCAGACCTCAATCTGGGCTTTTACCCAGATTGAGGTCTGGGTCAAAGCCCAGACCTCAATGGGGTGGCAGGGTAGCCTAGTGGTTAGAGAGTTGGACTAGTAACCGCAAGGTTGCAAGTTCAAGCTGACAAGGTACAAATCTGTCGTTCTGCCCCTGAACAGGCAGTTAACCCACTGTTCCTAGGCCATCATTGAAAATAAGAATTTGTTCTTAACTGACTTGCCTAGTTAAATAAAGGTTAAATTGAGAATCTGTGGTATGACTTAAAGATTGCTGTACAACAGCAGAACCGATCCAACTTGAAGGAGCTGTATTAGTTTTGCCTTGAAGAATGGGCAAAAATCTATTTTAATTCCAGGTCGTAAGGCAACAAAATAGGAAAAATGCCAAGGGGGGGTGAATACTTCCGCAAGCCTCTGTACAAGTGCTCAGCGAAAGAGATTTTCTTTAACAAGTACTATTTTTTTTCCAAAAAGATAGAGGTCAAAATTATTGGCACCCCTTTTTTCAATACTTCACCTTGCAAGGATAAAGGCACTATGCCTTTATTTACAATGTCGGTCATACCCCGGCCAAATCTGGACGACGCTGGGCCAGTTGTGCGCCGCCCTATGGGACTCCCAATCACGGACGGATGTGATACAGCCTGGATTCGAACCAGGGACTGTACTGACTGACTCCTTTAACAGGGCTAGGATGTTAACATACACACTATACTGCACCACAATCATCTCTGCCCCAGGCACAATCAGTAGGTGAGAGATGTTGGCTAACATGCTTGATGTAATATAACAGAAATATAATGATGGGATGATTCTTCATCATCTTTTCACTCCTATTCCCATTGCAGTGACACTTCCTGATGTCATGCTAAAGATTTGAGTATGGAACCTTATCTTTAGGTAGACTACCATGGCAACCAGCAGAACAGGACCAGAAGACATTATCCAGTGGTAGTGCCCTGCTTGCTCCAAATCACTTTAAAGCGTATTCAGCATTATAGACTACATGAAGAGATTGAAGTTGTAGTCCTGGTTGTAGTTCTTTGTTGCAGGTGGGATGTATGAAATATGGCAGAGTTTTGTTGTTGTTGGTTTTGAGCCTTCGTTTAGTTTAGCTTTAAGTTGACACAGTACGCTCAGTACGTTGGACCTGTGAACGTCAATTAAAGGGGCGACTTTCAAAACACAATTCTGTTTCTGTACACATTTACACAGACACACACGCACGCTTACAGACGTGAGGAAAACAAACCAACACCTCCCAGCAGATATTAATCCACAGATGTCAAATCTAAATCAGTATTCCGTTAACAGCTCACTCGTGCCTCATTAACGGAGGGTCTCCGCGTTACCATGGCTACCCATGGTACCATTAGTCTCTCTGTCAACTCAGACAAACAAGGACCATTACCCGAGGCCTTGACTGGCACATGAGGGGGAAGATGGAGGGAGCTGGGGGACTGACTAGAGTATCACCAGGGTGGGATGAACAACCCTTAAATACAAAACATATAGTAGGACTGAATACAACTACAACATTACTACCTGGTTGTCTGTCAGTGGGTTGAGGACAACCACTACGTTACTATATAACTACCTGGTTACTATATAACCACTACGTTACTATATAACTACCTGGTTGTCTGTCAGTGGGTTGAGGACAACCACTACGTTACTATATAACTACCTGGTTGTCTGTCAGTGGGTTGAATACAACCACTACGTTACTATATAACTACCTGGTTGTCTGTCAGTGGGTTGAGGACAACCACTACGTTACTATATAACCACCTGGTTGTCTGTCAGTGGGTTGAATACAACCACTACGTTACTATATAACCACCTGGTTGTCTGTCAGTGGGTTGAATACAACCACTACGTTACTATATAACTACCTGGTTGTCTGTCAGTGGGTTGAATACAACCACTACGTTACTATATAACTACCTGGTTGTCTGTCAGTGGGTTGAATACAACCACTATGTTACTATATAACTACCTGGTTACTATATAACTACCTGGTTGTCTGTCAGTGGGTTGAATACAACCACTACGTTACTATATAACTACCTGGTTACTATATAACTACCTGGTTGTCTGTCAGTGGGTTGAGGACAACCACTACGTTACTATATAACTACCTGGTTGTCTGTCAGTGGGTTGAATACAACCACTACGTTACTATATAACTACCTGGTTGTCTGTCAGTGGGTTGAAGACAACCACTACGTTACTATATAACTACCTGGTTACTATATAACTACCTGGTTACTATATAACTACCTGGTTGTCTGTCAGTGGGTTGAATACAACCACTACGTTACTATATAACTACCTGGTTACTATATAACTACCTGGTTACTATATAACTACCTGGTTGTCTGTCAGTGGGTTGAAGACAACCACTACGTTACTATATAACTACCTGGTTGAATACAACCACTACGTTACTATATAACTACCTGGTTGTCTGTCAGTGGGTTGAATACAACCACTACGTTACTATATAACTACCTGGTTGTCTGTCAGTGGGTTGAATACAACCACTATGTTACTATATAACTACCTGGTTACTATATAACTACCTGGTTGTCTGTCAGTGGGTTGAATACAACCACTACGTTACTATATAACTACGTGGTTACTATATAACTACCTGGTTGTCTGTCAGTGGGTTGAAGACAACCGCTACGTTACTATATAACTACCTGGTTACTATATAACTACCTGGTTGTCTGTCAGTGGGTTGAGGACAACCACTACGTTACTATATAACTACCTGGTTGTCTGTCAGTGGGTTGAATACAACCACTACGTTACTATATAACTACCTGGTTGTCTGTCAGTGGGTTGAATACAACCACTACGTTACTATATAACTACCTGGTTGTCTGTCAGTGGGTTGAATACAACCACTACGTTACTATATAACTACCTGGTTGTCTGTCAGTGGGTTGAATACAACCACTACGTTACTATATAACTACCTGGTTGTCTGTCAGTGGGTTGAATACAACCACTACGTTACTATATAACTACCTGGTTACTATATAACCACCTGGTTGAAGACAACCACTACGTTACTATATAACTACCTGGTTGTCTGTCAGTGGGTTGAATACAACCACTACGTTACTATATAACTACCTGGTTGTCTGTCAGTGGGTTGAGGACAACCACTACGTTACTATATAACTACCTGGTTGTCTGTCAGTGGGTTGAATACAACCACTACGTTACTATATAACTACCTGGTTGTCTGTCAGTGGGTTGAATACAACCACTATGTTACTATATAACTACCTGGTTACTATATAACTACCTGGTTACTATATAACTACCTGGTTACTATATAACTACCTGGTTACTATATAACTACCTGGTTGTCTGTCAGTGGGTTGAATACAACCACTACGTTACTATATAACTACCTGGTTACTATATAACTACCTGGTTGTCTGTCAGTGGTTTGAATACAACCACTATGTTACTATATAACTACCTGGTTGTCTGTCAGTGGGTTGAGGACAACCACTACGTTACTATATAACTACCTGGTTACTATATAACTACCTGGTTGTCTGTCAGTGGGTTGAATACAACCACTACGTTACTATATAACTACCTGGTTGTCTGTCAGTGGGTTGAATACAACCACTACGTTACTATATAACTACCTGGTTGTCTGTCAGTGGGTTGTATAATGCAGTGCGGAGCCGGAGCGTTGGGCATTAAGTGGCTGCCATGTTCCCAGGTAAGAGGCCATCTCTCTAATGGCACTCCAGCGAACGCCCTTGGCAGTTTGAAAACGAGCCCATTAAGTAGGAACACTTTAATGTATAATTACGCTACCGACGCCACTCTGTGGGTTAAATCATTACGCCTGAGAATAGAAAAACAACACACAAAAAAAAACTAATCAAACCTTCTCAAAAGCCTATCAAAACAATTAAGGAATGGAGATTGCCTTTGATATGAACACATGAAAGGCGGTTGCCGTGGAGTCGTTAAGCGAAGGCATTGGGACGGCGGTGACGCGTAAACACAAACTACAGAGAGGTAGTTTGTGTTTAATACTTTAGAACAGGGCACATAGAGGCACCCTATTCCCTATGTAGTGCACTACTTTAAAACAGGGCACATAGAAGCTCTGGTGCACTACATACGGGAATAGGGTGCCATTTGCGACAGCCCCCGGAGTGGTGACATCACGCCTCCTCCTGGCATAATGTGTTGTGTGCCAGGACCTCGTGTTAAAGGTCGACTCAAATCAAGGCACTGGTACTCCAGTGTGGAAGAGAATATCCATTCAGCATATGTATTGAAAAACATGTATATCAAAACACCCAAAACCCTTGAAAATGAACGATACACACAACGCCTCAATGAAACTCTTATTAGGACAATATTTTAACATGTAACCTACACCATCAATCTGACACCACACTATCTTAATCTGACACCACACTATCTTAATCTGACACCACGTTATCTTTAATCTGACATCACACTATCTTTAATCTGACATCACACTATCTTTAATCTGACACCACATTATCTTTAATCTGACACCACGTTATCTTTAATCTGACATCACACTATCTTTAATCTGACACCACGTTATATTTAATCTGACACCACGTTATCTTTAATCTGACACCACACTATCTTAATCTGACACCACGTTATCTTTAATCTGACACCACGTTATCTTTAATATGACACTACATTATCTTTAATCTGCCACTACATTATCTTTAATCTATCACTACATTATCTTTAATCTGACACCCCATTATCTTTAATCTGCAACTACATTATCTTTAATCTGACACCACATTATCTTTAATCTGACACCACGTTATCTTTAATCTACCACCACATTATCTTTAACCGGACACCACGTTATCTTTAATATGACACTCCATTATCTTTAATCTGCCACTACATTATCTTTAATCTATCACTACATTATCTTTAATATGACACCACGCTATCTTTAATATGACACTCCATTATCTTTAATCTACCACTACATTATCTTTAACCGGACACTGCGTTATCTTTAATATGACACCACGTTATCTTTAATCTATCACTACATTATCTTTAATCTATCACTACATTATCTTTAATCTATCACTACATTATCTTTAATCTATCACTACATTATCTTTAATCTATCACTACATTATCTTTAATCAGACACCACATTATCTTAAATCAGACACCACACTTTAGAGCCAGAACCCAACCTTGGCTCATAATTATTATAATTTAGAATAATAATCGCTTGCTAAAATGTTAATTAGTATGGAATTGGTAGCTATGCAATTGATTCAAAAAAACACTACCAAGGATGTACTGTAAATCAATTATGTAACGTAAATTATGTCATCAAACAATAATTTGCTTAACGAAATTGAGTAAAAACAGAATGTACATAGAGATCCATTCCAAACAGTCAGGCTTGTCGCCCGGCGCTGAGAGAAGGATTAAAGATGACTACTCTCACCCTCTTCGTCACGTCCTTCTGATATCCAGTACAAAGGACCGCCAGATTAAAGAGCATCAAAAGACTCCAAACGTGACAATGGCACTCTTTCAACAAACAGCCCAAATAGAAGATACCTGTTTGAAGGATTAGAGAGACCTGTCACAAAAGTCTAATTGCTCCTTTTCCAAGTTCCATTTACCTCCGTCAACTCATAATGATTTAAAGTGCACAGTCTTCCAAGAAACCGTGTAGAGAATGTGATGCTAATAGCTAACCGAGTCGTAATTATTCTAGCTAGGACTGAATTCAAATGCGCAGTTTCCTTATAATCATATACATTTTGGTGCTTCCATTCGCATATACACAGATATACAAAACATTATGAACACCTGCTCTTTCCATGACATAGACTGACCAGGTGAGTCCAGGTGAAAACTATGATCCCTTATTGATGTCACTTGTTAAATCCACTTCAATCACTGTAGATGAAGGGGAGGAGACAGGCTTAAAGAAGGATGTTAAAGCCTTGAAGACATGGATTGTGATGTGTGTCATTGAAAGGGTGAACGGGCAAGACTAAATATTTAAGTGCCTTTGAACGGGGTGTGGTAGTAGGTGCCAGGCGCACCGGTTTGTGTCAAGAACTGCAAAGCTGCTGGGTTTTCCCACTCTCAACAGTTTTTCCTGTGTGTATCAAGAACGGTCCACCACCCAAAGGACATCCAGCCAACTTGACACAACTGTGAGAAGCATTGGAGTCAACATGAGCCAGCATCCCTGTGGAACGCTTTCAACACCTTGTAGAGTCCATGTCCTGATGAACTGAGGCTGTTCTGGGGGCAAAAAGGATGGGGGACTGTGGGGTGCAACTCAATATTAGGAAGGTGTCCTTAATGTATGGTATAGTCAGTGTACATGTTTGTAGAACACAATTCAGCATTATCGTCCTTCAAACATAACACCGAAACCATCAGCATCTCACTAATCTCGTATCGTCAAAAGCTAATGGCCCGTGCCGTTCTCAAATCTTCGACGGTTATGGGCATTTGACTGCGATCCCTTGTAACCCTCTGAAGTTGTAATGGACTTATCATAATGTTTTACATCTCCCTTGAGATTGGCATGCCCACAAAATGGCCACCCATTGTGAGAATCTCACACTTCCCCACTGTTTATACATGCACCGCTACTGCTGAAAATAAAATGCAAATGAACAGTCATTCATCTTAAAGGAGAAGGGATGGGATGCATTTTCTGTCAGAGAATCTCTCTTGTGGTACTTTTTAAAAAGACTCTGGGGTTTTCCAGCGTCTCTCGTGAGGCATCAACTATTGTTGATCAAATTAACACATTTCCATATTACCATGGCCACAGAAGTGGAGTTTCTCTTTCTGGCCAGTCCCTCATAAATTTGCCTCAGCTGGATCGTTCAGTTCAGTCATCCCCCCCCCCCCACGCAAGGTTGTCATCGCTTCGGGGCGTTTATATTTTAGGACAACTGCTGAGCTCACTCCTGAGGGCAGGTTGTAATTCATCTGAAGACACATCCTATGAGAGGCCTTTGTTCATACTATATAACGCTGTCATAAGCTATAGGTGTGCACAGCGATCATAGCTCACAGGATTTGATTTATTTGGGGGTAAACAATTGTACAGTTAAAATGTACAAACAAAGCCAGAAGGATCACATCATTAAAGCATTTAACAACAAAAGTTTCTCAAAAAGGTTAAACATAATTATATGCTCTGTTAGATTATACCTTCGTTTTTTTATACATTTTTGTATTCCCTAAATGAAGGTTTGCTGGCACTACTCGATTGAAGGCAGATGTATATCTTCACAGTGACCAGAACATTCCGCTCTCCTCTGGGCTTTACTGCAGGAGACTGGCTGGATGCCGCATGCCACATTCGCAGCGGGTATGCCGCGCTTCTTCTCCATGGTCTCAATGTTGCTAGGCTACCTCCATTCTCAGTTTTTGTTTTGTTTGAAAATCTCCTGTTCGATAAAGCGGCTCAAGGGAGACCTGTGGGTTTGAACACTGAGTAATGTGAAACTGCAAAGGCCACTGACAGTACTAATAGGTTTTCGTTTGCTTTTACAATAGACCTTTTCTTTTTCTTTGACTCTGTAGCACAACAGCAATACGTCTGCTGCACCCCCCCATCACAATCCTCCCCATAAAAAGATAAGATTAATTTCTTTCAATCAGTATATGTTATTTTTCTTCCCCACAGCATTTCATTTGAGTTATCACTGTGGTGCCACTAATGTATCTCTGTGTGTTATCACTGTGGTGGCACTAATGTATCTCTGTGTGTTATCACTGTGGTGGCACTAATGTATCTCTGTGAGTTATCACTGTGGTGGCACTAATGTATCTCTGTGTGTTATCACTGTGGTGGCACTAATGTATCTCTGTGAGTTATCACTGTGGTGGCACTAATGTATCTCTGTGTGTTATCACTGTGGTGCCACTAATGTATATCTGTGAGTTATCTCTGTGTGTTATCACTGTGGTGGTGCTAATGTATATATGTGAGTTATCACTGTGGTGCCACTAATGTATCTCTGTGTGTTATCACTGTGGTGCCACTAATGTATATCTGTGTGTTATCACTGTGGTGGCACTAATGTATCTCTGTGTGTTATCACTGTGGTGCCACTAATGTATCTCTGTGTGTTATCACTGTGGTGCCACTAATGTATATCTGTGAGTTATCACTGTGGTGCCACTAATGTATCTCTGTGAGTTATCACTGTGGTGGCACTAATGTATCTCTGTGTGTTATCACTGTGGTGCCACTAATGTATATCTGTGAGTTATCTCTGTGTGTTATCACTGTGGTGGTGCTAATGTATATATGTGAGTTATCACTGTGGTGCCACTAATGTATCTCTGTGTGTTATCACTGTGGTGCCACTAATGTATATCTGTGTGTTATCACTGTGGTGGCACTAATGTATCTCTGTGTGTTATCACTGTGGTGCCACTAATGTATATCTGTGAGTTATCACTGTGGTGGCACTAATGTATCTCTGTGAGTTATCACTGTGGTGGCACTAATGTATCTCTGTGTTATCACTGTGGTGCCACTAATGTATATCTGTGAGTTATCACTGTGGTGCCACTAATGTATCTCTGTGTGTTATCACTGTGGTGCCACTAATGTATATCTGTGAGTTATCACTGTGGTGCCACTAATGTATCTCTGTGTGTTATCACTGTGGTGCCACTAATGTATATATGTGAGTTATCTCTGTGGTGCCACTAATGTATCTCTGTGTGTTATCACTGTGGTGCCACTAATGTATATCTGTGTGTTATCACTGTGGTGCCACTAATGTATCTCTGTGTGTTATCACTGTGGTGCCACTAATGTATATCTGTGAGTTATCTCTGTGTGTTATCACTGTGGTGGTGCTAATGTATATATGTGAGTTATCACTGTGGTGCCACTAATGTATCTCTGTGTGTTATCACTGTGGTGCCACTAATGTATATCTGTGTGTTATCACTGTGGTGGCACTAATGTATCTCTGTGTGTTATCACTGTGGTGCCACTAATGTATCTATGTGTGTTATCACTGTGGTGCCACTAATGTATATCTGTGTGTTATCACTGTGGTGCCACTAATGTATCTCTGTGTGTTATCACTGTGGTGCCACTAATGTATATCTGTGTGTTATCACTGTGGTGCCACTAATGTATCTCTGTGTGTTATCACTGTGGTGCCACTAATGTATATCTGTGAGTTATCTCTGTGTGTTATCACTGTGGTGGTGCTAATGTATATATGTGAGTTATCACTGTGGTGCCACTAATGTATCTCTGTGTGTTATCACTGTGGTGCCACTAATGTATATCTGTGTGTTATCACTGTGGTGGCACTAATGTATCTCTGTGTGTTATCACTGTGGTGCCACTAATGTATCTCTGTGTGTTATCACTGTGGTGCCACTAATGTATCTCTGTGTGTTATCACTGTGGTGCCACTAATGTATCTCTGTGTGTTATCACTGTGGTGCCACTAATGTATCTCTGTGTGTTATCACTGTGGTGCCACTAATGCATATCTGTGAGTTATCACTGTGGTGCCACTAATGTATCTCTGTGTGTTATCACTGTGGTGCCACTAATGTATCTCTGTGTGTTATCACTGTGGTGCCACTAATGTATCTCTGTGAGTTATCACTGTGGTGCCACTAATGTATCTCTGTGTGTTATCACTGTGGTGCCACTAATGTATATCTGTGTGTTATCACTGTGGTGCCACTAATGTATCTCTGTGAGTTATCACTGTGGTGGCATAAAAGCACTATAAAATAACTATAACTATAACCAGATAGTTAACCTTATCAGCCTATAGTTAACCAGACATTTAACCAGATCAGCCTACAGTTAGCCAGATCAGCCTACAGTTAACCAGATAGTTAACCTTATCAGCCTATAGTTAACCAGACAGTTAGCCAGATCAGCCTACAGTTAACCAGATAGTTAACCTTATCAGCCTATAGTTAACCAGACAGTTAACCAGATCAGCCTACAGTTAACCAGATAGTTAACCTTATCAGCCTATAGTTAACCAGATAGGTAACCAGATCAGCCTACAGTTAACCAGATAGGTAACCAGATCAGCCTATAGTTAACCAGACAGTTAACCAGATCAGCCTACAGTTAGCCAGATCAGCCTACAGTTAACCAGATAGTTAACCAGATCAGCCAACAGTTAACCAGGTCAGACCATAGTTAATCAAATAGTTAGCTAGATCAGCCTATATTTAACCAGATAGTTAACCAGATAGGTAACCAGATAGTTAACCAGATAGTTAACCAGATAGGTAACCAGATCAGCCTACAGTTAACCAGATAGGTAACCAGATCAGCCTATAGTTAACCAGACAGTTAACCAGATCAGCCTACAGTTAGCCAGATAGTTAACCAGATAAGCCTACAGTTAGCCAGATAGTTAACCAGATAAGCCTATAGTTAACCAGATAGGTAACCAGATCAGCATACAGTTAGCCAGATCAGCCTACAGTTAACCAGATAGTTAACCAGATCAGCCAACAGTTAACCAGGTCAGACCATAGTTAATCAAATAGTTAGCTAGATCAGCCTATATTTAACCAGATAGTTAACCAGATAGTTAACCAGATCAGACTACAGTTCACCAGATAGTTAACCAGATTAGCCAACAGTTCACCAGATAGTTAACCAGATTAGCCTATAGTTAACCAGATATTTAACCAGATTAGCCAACAGTTCACCAGATAGTTAACCAGATTAGCCTATAGTTAACCAGATATTTAACCAGATTAGCCTATAGTTAACCAGATATTTAACCAGATTAGCCTGTAGTTAACCAGATATTTAACCAGATTAACCTATAGATAACCAGATAGTTAACCAGATTAGCCTATAGTTAACCAAATAGTTAACCAGCTATTTAACCAGATTAGCCTGTAGTTAACCAGATATTTAACCAGATTAGCCTATAGTGAACCAGATATTTAACCAGATTAGCCTATAGTTAACCAGATCAGCCTGTAGTTAACCAGATATTTAACCAGATTTGCTTATAGTTAACCAGATATTTAACCAGAATAGCCTATAGTTAACCAGATATTTAACCAGATTAGCCTACAGTTAACCATATCAGCCTACATTAACCAGATAGTTAACCAGATAGTTAACCAGATCGGACTACAGTTAACCAGATCAGCCTACAGTTAACCAGATAGTTAACCTTATCAGCCTATAGTTAACCAGACAGTTAACCAGATCAGCCTACAGTTAACCAGATAGTTAACCAGATAAGCCTATAGTTAACCAGACAGTTAACCAGATCAGCCTACAGTTAACCAGATAGTTAACCAGATAAGCCTATAGTTAACCAGATAGGTAACCAGATCAGCCTATAGTTAACCAGACATTTAACCAGATCAGCCTACAGTTAGCCAGATCAGCCTACAGTTAACCAGATAGTTAACCTTATCAGCCTATAGTTAACCAGACAGTTAACCAGATCAGCCTACAGTTAGCCAGATAGTTAACCAGATAAGCCTATAGTTAACCAGACAGTTAGCCAGATCAGCCTACAGTTAGCCAGATAGTTAACCTTATCAGCCTATAGTTAACCAGACAGTTAACCAGATCAGCCTACAGTTAGCCAGATAGTTAACCAGATAAGCCTATAGTTAACCAGACAGTTAGCCAGATCAGCCTACAGTTAACCAGATAGTTAACCTTATCAGCCTATAGTTAACCAGACAGTTAACCAGATCAGCCTACAGTTAGCCAGATAGTTAACCAGATCAGCCTATAGTTAACCAGACAGTTAACCAGATCAGCCTACAGTTAACCAGATCAGCCTATAGTTAACCAGATCAGCCTACAGTTAACCAGATAGGTAACCAGATCAGCCTACAGTTAACCAGATAAGCCTACAGTTAGCCAGATAGTTAACCAGATAAGCCTATAGTTAACCAGATAGGTAACTAGATCAGCCTACAGTTAGCCAGATCAGCCTACAGTTAACCAGATAGTTAACCAGATCAGCCAACAGTTAACCAGGTCAGACCATAGTTAATCAAATAGTTAGCTAGATCAGCCTATATTTAACCAGATAGTTAACCAGATAGTTAACCAGATCAGACTACAGTTCACCAGATAGTTAACCAGATTAGCCAACAGTTCACCAGATAGTTAACCAGATTAGCCTATAGTTAACCAGATGTTTAACCAGATCAGCCAACAGTTCACCAGATAGTTAACCAGATTAGCCTATAGTTAACCAGATATTTAACCAGATTAGCCAACAGTTCACCAGATAGTTAACCAGATATTTAACCAGATTAGCCTATAGTTAACCAGATATTTAACCAGATTAGCCTGTAGTTAACCAGATATTTAACCAGATTAACCTATAGATAACCAGATAGTTAACCAGATTAGCCTATAGTTAACCAAATAGTTAACCAGCTATTTAACCAGATTAGCCTGTAGTTAACCAGCTATTTAACCAGATTAGCCTATAGTTAACCAGATCAGCCTGTAGTTAACCAGATATTTAACCAGATTCGCCTATAGTTAACCAGATATTTAACCAGAATAGCCTATAGTTAACCAGATATTTAACCAGATTAGCCTACAGTTAACCATATCAGCCTATATTAACCAGATAGTTAACCGGATAGTTAACCAGATATTTAACCAGATTAGCCTATAGTTAACCAGATCAGCCTGTAGTTAACCAGATATTTAACCAGAATAGCGTATAGTTAACCAGATATTTAACCAGATTAGCCTACAGTTAACCATATCAGCCTATATTAACCAGATATTTAACCGGATAGTTAACCAGATATTTAACCAGATTAGCCTACAGTTAACCATATCAGCCTATATTAACCAGATATTTAACCGGATAGTTAACCAGATAGTTAACCAGATTAGCCTACAGTTAACCATATCAGCCTATATTAACCAGATATTTAACCGGATAGTTAACCAGATAGTTAACCACATCGGACTACAGTTAACCAGATCAGGCTATATTAACCAGATATTTAACCAGAATAGCCTATAGTTAACCAGATATTTAACCAGATTAGCCTACAGTTAACCATATCAGCCTATATTAACCAGATAGTTAACCGGATAGTTAACCATATCAGCCTATATTAACCAGATAGTTAACCAGATAGTTAACCAGATCGGACTACAGTTCACCAGATAGTTAACCAGATTAGCCAACAGTTCACCAGATAGTTAACCAGATTAGCCTATAGTTAACCAGATGTTTAACCAGATCAGCCAACAGTTCACCAGATAGTTAACCAGATTAGCCTATAGTTAACCAGATATTTAACCAGATTAGCCTACAGTTAACCAGATCAGGCTATATTAACCAGATAGTTAACCGGATAGTTAACCAGATCAGGCTACATTAACCAGATAGTTAACCGGATAGTTAACCAGATCAGGCTACATTAACCAGATAGTTAACCGGATAGTTAACCAGATCAGGCTACATTTAACAGCAGGACGTTTTATAGGCTGATCTGCTATATGTATTTCTGTGTATATATTTTGTTAATAGTTCACTATAGTGTTCTGGTCCGTGGTCCGCTTACTCGTCATCTTTCTAGTGAGATATTGGACATGATCCAAGAAAGGACTGGGCAACATTGTGGGCTCCCAAGGTTAATTGGTGAACGGGCAAGCTGCTCGCCGGCCTGGTCGCAATTCCAAAGCCTCTTGTTCTGTCCCCTGATTTGCTGTGAGCGATGACACAGCGTCTGCAGAGAGCGTTTTGAACCTGCGCCCAGGGGGAGGCTCCTTGAACCCTATGGGGCAGCACACTGCGACCCTGTGAACCCAGGCGCGTGGCCACCTGATTTCCCCAGAGCCCCGGCTCTGTGACCCGCCGACCCCTGCTTCTCTTTCAGCCCCATGTAAATGCCCCCCCCCCTCCCCCAGTCAGAGAGACAACAGAGACTGATACAGCTAAGGGATAAGAGGCACTAGTCCAGCCAGTAGTCCCAACATGCCACTGGACATAAATGGATTTAGATCTTTGATTTGTCTGGACATGTCTTGACCTACTACGATGTTGAATGATGTCTGGACTACGATGTTGAATGATGTCTGGACTACGATGTTGAATGATGTCTGGACTATGATGTTGAATGATGTCTGGACTACGATGTTGAATGATGTCTGGACTACGATGTTGAATGATGTCTGGACTACGATGTTGAATGATGTCTGGACTACGATGTTGAATGATGTCTGGACTACGATGTTGAATGATGTCTGGACTACGATGTTGAATGATGTCTGGACTATGATGTTGAATGATGTCTGGACTATGATGTTGAATGATGTCTGGACTACGATGTTGAATGATGTCTGGACTATGATGTTGAATGATGTCTGGACTATGATGTTGAATGATGTCTGTCTTGTCCTACTATGATGTTGAATGATGTCTGGACTATGATGTTGAATGATGTCTGTTTTGTCTGGACTATGATGTTGAATGATGTCTGTTTTGTCCAACTATGATGTTGAATGATGTCTGTCTTGTCCTACTATGATGTTGAATGATGTCTGTCTTGTCCTACTATGATGTTGAATGATGTCTGTTTTGTCTGGACTATGATGTTGAATGATGTCTGTTTTGTCCAACTATGATGTTGAATGATGTCTGTCTTGTCCTACTATGATGTTGAATGATGTCTGTCTTGTCCTACTATGATGTTGAATGATGTCTGTTTTGTCCTATTATGATGTTGAATGATGTCTGTTTTGTCCTACTATGATGTTGAATGATGTCTGTTTTGTCCTACTATGATGTTGAATGATGTCTGTCTTGTCCTACTATGATGTTGAATGATGTCTGTCTTGTCCTACTATGATGTTGAATGATGTCTGTTTTGTCCTACTATGATGTTGAATGATGTCTGTTTTGTCCTACTATGATGTTGAATGATGTCTGTTTTGTCCTACTATGATGTTGAATGATGTCTGTTTTGCCCGGACTACGATGTTGAATTATGTCTGTTTTGCCCGGACTACGATGTTGAATGATGTCTGTTTTGTCCTACTATGATGTTGAATTATGTCTGTTTTGCCCGGACTACGATGTCTCTTATGTCCTACTTTGTAACGTCAACATATTTGAATTGTTAGATTGTAATGGGAAACAGTTTTTCAGTACTTCATGAATGAATTCGTTTTGTTGTCTCTACTTCAATGTACAGTACAGTATTTGGGTCTTTTGAGTTCAGCATCCTTAGAGCTATGTTTAGGCCCACCCACTGTTCCATATCTGCGTATGTAGATCCATTTCCCCTGTGTTTATCCAAAGCAAACTCCATAAAGGCATATATGAATATTTTAGCGGCTCTTCTGCTCATGGCGAAAGGTTATTATGGCCCATGCAGGTAAAGTGTTCTGTTGTTGTTAGCAGCTACAGAGCAAATGGCTTATTCAACATAGATAATTACTCCATGCAAAACGCTTTCATGAGTCATTGGTTTCAGCTAGCCAGAAGTCATGCCGTGTACTGCTACCAGTACATGTTTCCCTCCCAACTCTAAACAGATAGGTACTGCTACCACATCATGTTTCCCTCACAACTCTAAACAGATAGGAACTGCTACCAGTACATGTTTCCCTCCCAACTCTAAACAGATAGGTACTGCTACCACATCATGTTTCCCTCACAACTCTAAACAGATAGGAACTGCTACCACATCATGTTTCCCTCCCAACTCTAAACAGATAGGAACTGCTACCACATCATGTTTCCCTCCCAACTCTAAACAGATAGGAACAGCTAGCACATCATGTTTCCCTCCCAACTCTAAACAGATAGGAACTGCTACCACATCATGTTTCCCTCCCAACTGAAACAGATAGGAACTGCTACCACATCATGTTTCCCTCCCAACTGAAACAGATAGGAACTGCAATACGTCTGTTTTCTTTTCAGGTGACTGACCACGAATTTCCCTAACAGGGTGTCTTTCACCCGCCGGTGTGCACCGGACATTATTAAGACGGACGACGCTGTCACGGGGAGGACGGTGTTGTCACCGTATGAGTGTTTTTGCTCTACTCTGTTAACGTTATCGTGGCTGATGGTGTTGTTATTCTATTCTCAGAGCACGATGTGCTGATCACTGTGAAAAATAACGCTTAGCATAGAAAACGTAGCCATTGAAATACATTTGACGGGTATGTGGTGCATCTCATCTACAGGTAACTGCCAAAATAAAGGAAACACGAGTAAAAAAGGGATACAAAGTATATTGAAAGCAGGTGCTTCCACACAGGTGTGGTTCCTGAGTAGCTATACTGTATGAACGAGCCACAGCCAAAGAAAAGCAAACCTCAAACGAAATTGATTGTTACTGAGAGCTATTTATTCGGCTAGTGGTTTAAACAATACTGTACATTCAACTAGCATAAGGCAAGGCTAGCGAACACAGGCATCTTTAGGAACACCTTCCTAATACTGAGTTGCCCTCGGAACAGCCTCAATTGGTCGGGGCACAGACTCTACAAGGTGTTAAAGGAGTTTCACAGGGATGCTGGCCCATGTTGACTCCAGGTTGGCTGGATGTCCTCTGGGTGGTGGACCATTCTTGATACACACGGGAAACTGTTGAGCGGGGAAAAACCCAGCAGCGTTGCGATTCTTGACACTCAAACCGGTGCACCTGGCACCTACTACCACACCCTATTCAAAGGCACATAAATCTTCTGTCTTCACCCTGGCACAAATACACAATTTCAATGTTTCAATTATCTCAAGGCTTAAACATCCTTCTTTAAACCTGTCTCCTCCCCTTCATCGACACTGATTGAAATGGATTTAACAAGTGACATCAATAAGGGATTATATCTTTCACCTGGATTCACCTGGTCAGTCTATCATGGAAAGAGCAGGTGTTCTTAATGTGCTGTACACTCAGTACAAATGAGCCCCTTGAATGGTAAAGGAAATTGTATGCATTAAGGCTACACACTAATCACAGTAGAGATACTAGCGCTGCCATTGAAAACCTTTCAGCATTCCTACGCTCACTATTCCATCTAGTACAGCTACTGTTAGTCATGGAGGTGGTGCTGTGGCTGCAATGGAAACAACATTATTTGTGTTGTAGTTGGACTAGTAGCACAACTTCACACCTTCCCATGACAAGTCATGCATGTTAATGTCCTCTCTCCCCCTCTCTACCTCTCTCTGTCTCTTCTCTCCCCCTCCCTCTCTCTCTCTCTCCCTCTCTCCCCCTCCCTCCCTCCCTCCCTCTCTCTCTCTCTCCCCTACTCGCTCTCTTCCTCTCCCTCTCTCTCCCCCTCTCGCTCTCTCCCTCTCTCTCTCCCTCCCCTCCCTCTCTCCCCCTCCCTCTCTTTACCTCTCTACCTCTCTCTCCCTGCCTCTCTCTCGCTCTCTCTCCCTACCTCTCTCTCTCCCTCTCTCTCTCTGTCTCTCTTGCTATCTCTCTCTCTCCGTCTCTCTCTCTCTCCCCCTCTGTCTCTCTTGCTATCTCTCTCTCCGTCTCTCTCTCTCTCTCCCTACCTCTCTCTCTCCCCCCTCTCTCCCTCTCTGTCTCTCTTGCTATCTCTCTCTCCGTCTCTCTCTGTCCTTTAGGATGCTGAAGCAGGTGTGATAAATGCTGCCGTTTAAATCAAAGCCCTCCTCCTCTCTCCCCCTACCTGACTCTGGGGAGAGGAGGATGTCTCCATGCAGATTGATATCAGGGGGCCCGGCCATATCCTGCAAGGGCTGAGTGATGGTCTGTCTGGATAAAAAATGAACTTCATTCCCAGCACGCCGGCTATGATTCATGTTCCCCCCCCCCCCGTACCACAGTACACTGCTCTCTCCCTGGAAACATATGGGCTACATGTTCCAGTGTAGCACCACCTGCCCACCCCAGCAAATCCCATTACCGTGTGGGTCTCTGTGTGTGTGTGTGTCTTATACTCTGCTGCATCCAAAGTGACCATTTAGTTTCCGTTAACCAGCTGAAATATTTAATAACCTCTTAGCTGGGTTGGCTTTTTTAACATTGGACATTTTTCGTTAGATGCCATTTTCGTTATTTTTTCTTCTTCAAAGCGGGTGGCACACGAGCAAACCCTTTTCCGTCGTCAAGGTGATCAGTGAGAGGACACCGTTGTACCGGAATGGTTTGAAGCAGAGACGTATGTATCCTAGTTAAAAACTCTTGACTAGGATATGAAAGTGCTGCTATCTCCACTTGGTGTCTGTGTGTGAAGGGTGCTCATTGTGGCTGTGAGCTGAGTATCATCCTGGCAGCCATCTTGTGTGAGACAGACTGGCACAGTATGCCCAGAAGGAGCCTGCAGTCGGAGGACACTGTGACCTCACCTTGAGTCACATGTTATAGGAGACAGCTGCAGACAGCTCCGTTCTGCCCTGATACTGTTTGACAGTCAAACGTAGACTCTGGGTGGAATTAGTCAGAGCTTGCATGCTGTCCCCTTTCCTTCAACGAGGACACAGTAAAAACACGTGAGTGGGTAGTGAGGAAGAGGAGGAAAGGAGAACATGTGAGTGGGTTGTGAGGAAGAGGAGGAAAGGAGAACATGTGAGTGGGTAGTGAGGAAGAGGAGGAAAGGAGAACACGTGAGTGGGTAGTGAGGAAGAGGAGGAAAGGAGAACATGTTAGTGGGTAGTGAGGAAGAGGAGGAAAGGAGAACATGTGAGAGGGTAGTGAGGAAGAGGAGGAAAGGAGAACATGAAGTCATTCTTCAGATTCCAATGATTTTACTTCAGAAGGAGATTTGCACTGTGTCGAGGTGACTAGTACGGGCCTCCTCCCAGACCGACGTACTAGGTTCACTAACGCGCAGGTAGTCTTTGCCTGTGGATCTTCTCTTGACCACACAGGTTGGGTCAAGTCCCACCACGAGCCGTAGCTCTGGATTATCTCGCGGTATGAGCTTCTATCCCGGGTGAGGGGGCCTCCCTGTCTTCCTACCCGAGGCTGAGTTAGCAGTGAACCCCTGGTCTCCACTTTATCAACCAGCCCACCCCTCCTGGTCTATCTCTGCTTGCCACAGAGGTTAGCTCCCTCCTGGTCTATCTCTGCTTGCCACAGAGGTTAGCTCCCTCCTGGTCCATCTCTGCTTGCCACAGAGGTTAGCTCCCTCCTGGTCTATATCTGCTTGCCACAGAGGTTAGCTCCCTCCTGGTCTGTATCTGCTAGCCACAGAGGTTAGCTCCCTCCTGGTCTATCTTTGCTAGCCACAGAGGTTAGCTCCCTCCTGGTCCATCTCTGCTAGCCACAGAGGTTAGCTCCCTCCTGGTCTATCTTTGCTAGCCACAGAGGTTAGCTACCTCCTGGTCTATATCTACTAGCCACAGAGGTTAGCTCCCTCCTGGTCCATCTCTGCTTGCCACAGAGGTTAGCTACCTCCTGGTCTATATCTGCTAGCCACAGAGGTTAGCTACCTCCTGGTCTATATCTGCTAGCCACAGAGGTTAGCTCCCTCCTGGTCTATCTTTACTAGCCACAGAGGTTAGCTCCCTCCTGGTCTATATCTACTAGCCACAGAGGTTAGCTCCCTCCTGGTCTATATCTACTAGCCACAAAGGTTAGCTCCCTCCTGGTCTATCTCTGCTTGCCACAGAGGTTAGCTACCTCCTGGTCTATCTCTGCTAGCCACAGAGGTTAGCTACCTCCTGGTCTATATCTACTAGCCACAGAGGTTAGCTCCCTCCTGGTCTATCTCTGCTTGCCACAGAGGTTAGCTCCCTCCTGGTCTATCTCTGCTTGCCACAGAGGTTAGCTCCCTCCTGGTCTATCTCTGCTTGCCACAGAGGTTAGCTCCCTCCTGGTCCATCTCTGCTTGCCACAGAGGTTAGCTACCTCCTGGTCTATATCTACTAGCCACAGAGGTTAGCTCCCTCCTGGTCTATCTCTGCTTGCCACAGAGGTTAGCTCCCTCCTGGTCTATCTCTGCTTGCCACAGAGGTTAGCTCCCTCCTGGTCTATCTCTGCTTGCCACAGAGGTTAGCTCCCTCCTGGTCCATCTCTGCTTGCCACAGAGGTTAGCTCCCTCCTGGTCTATATCTGCTTGCCACAGAGGTTAGCTCCGTCCTGGTCTATATCTGCTAGCCACAGAGGTTAGCTCCCTCCTGGTCTATCTTTGCTAGCCACAGAGGTTAGCTCCCTCCTGGTCCATCTCTGCTAGCCACAGAGGTTAGCTCCCTCCTGGTCTATCTTTGCTAGCCACAGAGGTTAGCTACCTCCTGGTCTATATCTACTAGCCACAGAGGTTAGCTCCCTCCTGGTCCATCACTGCTTGCCACAGAGGTTAGCTACCTCCTGGTCTATATCTGCTAGCCACAGAGGTTAGCTACCTCCTGGTCTATATCTGCTAGCCACAGAGGTTAGCTCCCTCCTGGTCTATCTTTACTAGCCACAGAGGTTAGCTACCTCCTGGTCTATCTTTGCTAGCCACAGAGGTTAGCTCCCTCCTGGTCTATATCTGCTAGCCACAGAGGTTAGCTACCTCCTGGTCTATATCTGCTAGCCACAGAGGTTAGCTCCCTCCTGGTCTATATCTTTGCTAGCCACAGAGGTTAGCTCCCTCCTGGTCTATATCTGCTAGCCACAGAGGTTAGCTCCCTCCTTCCTACTGTTAAACACTTGACGGGTAGTTTGTGATAAGGTAAACTATGTGTTAGCGGGGGCTATTTTTGTGTACAACACCAACGAGCAATCCAATATGTATTTATAGACCGCTCTGCGCTATTTTACACAGGATACGGTCAACCCCTGGGTTATAATACTTTTATAAGTGTGTCATAGTCAGACAATCCTGCTAGCGGCTGGTCCTCCCTTTCTAGTTGACCGGACAACACCCTCACGGGTGAGTCACACTCGCTAAGTCCCGGGTATAGGGTTTCAGCTAAGACTAACTACTTGAAATGAATTCTTAGCTGAAAGCAGGGATTCGACACTTCGTCAAAGACAAAGGGCAAACTACAGATACCCAGTGCTCCTTTTGTGCGTCTTTTACAAAGTTACCCTGGAGCTCCCCTGTGGTTTCCTGCTGGAACCCACAATATGGTCTGGCTGCAGGACACCTAAGGTGAAGCCCCTGAGTCAGTAGCTGTTATAATGCTACTCTTCTTCTTCAGCACTTTATTCAACAAGTCATTTAACTAGTTAGTTAAAACCAGTAACACTTCTCTTTTGGTCCCACTAGTTAGTTAAAACCAGTAACACTTCTCTTTTGGTCCCACTAGTTAGTTAAAACCAGTAACACTTCTCTTTTGGTTCCACTAGTTAGTTAAAACCAGTAACACTTCTCTTTTGGTTCCACTAGTTAGTTAAAACCAGTAACACTTCTCTTTTGGTCCCACTAGTTAGTTAAAACCAGTAAGCCTTCTCTTTTGGTTCCACTAGTTAGTTAAAACCAGTAACACTTCTCTTTTGGTTCCACTAGTTAGTTTAAACCAGTAACACTTCTCTTTTGGTTCCACTAGTTAGTTAAAACCAGTAACACTTCTTTTTTGATGGATTTTAGTTTTTTTATTAAGCAACAATAATGCACTAGCTTCTAACAATAACAATCAAGTTATGTTCTTTTTATTTTTTTTAAATGTTACCTTTATTTTACTAGGCAGGTCAGTTAAGAACAAATTCTTATTTTCAATGACGGCCTAGGAACAGTGGGTTAACTGCCTGTTCAGGGGCAGAACGACAGATTTGTACCTTGTCAGCTCGGGGATTTGAACTTGCAACCTTTCGGTTACTAGTCCAACGCTCTAACCACTAGGCTACCCTTTACCCCAAGTCTTTTAACCTCTAATACATCAATCAGCTCCTGATCTGTCTTTCCCAGAATCTCCACTCCCTATCTTTTACATTGGGTTTATACCCTTAATTGCCAAGCCTCCTTTGACTACAGCCACACGACCCATCCTCCCCCTTTACACGTGACGTTTAAGCCAAGTTCATAACATGTCTCCTTTACACAGAGTCAGTTAACATGTCTCCTTTACACAGAGTCAGTTAACATGTCTCCTTTACACAGAGTCAGTTAACATGTCTTCTTTACACAGAGTCAGTTAACATGTCTCCTTTACATGTGATGTCTACACACAGCCAGTTAACATGTCTCCTTTACACACAGTTAGTTAACATGTCTCCTTTACACGTGATGTCTACACACAGCCAGTTAACAGGTCTCCTTTACACACAGTTAGTTAACATGTCTCCTTTACACGTGATGTCTACACACAGTCAGTTAACATGTCTCCTTTACACAGAGTCAGTTAACATGTCTCCTTTACACACAGTCAGTTAACATGTCTCCTTTACACACAGTCAGTTAACATGTCTCCTTTACACACAGTCAGTTAACATGTCTCCTTTACACATGATGTCTACACACAGTCAGTTAACATGTATCCTTTACACACAGTCAGTTATCATGTCTCCTTTACACACAGTCAGTTAACATGTCTCCTTTACACATGATGTCTACACACAGTCAGTTAACATGTCTCCTTTACACACAGTCAGTTAACATGTCTCCTTTACACGTGATGTCTACACACAGTCAGTTAACATGTCTCCTTTACACAGAGTCAGTTAACATGTCTCCTTTACACACAGCCAGTTAACATGTCTCCTTTACACACAGTCAGTTAACATGTCTCCTTTACACAGAGTCAGTTAACATGTCTCCTTTACACACAGCCAGTTAACATGTCTCCTTTACACACAGTCAGTTAACATGTCTCCTTTACACAGAGTCAGTTAACATGTCTCCTTTACACACAGTCAGTAAACATGTCTCCTTTACACACAGTCAGTAAACATGTCTCCTTTACACACAGTCAGTAAACATGTCTCCTTTACACACAGCCAGTTAACATGTCTCCTTTACACACAGTCAGTAAACATGTCTCCTTTACACATGATGTCTACACACAGCCAGTTAACATGTCTCCTTTACACACAGTCAGTTAACATGTCTCCTTTACACAGAGTCAGTTAACATGTCTCCTTTACACACAGCCAGTTAACATGTCTCCTTTACACACAGTCAGTTAACATGTCTCCTTTACACAGAGTCAGTTAACATGTCTCCTTTACACACAGTCAGTTAACATGTCTCCTTTACACAGAGTCAGTTAACATGTCTCCTTTACACACAGCCAGTTAACATGTCTCCTTTACACACAGTCAGTTAACATGTCTCCTTTACACAGAGTCAGTTAACATGTCTCCTTTACACACAGTCAGTAAACATGTCTCCTTTACACACAGTCAGTAAACATGTCTCCTTTACACACAGCCAGTTAACATGTCTCCTTTACACACAGCCAGTTAACATGTCTCCTTTACACAGAGTCAGTTAACATGTCTCCTTTACACACAGTCAGTAAACATGTCTCCTTTACACACAGCCAGTTAACATGTCTCCTTTACACATGATGTCTACACACAGCCAGTTAACATGTCTCCTTTACACACAGTCAGTTAACATGTCTCCTTTACACACAGCCAGTTAACATGTCTCCTTTACACAGAGTCAGTTAACATGTCTCCTTTACACACAGTCAGTTAACATGTCTCCTTTACATGTGATGTCTACACACAGTCAGTTAACATGTCTCCTTTACACACAGTCAGTTAACATGTCTCCTTTACACGTGATGTCTACACAGAGTCAGTTAACATGTCTCCTTTACACTTGATGTCTACACAGGGTCAGGTAACACGTTGGTTCTTTCGTAGGTCGCTACCACATCATGTTTCCCTCCCAACTCTAAACAGATAGGAACTGCTACCACATCATGTTTCCCTCCCAACTCTAAACAGATAGGAACTGCTACCACATCATGTTTCCCTCCCAACTCTAAACAGATAGGAACTGCTACCACATCATGTTTCCCTCCCAACTGAAACAGATAGGAACTGCTACCACATCATGTTTCCCTCCCAACTGAAACAGATAGGAACTGCTACCACATCATGTTTCCCTCCCAACTCTAAACAGATAGGAACTGCTACCACATCATGTTTCCCTCCCAACTCTAAACAGATAGGAACTGCTACCAGTACATGTTTCCCTCCCAACTGAAACAGATAGGAACTGCTACCAGTACATGTTTTCCTCCCAACTCTAAACAGATAGGAACTGCTACCACATCATGTTTCCCTCCCAACTCTAAACAGATAGGAACTGCTACCACATCATGTTTCCCTCCCAACTCTAAACAGATAGGAACTGCTACCACATCATGTTTCCCTCCCAACTCTAAACAGATAGGAACTGCTACCACATCATGTTTCCCTCCCAACTCTAAACAGATAGGAACTGCTACCAGTACATGTTTCCCTCCCAACTGAAACAGATAGGAACTGCTACCAGTACATGTTTTCCTCCCAACTCTAAACAGATAGGAACTGCTACCACATCATGTTTCCCTCCCAACTCTAAACAGATAGGAACTGCTACCACATCATGTTTCCCTCCCAACTCTAAACAGATAGGAACTGCTACCACATCATGTTTCCCTCCCAACTCTAAACAGATAGGAACTGCTACCACATCATGTTTCCCTCCCAACTCTAAACAGATAGGAACTGCTACCACATCATGTTTCCCTCCCAACTGAAACAGATAGGAACTGCTACCACATCATGTTTCCCTCCCAACTGAAACAGATAGGAACTGCTACCACATCATGTTTCCCTCCCAACTCTAAACAGATAGGAACTGCTACCACATCATGTTTCCCTCCCAACTCTAAACAGATAGGAACTGCTACCACATCATGTTTCCCTCCCAACTCTAAACAGATAGGAACTGCTACCACACATGTTTCCCTCCCAACTCTAAACAGATAGGAACTGCTACCACATCATGTTTCCCTCCCAACTCTAAACAGATAGGAACTGCTACCACATCATGTTTCCCTCCCAACTCTAAACAGATAGGAACTGCTACCACATCATGTTTCCCTCCCAACTCTAAACAGATAGGAACTGCTACCACATCATGTTTCCCTCCCAACTCTAAACAGATAGGAACTGCTACCAGTACATGTTTTCCTCCCAACTCTAAACAGATAGGAACTGCTACCACATCATGTTTCCCTCCCAACTCTAAACAGATAGGAACTGCTACCACATCATGTTTCCCTCCCAACTGAAACAGATAGGAACTGCTACCACATCATGTTTCCCTCCCAACTGAAACAGATAGGAACTGCTACCACATCATGTTTCCCTCCCAACTCTAAACAGATAGGAACTGCTACCACATCATGTTTCCCTCCCAACTCTAAACAGATAGGAACTGCTACCACATCATGTTTCCCTCCCAACTGAAACAGATAGGAACTGCTACCACATCATGTTTCCCTCCCAACTCTAAACAGATAGGAACTGCTACCACATCATGTTTCCCTCCCAACTCTAAACAGATAGGAACTGCTGCCACCGGCATCTTATAACATAATTTTATTGAAACGGAAAATGTTTTGACACTTAATTCAAAAAGTAAAATAAAAACATCTGGTAATTTAAGCCCTGTTCCTTGTCAATTCTTCAAAACAAGTATTTAACCTTTGTGGCCCTAATGGCGTCAAAATTGAGGCTCGGGAGGAGTCTAAGTCAATCATAAAAGCACATTAAAAGTTTTTTAAAGAGAAGTGTAATGTCAATAGAATAGCATTTCAATAATTGTACCCTATAAAGTGTCTGATGGCTGACGGTTAAGGATAATGAGAGAGGAGAGAGAGGACAGCGGAGCGACATCCCATAATCAACACCTCAAATCTCCCGACACCAGCAAAAACGGTGATAAGGAGATAAATATAAGTTTGACAGTAACTGAGGCAACAAGACGGGCAAGGGGAGCATAATGTGATCACGCAGAGGAGACAAATAGAATGGTGTAAAAGACCAACGTGATAGATAGATATCTCACGGGGCGGGTGGAAAGGACGTGAGTTAGAACTAATGGATCCAGTAATACACCTTTCTGCAGGTTCCCATGGCTTCACAGGTACATACGCAGCCTGCACACCAACTCTCTGCACCGACATGCATGGCTTCACAGGTACATACGCAGCCTGAACACCGACTCTCTGCACCGACACGCATGGCTTCACAGGTACATACGCAGCCTGAACACCGACTCTCTGCACCGACACGCATGGCTTCACAGGTACATACGCAGCCTGCACACCAACTCTCTGCACCGACACGCCAACGCTCCAAAAATAAACAACACATTCTACAAAAGAGATATTAAAGTTCTACACATAGGGTTGAGTATAGCCCTTTCATACCGTAGCACCGAAACACCTTGATACAAGACCAATGTCCACCGGTGGACAGATCCAATCCCAGATCCCCTTACCATAGATCCAATCCCAGATCCCCTTACCATAGATCCAATCCCAGATCCCCTTACCATAGATCCAATCCCAGATCCCCTTATCACAGATCCCCTTACCATAGATCCAATCCCAGATCCCCTTACCATAGATCCAATCCCAGATCCCCTTAACATAGATCCAATCCCAGATCCCCTTATCACAGATCCCCTTACCATAGATCCAATCCCAGATCCCCTTACCATAGATCCAATCCCATATCCCCTTATCACAGATCCAATCCCAGATCCCCTTACCATAGATCCAAATCCAGATCCCCTTACCATAGATCCAATCCCAGATCCCCTTACCATAGATCCAATCCCAGATCCCCTTATCATAGATCCAATCCCAGATCCCCTTAACATAGATCCAATCCCAGATCCCCTTATCATAGATCCAATCCCAGATCCCCATATCATAGATCCAATCCCAGATCCCCTTATCACAGATATCCTTACCATAGATCCAATCCCAGATCCACTTAACATAGATCCAATCCCAGATCCCCTTACCATAGATCCAATCCCAGATCCCCTTAACATAGATCCCCTTACCATAGATCCAATCCCAGATCCCTTTACCATAGATCCAATCCCAGATCCCCTTACCATAGATCCAATCCCAGATCCCCTTAACATAGATCCAATCCCAGATCCCCTTACCATAGATCCAATCCCAGATCCCCTTACCATAGATCCAATCCCAGATCCCCTTAACATAGATCCAATCCCAGATCCCCTTAACATAGATCCAATCCCAGATCCCCTTACCATACATCCAATCCCAGATCCCCTTATCATAGATCCAATCCCAGATCCCCTTACCATAGATCCAATCCCAGATCCCCTTACCATAGATCCAATCCCAGATCCCCTTACCATAGATCCAATCCCAGATCCCCTTAACATAGATCCAATCCCAGATCCCCTTACCATAGATCCAATCCCAGATCCCCTTACCATAGATCCAATCCCAGATCCCCTTATCATAGATCCAATCCCAGATCCCCTTAACATAGATCCAATCCCAGATCCCCTTACCATAGATCCAATCCCAGATCCCCTTACCATAGATCCAATCCCAGATCCCCTTAACATAGATCCAATCCCAGATCCCCTTACCATAGATCCAATCCCAGATCCCCTTATCATAGATCCAATCCCAGATCCCCATATCATAGATCCAATCCCAGATCCCCTTATCACAGATCCCCTTACCATAGATCCAATCGCAGATGCCCTTATCATAGATCCAATCCCAGATCCCCTTATCATAGATCCAATCCCAGATCCCCTTATCATAGATCCAATCCCAGATCCCCCCAGATCCCCTTATCATAGATCCAATCCCAGATCCCCTTATCATAGATCCAATCCCAGATCCCCTTATTTATTTATTTCACCTTTATTTAACAAGGTAGGCAAGTTGAGGATAAGTTCTCATTTACAATTGCGACCTGGCCAAGATAAAGCAAAGCAGTTCGACACATACAACGACACAGAGTTACACATGGAATAAAACAAACATACAGTCAATAATACAGTAGAAACAAGTCTATATACGATGTGAGCAAAGGGAGGTGAGATAAGGGAGGTAAAGGCAAAAAAGGCCATGGTGGCGAAGTAAATACAATATAGCAAGTAAAACACTGGAATGGAAGATTTGCAGTGGAAGAATGTGCAAAGTAGAGATAGAAATAATGGGGTGCAAAGGAGCAAAATAAATAAAGTAGGGAAAGAGGTTGTTATTTGAGCTAAATTATAGATGGGCTATGTACAGGTGCAGTAATCTGTGAGCTGCTCTGACAGCTGGTGCTTAAAGCTAGTGATGGAGATTAGCGTTTCCAGTTTCAGAGATTTTTGTAGTTCGTTCCAGTCATTGGCAGCAGAGAACTGGAAGGAGGAATTGGTTTTGGGGGTGACCAAAGATATACCTGCTGGAGCGCGTGCTACAGGTGGCTGCTGCTATGGTGACCAGCGAGCTGAGATAAGAGGGGACTTTACCTAGCAGGGTCTTGTAGATGACCTGGAGCCAGTGGGTTTGGCAACGGGTATGAAGCGAGGGCCAGCCAACGAGAGCGTACAGGTCGCAGTGGTGGGTAGTATCCACTCCCAGATCCCCTTGTCATAGATCCAATCCCAGATCCCCTTATCATAGATCCAATCCCAGATCCCCTTATCATAGATCCAATCACATATCCCCATATCACAGATCCCCTTACCACAGATCCCCTCACCACAGATCACCTTACCACATATCCCCATATCCCAGATCCCCTTATCCCAGATCTCCTTATCCCAGATCCCCTTATCACAGATCCCCATACCACAGATCCCCTTACCACAGATCCCCTTACCACAGATCCCCTTACCACAGATCCCCTTACCACAGATCCCCTCACCACAGATCCCCTTACCACAGATCCCCTTACCACAGATCCCCTCACCACAGATCCCCTTACCACAGATCCCCTCATCACAGATCCCCTTACCACATATCCCCTTATCACAGATCCCCCTTACCACATATCCCCTTATCACAGATCCCCCTACCACAGATCCCCTTACCACAGATCCCCTTACCACAGATCCCCTTACCACAGATAACAGACCCAATCGCAGATCCCCTTACCACAGATCCCCTTACCACAGATCCCCTTATCACAGATCCCCTTACCACAGATCCCCTTATCACAGATCCCCTTACCACAGATCCCCTTACCACAGATCCCCTCACCACATATCCCCTTATCACAGATCCCCTTATCACAGATCCCCTTACCACAGATCCCCTTATCACAGATCCCCTTACCACAGATCCCCTTACCACAGATCCCCTTACCACAGATCCCCTCACCACATATCCCCTTATCACAGATCCCCTTACCACAGATCCAACCCCTTGGGAGAAACTAAAAGGCCTTTAACTCTTCAGATGAAATGGAAACCCTTCACAGAAATACAACCCAGTCCAGTATATGAAGTCCATCCCCCTTTTGCAATTGATCAGAAGGTATGATAACCGTAATAGAGATTTGTTAGCAATTGATTAAAGGTCACATGTAGCCTAACAGATGTTGAAGAACAATAAAAAGATCAATATCGGGCAGAAATATTGGTCTTAATCCACACGCGACATCATAACAATGATCAAGGAGTTTTTGGGACTGTCATGTGAGAACAACACATCCCAAATAAATATAGCAGGCACATTGTTGAACATATATTGATTCCTTTGTCGAGAAGGTGAAAGAGATTCATTTAAACACGTATAGCCTTTTAAAAATAGGACTTAATTGCGGTTAGCCAGGGATGGCTTTTAAAGAGGATAGCTGAACATGCCAAGAGTCCTCCAAAAAGCCATGGCGTCACGAGGTGGAAACCGGCACAGGTTGAAACTGTGGTAACACCGGTGAACGTTAACGAGGTACTCACCCTAAGGACACCACTTCTCCTGAAGCACTCTTCTGCGTTACTTGACTGAAGGGACACAGCTCGTAAATATACCTTCAGAGAAGAATAGAACAAAAAAAATATATATTTTTTTTTAGAAAATGTGTTACTTTCACCATGTCCTGTTGAACATAGAATGGTGTAATTTTCACTCTACATATCTGCACTAATCTCTATTGATGTGTACAGTTCTATGTTCATTTAGAAAAATATACGGATGTGGAAAACACAGTTTCCCAGACACAGATTAAGCCTGGACTAAAATATAATTTTCAATGGATATCGAGATTGCTTTTTAATATCAGGACTAGGCTTAATCTGAGTCTGGGAAATCAGACACTTAATACACAGTACCAGTACCAGTCACAGTACCAGTCACAGTACCAGTCACAGTACCAGTACCAGTCACAGTACCAGTCACACAGTACCAGTACCAGTCACAGTACCAGTACCAGTCACAGTACCAGTCACAGTACCAGTCACAGTACCAGTACCAGTCACAGTACCAGTCACAGTACCAGTCACAGTACCAGTACCAGTACCAGTCACAGTACCAGTACCAGTCACAGTACCAGTCACAGTACAGTACCAGTCACAGTACCAGTCATAGTATGGATATCGAGATTGCTTTTTAATATCAGGACTAGGAAAGTCTATCTGAGTCTGGGAAATCAGACACTTAATACACAGTACCAGTCACAGTACCAGTACCAGTCACAGTACCAGTCACAGTACCAGTCACATGGTACCATTGCTTTTAATATCAGGACTAGGAAAGTCTATCTGAGTCTGGGAAATCAGACACTTAATACCAGTACCAGTCACAGTACCAGTACCAGTCACAGTACCAGTACCAGTCACAGTACCAGTCACAGTACCAGTCACAGTACCAGTACCAGTCACAGTACCAGTCACAGTACCAGTCACAGTACCAGTCACAGTCACAGTACCAGTACCAGTCAGTACCAGTCACAGTCACAGTACCAGTCACAGTACCAGTCACAGTACCAGTCAAAAGTTTGGACACAACCTACTCATTCAAGGGTTCATTATTATTTTACTTATTTTCAACATTGTAGAATAATAGACTTCAAAACTATGAAATACCACGTGGAATCATGTAGTAACCAAAAAAGTGTTAAGCAAATCAAAATATATTTTTTTATTTTAGATTCTTCAAAGTAGCCACCCTTTGCCTTGATGACAGCTTTGCACACTCTTGGCATTCTCTCAACCAGCTAAATGAGGTAGTCACCTGGAATACATTTAAATTAACAGGTGTGCCTTGTTAAAAGTTAATTTGTGGAATTTCTTTCATTCTTAAGGTGTTTGAGCTAATAATTTGTGTTGTGACAAGGTAGGGGTGGTATACAGAAGATAGCCCTATTTGGTAAAAGACCAAGTCCATATTATGTCAAGAACAGCTCAAATAAGCAAAAATAAATGACAGTCCATCATTACTTTAAGACATGAAGGTCACTTTAACACAACATTTCAAGAACTTTGAAGGATTCTTAAAGTGCAGTCGTAAAAACCATCAAGTGCTGTGATGAAACTGGCTCTCATGAGGACCGCCACAGGAAAGGAAGACCCAGAGTTACCTCTGCTGCAGAGGATAAGTTTATTCGAGTTACCCGCTTCAGAAATTGCAGCCCAAATAAATGCTTAACAGAGTTCAAGTAATAGACACATCTCAACATCAGAGGAGACTGCATGAATCAGGCCTTCATGGTCGAATTGCTGCAAAGAAACCACTACTTAAAGGACACCAATAATAAGAAGAGACTTGCTTGGGCCAAGAAACACGAGCGATGGACATTAGACCAGTGGAAATCTGTCCTTTGGTCTGATGAGTCCAAATTTGAGATTTGTGGTTCTAATCATCATGTCTTTGTGAGACACAGAGTAGGTGAATGGATGATCTCTCCAAGTGCGGTTCCCACATGAAGCATGGAGGAGGTGGTATTATGGTGCTGTGCTGGTGACACTGTCTGTGATTTATTTAGAATTTATCTAGCATTCTGCAGTAAAACACCATCCCATCTGGTTTGCGCTTAGTGGGATTATCATTTGTTTTTCAACAGGACAATGACCCCAAACACACCTTCAGGCTGTATAAGGGCTATTTCAAAAAGGAGGAGAGTGATGGAGTGCTGCATCAGATGACCTGGCCTCCACAATCACCCGACCTCAACCCAAATGAAATGGTTTGGGATGAGTTGGACCGTAGATTGAAGGAAAAGCCGCCAACAAGTGCTCAGCATATGTGGAAACTCCTTCAAGACTGTTGGAAAAGCATTCCAGGTGAAGCTGGTTGAGAGAATGCCAAGAGTGTGCAAAACTGTCATCAAGGCAAAGGGTGGCTACTTTGAAAAATCTCAAATATAAAAGATATTTAGATTTGTTTAACACTTTTTTGGTTACTACATGATTCCATATGTGTTATTTCATAGTGTTGATGTTTTCACTATTATTGTACAATGTAAAAAATAGTAAAAAATAAAGAAAAACCCTTGAATGAGTAGGTGTGTCCAAACCTTTGACTGGTACTGTGTATCCCTTCTGTCACACAGCTATATGAGGAAGGTACGAAGACGAACGCACACAGGCCAGCATTATTGAACAAAGCCCTGTTGGCCACCATTTTGTCTCAACTCTCTGACAAGGAGCCACTGGTGGCCACGCACAGCTTTTCTACCCAGACTCAGGAGACTGGAGAAGCTAGCAATTAGTGCAGGCCGTTGTTAATGTTGGCTAGTGAGCGCCAGAGAGTGGAAAAGACAGAGAAGAGCTCCAGTAAACTGATCAAAGAACTGGATGGAGAAACGGACAGAGGTAAGCCAGAAGGGTTTGTTCTTGACATTTGAACCAATGCATTGACTAATACAAAAGGAAAGGAAGAGGCCAAGTCAACCAAAATGAAAGAGAGTGAGAGAGGGGAAGAGAAAGAGCAAGGGATGGGGTGGAAGAAAGGTTGAAGTGAAAGTGGATGTGGGTCGGGGAGGGGGAGGGGTCAAAAGCAGAGAGAGGAAAAAGAAAGATGAAAGAAAACGATGAATATCAGAGAAGAGAGGGAGAGGGCGGGGTAGAGAGGGGGGTAGAGAGGGAGAGTGTGGGTAGAGAGAGAGGGGGTAGAGAGAGGGAGAGGGGGTAGAGAGAGGAGAGGGGTAGAGAGGGAGAGTGTGGGTAGAGAGAGGGGGTAGAGAGAGAGGGGGTAGAGAGGAAGAGGGGGTAGAGAGGGCGGGGGGTAGAGAGGGGGGTAGAGAGAGAGGGGAGGGAGAGGGGGTAGAGAGAGGAGGGGGTAGAGAGAGGGGAGGGAGAGGGGGGTAGAGAGAGGAGGGGGTAGAGAGGGAGAGTGTGGGTAGAGAGAGAGGGGGTAGAGAGAGAGGGGGTAGAGAGGAAGAGGGGGTAGAGAGGGCGGGGGGGGTAGAGAGGGGGGGTAGAGAGAGGGAGGGGAGAGGGGGTAGAGAGAGGGAGGGGAGAGGGGGAGTAGAGGGAGAGGGGGTTAGAGAGAGAGGGGGTAGAGAGGGGGTTAGAGAGGGAGAGGGGGATGGAGAGAGGGGGTAGAGAGGAAGAGGGGGGTAGAGGGGGTAGAGAGGGAGGGGTAGAGGGAGGGGGTAGAGAGGGAGAGAGGTTAGAGAGGGGGGGGGGGTAGAGAGAGGGGTAGATAGAGAGAGGGGTTAGAGAGGGGTAGAGAGAGAGAGGAGGGTAGAGAGAGAGGAGGGTAGAGAGAGAGAAGGGTAGAGAGAGAGAAGGGGTAGAGAGAGGGGAGAGAGGGGGTAGAGAGGGAGAGGGGGTAGAAGAGGGGGTTAGAGAGGGAGAGAGGGGGGTAGAGAGGGGGGGGGAGAGGGGGTAGAGAGGGAGAGGGGGTAGAGAGAGGGGGTTAGAGAGGGAGAGGGGGGGGTAGAGGAGAGGGGTTAGAGAGGGAGAGGAGGGGGTAGAGAGAGAGGGGGTAGAGAGAGAGAGGTAGAGAGAGGAGAGGAGGGTAGAGAGAGGGGGGTAGAGAGGAGAATGGGTAGAGAGAGAGAAGGGGTAGAGAGAGAGAGGGGAGAGGGGGGAGAGAGAGGGGGATGGAGAGGGGGTAGAGAGGAAGAGGGGGGAGAGGAGGGGGGGTAGAGAGAGGGGGTAGAGGAGAGAGGTTAGAGAGGGGAGAGAGAGGGGTAGATAGAGAGAGGGGTAGAGAGAGGGGTAGAGAGAGAGAGAGGGAGAGGGAGAGGAGGGTAGAGAGAGGAGGGTAGAGAGAGAGAGAAGGGGTAGAGAGAGGGGGGAGAGGGGGTTAGAGAGAGGGAGGGTAGAGAGAGAGAGGGTAGAGAGAGAGAATGGGTAGAGAGAGAGAAGGGGAGAGGGGTAGAGAGGGGGTAGAGAGAGAGAAGGGGTAGGGAGAGAAGGGGTAGAGAGAGGGGGGGGGGTAGAGAGAGGTAAGTGATTGGACAGTTCTTCGTTCATAAGGATGTTTGCATTAAATGTTTCTTGTGTTGACAACACTGTATATCAGGTCTATGTCATAGAAAACACTGTGTATCAGGTCTATGTCATAGAAAACACTGTGTATCAGGTCTATGTCATAGAAAACAGAGAAAACACTGTATATCATGTCTATGTCATAGAAAACAGAGAAAACACTGTATATCAGGTCTATGTCATAGAAAACACTGTATATCAGGTCTATGTCATAGAAAACACTGTATATCAGGTCTATGTCATAGAAAACACTGTATATCAGGTCTATGTCATAGAAAACAGAGAAAACACTGTATATCAGGTCTATGTCATAGAAAACACTGTATATCATGTCTATGTCATAGAAAACACTGTGTATCATGTCTAAATAGATGTCATCATCTGCATCATAGAAAACAGAGAAAACACTGTATATCATGTGTATGTCATAGAAAACAGAGAAAACACTGTATATCATGTCTATGTCATAGAAAACAGAGAAAACACTGTATATCATGTCTATGTCATAGAAAACAGAGAAAACACTGTATATCAGGTCTATGTCATAGAAAACAGAGAAAACACTGTATATCAGGTCTATGTCATAGAAAACAGAGAAAACACTGTATATCAGGTCTATGTCATAGAAAACAGAGAAAACACTGTGTATCATGTCTATGTCATAGAAAACACTGTGTATCATGTCTAAATAGATGTCATCATCTGTTCTGACTTACACCTGGGTTGGTCTCATCATCTGTTCTGACTTTCAACTGTGTTGTGGAAAATACACCTGGGTTGTGGTCTTCATCATCTGTTCTGACTTACACCTGGGTTGTAGTCTTCATCATCTGTTCTGACTTACACCTGGGTTGTGGTCTTCATCATCTGTTCTGACTTACACCTGGGTTGTGGTCTTCATCATCTGTTCTGACTTTTAACTGTGTTGTGGTCTTCATCATCTGTTCTGACTTACACCTGGGTTGGTCTCATCATCTGTTCTGACTTTGAACTGTGTTGTGGAAAATACACCTGGGTTGTGGTCTTCATCATCTGTTCTGACTTACACCTGGGTTGTGGTCTTCATCATCTGTTCTGACTTACACCTGGGTTGTGGTCTTCATCATCTGTTCTGACTTACACCTGGGTTGGTCTCATCATCTGTTCTGACTTTGAACTGTGTTGTGGAAAATACACCTGGGTTGTGGTCTTCATCATCTGTTCTGACTTACACCTGGGTTGTGGTCTTCATCATCTGTTCTGACTTTTAACTGTGTTGTGGTCTTCATCATCTGTTCTGACTTACACCTGGGTTGGTCTCATCATCTGTTCTGACTTTGAACTGTGTTGTGGAAAATACACCTGGGTTGTGGTCTTATTTTCTGACGACTATTATTTTCACTTAAAGTGCTGAGTAAGAACTGAACTCAAATAAACCACATGAAAAATCCACAGCAGCCTTCCATGAAAACAAACTAATTCCCCAACCAACGCTCCTTTATTGTCCTTCATGCAAGCCTCAGGATTCATTAAGTTAGTAAAGCAGGTGTTTAAACAACAAACATCCTTGTATGAACACAGAAACAGATGGCACTCGATACTGGGAGAGAGAGAGAGAGAGAGAGACAGGGGAGGAAGGAAGGGAGGGGTAACTATCTCTCCCTCCCGGTCTCTCTGTCTCCTCCCCTTCAGTAAGGAAAAGCCATCCATCGAGCCAACGCAGCACAACGCGGCAGGGCTACGCATGGAGGAGGTGGGTGGTGGGTGAGGGCGGTACGGCAGTCTGAAGACCTTGAGCCCTCGCCTCCACGTGGGAGAGAAAAAGCTGCAGTGTAAGACTTAATAAAGAGCTGTGAGGCTTTGTAAAGATGGAGTGATATTTAAATGCTAGCTGGCCAGAGATATAACGCAGGTGTAGGTGGATAGGGTTTGGTTAGCCGTGTCTTTAAGCCGAGACACTAAAGAAAGAGAGAAACAACGACGGACACAGACAGACGGAGAGAGAGGGCAGAGAAAGAGAAGCTGAGCGAAATGGACAGAGGAAGGGGAGACAGCGTGGGAAATATACAGGGGACAGAAAGAGATGGGGAAACAAACAGGAAGAGTCAGTGTGCTGGTGAACCACGTCATCAATACACGATGATGACTACGCAGGGTAGGGCTGGGAATTACCAGGGACCTCACGATGACATATTATCACCATATTATCACCATACTATCACCATACTTAGGTGGTGATACGATATGTATTGAATTACCAGGGACCTCACGATGTCATATTATCACCATACTATCACCATACTTAGGTGGCGATACGATATGTATTGTAATACCAAGGACCTCACGATTGCAATTTTTATTTAACCTTTATTTAACTAGGTAAGTCAGTTAAGAACAAATTCTTATTTACAATGACGGCCTCCCCCGGCTAAACCTGGATGACGCTGGGACAATTGGATATGTATTGAATTACCAGGGACCTCACGATGACATATTATCAGCATACTTAGGTGGCGATACGATATTTATTGAATTACCAGGGACCTCACGATGACATATTATCAGCATACTTAGGTGGCGATACGATATTTATTGAATTACCAGGGACCTCACGATGACATATTATCACCATACTTAGGTGGCGATACGATACAATATATATTGCGATTCTCACGATTATACACGTATTGAGATCCAATACTGTGATATTATTGCGGTTCGATGTTCCAAACATATTGCATATTGCTCACCGTGTGTCTGCTGCAGAGGGACGAGAGAGAGAGATAGAGCCCTGAGAAAACAAATAAAAAGTGCAGGAAAACAAATTTGCTCCCTATTTTAAAGGAAGACGGAGAACAAGCTATGAAGGACATTTTTGGTTTTGGAGGTTCAGCCATCTAGCGCAAAAAATTACAACAAAAATGTTTTTGATAATGTCAAAACGATACAATATATCGTTCAAAAAAATATCGAGTAACTTGATTGTGTTTTTGTTCTGCCATCACTAATGCAGGAAGGAGGAGAGAAAAGGAGAGACTTCTTCTTCCTGCCTGTTCAGGCTCTTATTATCCATAACAGCGGTGGTTCCCAAACCTTCCATCATTGGGGACCATTAGGTCTGACATGACGAGGACAACTGTTCATGCAACTTGTGCATTATTACACATTTCCAGAGCAAGTTGAAAGCCTGACTGAATCCACCACCCCGCCGAACCTCTTGGAATCACTGATTTATCACTACGGTGGAACATTTCCAGAGCAAGTTGAAAGCCTGACTGAATCCACCACCCCGCCGAACCTCTTGGAATCACTGATTTATCACTACGGTGGAACGTTTGGACACAACCTACTGATTCAAGGGTTTTTTTTTTTTTTTTTTTTAATGACTATTTCCAACATTGTAGAATAATAGTGAAGACATCAAAACTACGAAATACCACGTGGAATCATGTAGTAACCAAAAAAGTGTTAAACAAATCAAAATATATTTTATATTTTTGCCTTGATAACAGCTTTGCACACTCTTGGCATTTTCTCAACCAGCTTCATGAGGTCGTCACCTGGAATGCATCTCAATTAACAGGTGTGCCTTGTTAAAAGTTCATTTGTGGAATTTCTTTCTTTGTTAATGCGTTTGAGCCAATCAGTTGTGTTGTGACAACGTAGGAGTGGTATACAGAAGACAGCCCTATTTGTTAAAAGATCAAGTCCATATTATGGCATGAACAGCACAAATAAGCAAAGATAAACAACAGTCCATATTATGGAAAGAACACCTCAAATAAGCAAAGATAAATGACAGTCCATCATTACTTTAAGACATGAAAGTCAGTCAATCCTGACAGGGATTTACAGGGAATCCTAGTGTGAATCCTAGAACAACAACACACTTTCAGACTACTGAGACATAAGATAGAGACAGAGACTAGAGAGAGAGAGAGAGAGACAGACAGAGACAGAGACTAGAGAGAGAGACAGAGACTAGAGAGAGACAGGGAGAGAGAGAGATAGATAGATAGATAGATAGATAGATAGATAGATAGATAGATAGATAGATAGATAAGGCCTTCCTCCTGATGGGCTGCTATATGACTGTGTGGGTCAAGTCTGCTGCATCTTCAATACTGACTAACTGGTTTACAGGGAACTGGTTTACAGGGAACTGGTTTACAGGGAACAGGTTTACAGGGAACTGGTTTACAGGGAACTGGTTTACTGGGAACTGGTTTACAGGGAACTGGTTTACAGGGAACTGGTTTACAGGGAACTGGTTTACAGGTAATTGGTTTACAGGGAACTGGTTTACAGGGAACAGGTTTACAGGGAACTGGTTTACATGGAACTGGTTTACAGGGAACTGGTTTACAGGGAACTGGTTTACTGGGAACTGGTTTACAGGGAACTGGTTTACAGGGAACAGGTTTACAGGGAACAGGTTTACAGGGAACTGGTTTACAGGGAACTGGTTTACTGGGAACTGGTTTACAGGGAACTGGTTTACAGGGAACTGGTTTACAGGTAATTGGTTTACAGGGAACTGGTTTACAGGGAACTGGTTTACAGGGAACAGGTTTACAGGGAACTGGTTTACAGGGAACAGATTTACAGGGAACTGGTTTACAGGGAACAGGTTTACAGGGAACTGGTTTACAGGGAACTGGTTTACAGGTAATTGGTTTACAGGGAACTGGTTTACAGGGAACTGGTTTACAGGGAACTGGTTTACAGGAACAGGTTTACAGGGAACTGGTTTACAGGGAGGTTTACAGGGAACTGGTTTACAGGGAACTGGTTTACAGGGAACTGGTTTACAGGGAACAGGTTTACAGGGAACTGGTTTACAGGGAACTGGTTTACAGGTTTAGGGAACTGGTTTACAGGGAACTGGTTTACAGGGAACTGGTTTACAGGGAACAGGAACTGGTTTACAGGGAACTGGTTTACAGGGAACAGGTTTACAGGGAAGGGAACTGGTTTACAGGGAACTGGTTTACAGGGAACAGGTTTACAGGGAACTGGTTTACAGGGAACTGGTTTACAGGGAACTGGTTTACAGGGAACTGGTTTACAGGGAACTGGTTTACAGGGAACTGGTTTACAGGGAACAGGTTTACAGGGAACTGGTTTACAGGGAACAGGTTTACAGGGAACTGGTTTGGTTTACAGGGAACTGGTTTACAGGGAACTGGTTTACAGGGAACTGGTTTACAGGGAACTGGTTTACAGGGAAACAGGGAACTGGTTTACAGGGAACTGGTTTACAGGGAACAGGTTTACAGGGAACTGGTTTACAGGGAACTGGTTTACAGGGAACTGGTTTACAGGGAACAGGTTTACAGGGAACTGGTTTACAGGGAACTGGTTTACAGGGAACAGGTTTACAGGGAACTGGTTTACAGGGAACTGGTTTACAGGGAACTGGTTTACAGGGAACAGGTTTACAGGGAACTGGTTTACAGGGAACAGGTTTACAGGGAACTGGTTTACAGGGAACTGGTTTACTGGGAACTGGTTTACAGGGAACTGGTTTACAGGGAACTGGTTTACAGGGAACTGGTTTACAGGGAACTGGTTTACAGGGAACTGGTTTACAGGGAACAGGTTTACAGGGAAAGGTTTACAGGGAACAGGTTTACAGGGAACAGGTTTACAGGGAACTGGTTTACAGGGAACTGGTTTACAGGGAACAGGTTTACAGGGAACTGGTTTACAGGGAACTGGTTTACAGGGAACAGGTTTACAGGGAACTGGTTTACAGGGAACTGGTTTACAGGGAACTGGTTTACAGGGAACTGGTTTACAGGGAACAGGTTTACAGGGAACAGGTTTACAGGGAACAGGTTTACAGGGAACAGGTTTACAGGGAACTGGTTTACAGGGAACAGGTTTACAGGGAACTGGTTTACAGGGAACAGGTTTACAGGGAACAGGTTTACAGGGAACTGGTTTACAGGGAACTGGTTTACAGGGAACTGGTTTACAGGGAACTGGTTTACAGGGAACTCTGTGTTTGTTTGCTGCAAGCTGTGCTAGAGGATGAATTGTGACTAGACTTGTTACGTTGATTGTATTACCGCCACACCGGCACTCAAGTGACCGTTGAGACACAGCAACTAGGCTTCTCCAAGACTATACTCTGATGCTGCTGATGGTCATTAGTATCCTACCAAACGCACTCAGGGCTCTGTTGTCCCTCTAATCATTCTGATGCTGCTAATAGTCATTAGTATCCTACCAAACGCACTCAGGGCTCTATGGTCCCTCTAATCATTCTGATGCTGCTGATGGTCATTAGTATCCTACCAAACGCACTCAGGGCTCTATGGTCCCTCTAATCATTCTGATGCTGCTAATAGTCATTAGTATCCTACCAAACGCACTCAGGGCTCTATGGTCCCTCTAATCATTCTGATGCTGCTAATAGTAATTAGTATCCTACCAAACGTACTCAGGGCTCTGTTGTCCCTCTAATCATTCCGATGCTGCTAATAGTCATTAGTATCCTACCAAACGTACTCAGGGCTCTATGGTCCCTCTAATCATTCCGATGCTGCTAATAGTCATTAGTATCCTACCAAACGCACTCAGGGCTCTATGGTCCCTCTAATCATTCTGATGCTGCTAATAGTCATTAGTATCCTACCAAACGCACTCAGGGCTCTATGGTCCCTCTAATCATTCTGATGCTGCTAATAGTAATTAGTATCCTACCAAACGTACTCAGGGCTCTGTTGTCCCTCTAATCATTCCGATGCTGCTAATAGTCATTAGTATCCTACCAAACGTACTCAGGGCTCTATGGTCCCTCTAATCATTCCGATGCTGCTAATAGTCATTAGTATCCTACCAAACGCACTCAGGGCTCTATGGTCCCTCTAATCATTCTGATGCTGCTAATAGTAATTAGTATCCTACCAAACGTACTCAGGGCTCTATGGTCCCTCTAATCATTCCGATGCTGCTAATAGTCATTAGTATCCTACCAAACGTACTCAGGGCTCTGTTGTCCCTCTAATCACTCTGACATCAATGTAAATGCAATCAAAATCAAACACTTGATGAGAGCCCCGGCATTCAGAGTTCAGCGGAAAGGGATCACCTGTTGCTCAGTGAGAGCCAGCTCCTCATAGCTGGTTGATGCATGTAATGAAATAAGTGTTCCTATAATCAGTGGCATAGCTCAGTGTCGCGGGGCCAAGCAAGGCAGTATTATTATAGCTAATCTCATGCTATTTTACACATTTTGCAATGAGGCTTAGAGAAAATGCTGCTGTTTTAGAGCTCAGGAATTCTTGAAAAATGGGACAAGCAACAATTTTCTCGCAAATATTTGTCTTCATTTGCAACTAACTGTATTTATGTCGACAGAGACACCATAAGATGCATTTCATTTTTACAATTATTCTAGATTTAGAGAATGTATAAACATTTATAAACAACTTTTATAAAAGCAAACATTATCTCTTAGGTCTGGCACAGGAAATGCTTCAATTGTTTAAGAATATGTTGCAGAACAGTTGTTTAATATACAGTACCAGTCGAAAGTTTGGACATACCTACTCATTCAAGGGTTTTTCTTTATTTTTACTATTTCTACATTGCAGAATAATAGTGAAGACATCAACACTATGAAATAACACATATGGAATCGTGTAGTAAAACAAAAAAATGTGTTAAACAAATACAAATATATTTCATATTTGAGATTCTTCAAAGTATCCACCCTAGATGACAGCTTTGCACATTCTTGGCATTTTCGCAACCAGTCAAAGAGAGGGTGGGTCGCCTCGCTTCTAGTCATTAGGAAACTTTGCAGTATTTTTTATTTTTGTTTAATGTATTATTTCTTACATTGTTAGCACAGAAAATGTTAAGTGTTATTAAATACAGCCGGGAAGAACTATTGGATATCAGAGCAACGTCAGCTTACCAGCACAACCAGCACTACGACCAGGAATACGACCAGCACTACGACCAGCACTACGACCAGGAATACGACCAGCACTACGACCAGGAATACGACCAGGAATACGACCAGCACTACGACCAGGAATACGACCAGGAATACGACCAGCACTACGACCAGGAATACGACCAGGAATACGACCAGCACTACGACCAGGAATACGACCAGGAATACGACCAGGAATACGACCAGGAATACGACCAGCAGTACGACCAGGAATACGACCAGGAATACGACCAGGAATACGACCAGGAATACACCACCAGTACATTTGAACTGATTCTGATTCCAGAGGCGAAAACAACCAGCACTATGACCAGGAATACTGAGACCATGTCCGGTCCCTAGATAACAAAGTTGACGAAACAGGGCAACCAGAGACATCAGGGATTGTAACATACTCTGTTTCATGGAAAATCGGGATATGCTGTCGGAGTCGGTACAGCCACCTGGATTTTATCAGTGGATCACGCCCAGAATAAACATCTTCCTCACAATGTTTCTGATTATCTAACAACACACAGCCACTCAAGTCCTTCTGTTTACCTGACCTAGAATTTCACAATCTATTATCTCCCAAGAGAATTCTCTTCGGGTTCTTGTCACAACCGTGTATATCCCCCTCAAGAAGATACCACGACGGCCATCAAAGTTCACTGGATTTTATGCAAACTGGAAACATTATATCCTGAGGCTGCATTTATTGTAACTGGGGATTTTAACAAAGCAAATTTGATAAAAGGCTACCTAAATTCTATCAGCATATCAAATGTAACACTCGCGCTGGAAAAACACTGGACCATCGTTACTCTAACTTCCACGATGGATACAAGGCCCTCCCCCGCCCCACTTTTGCCAAATCTGACCACGACTCCATTTTGCTCCTCCCTTCCTATAGACAGAAAATCAAACAGGAAGTACCCGTGCTAAGGACTATTCAATGCTGGTCTGACCAATCGGTATCCACGCTTCAAGATTGTTTTGATCACGCCGACTGGGATTTGTTCCGGCTAGCCTCAGAGAATAATATCAACGTATACGCTGATTCGGTGAGTGAGTTTATAAGGACGTGTTTTAGGAAATGTTGTACCCACGGTGACTATTAAAACCTACCCTAACTAGAAACCGTGGATAGATGGCGACACTGAAAGTACATACCACCACATTTAACCATGGCAAGGCGTCTGGGAATACAGAAGAATACAAACAGAGTAGTCATTCACTCCGTAAAGCAATCAAACAATCAAAATGTCAGTATAGAGACAAAGTGGAGTCGCAAGTCAACGGCTCAGACACGAGACGCATGTGGCAGGGTCTACAGACAATCACGGATTACAAAGGTTAAACCAGTCACGTTGCAGATACGGACATCTTGCTTCCAGACAAACTAAACACCTTCTTTGCCCACTTTGAGGATAATACCCGTGGCACGCTACCAAGGACTGCGGGCTCTCCTTCTCCGTGGCCGAAGTGAGTAAGACGTGTTAACCCTCGCAAGGCTACCAGCCCAGACGGCAACCTTGGCCGCGTCCTCAGAGCATGCGCAGACCAGCTGGCTGGTGTGTTTACGGACATAATCAATCTCTCCCTATCCCAGTCTGCTGTCCACACATGCTTCAAGATGGCCACCATTGTTCCTGTAGCCAAGAATGCAAAGGTAACTGAACTAAATGACTATTGCCCCGTAGCACTCAATTTTGTCAGCACGAGGTGCTTTGAGAGACTAGTCAAGGATCACATCACCTCCACCTGTCACCCTAGACCCACTTCAATTTGCTTACCGCCCCAATAGGTCCACAGACGATGCAATCACCATCACACTGAACTATCCCATCTGGACAAGAGGAATACCTATGTAAGAATGCTGTTCATTGACTATAGCTTAGCATTCAACAACATAGTTCCCTCCAAGCTCATCATTAAGCTTGAGGCCCTGGGTCTGAACACCGCCCTGTGCAACTGGGTCCTGGACCATCTGACAGGCCGCCCCCAGTTGGTGAAGGTAGGAAACAACATCTCCACAATGCTGATCCTTAACACAAGGGTGCGTGCTCAGCCCCCTCCTGTACTCTCTGTTGACCCATTACTGCGTGGCCATCCACGCCTCCAACTCAATCATCAAGTTGCAGATGACACAACAGTAGTAGGCTTGATTACCAACAACGACAAGACAGCCTAGAGGGAGGAGGTGAGGGCTCTCGGAGTGTGGTGTCAGGAAAATAACCTCCCATTCAATGTCAACAAAACAAAGGTGATGATTGTGGACTTTAGGAAACAGCAGAGGGAGCACCCCCCTATCCACATCGACGGGACAGCAGTGGAGAAGGTGGAAAGTTTTAAGTTCCTCAGCGTACATATCACCCACAAACTGAAATGGTCAACTAACATAGACAGTGTGGTGAAGAAGGTGCAACAGCGTCCATTCAACCTCAGGAGGCTGAAGAATTTTGGCATGTCACCTAAAACCTTCACAACATTTTACAGATGCAAAATTGAGAGCATCCTGTTGGGCTGTATCACAGCTTGGTAAGGCAACTGCACTGCCCACAACCACAGGGCTATCCAGAGGGTGGTGCGGTCTGCACAATGCATCACCGGTGGCAAACTACCTGCCCTCCAGATCACCGACAGCACCCGATGTCACAGGAAGGCCAAAAAGATCATCAAGGACAACAACCACCCGAGCCACTGCCTGTTCACCCTGCTATCATCCAGAAGGCGAGGTCAGTACAGGTGCATCAAAGCTGGGACCCGAGAGACTGAAAAACAGGTTCTATCTCAAGGCGATCAGACATTACTAGCACAGAGAGGCTGCTGCCTACATAAAGACTTTGGCCACTTTAATAAATGGAACACTAGTCACTTTAATAACGTTTACATATCTTGCATTATTCATCTCATTTGTATAATACTGTATTCTATACTATCCATTGCATCTTAGCATATGCCGCTCTGACATTGGTAATGCAGATATTTATATATTCTTATTCCATTCCTTTACTTAGATTTGTGTGTATTAGGTACTTGTTGTGGAATTGTTAGATATTACTTGTTAGATATTACTGCACTGTCAGAACTAGAAGCACAAGCATTTTGCTACACTAGCAATAACATCTGCTAACCATGTGTATGTGACCAATACAATTTGATTTGATGAGGTAGCCACCTGGATAGCATTTCAATTAACAGGTGTGTCTTGTTAAAAGTTCATTTGTGGAATTTCTTTCCTTCTTATTGCGTTTCAGCCAATCAGTTGTGTTGTGACAAGGTAAGGGTGGTATACAGAGGATAGCCCTATTTGGTAAAAGACCAAGTCCATATTATGGCAAGAACAGCATAAATAAGCAAAGATAAATGACAGGCCAATCATTACTTTAAGACATGAAGGTCAGTCAATATGGAAAATATCAAGAACTTTGAAAGTTTCTTCAAGTGCAGTCACAAAAACCATCAAGCCCTAAAATGAAAATGGTTCTCATGAGGACCGCCACAGGAATGGAAGACCCAGAGTTACTTCTGCTGCAGAGGATAAGTTCATTACAGTTACCAGCCTCAGAAATTGCAGCCCAAATAAATGCTTCACAGAGTTTAAGTAACAGACACATCAACATCATCTGTTCAGAGGAGACTGCATGAATCAGGCCTTCATGGTCTAATTGCTGCAAAGAAACCACTACTAAAGGACACCAATAAGAAGAAGAGACTTGCCTGGGCCAAGAAAAACAATGGACATTAGACCGGTGAAAATATGTCCTTTAGTTTGATGAGTCCAATCTTGAGATGTTTGGTTCCAACCGCTGTGTCTTTGAGACGCAGAGTAGGTGAATGGATGATCTCTGCATGTGTGGTTCCCAACGTGAAGCATGGAGGAGGAGGTGTAATGGTGTGGGGATTCTTTGCTGGTGACACTGTCAGTGATTTACCTAGAATTAAAGGCACACCTTAACCAGCATGGCTACCACACCATTCTGCAGTGATACGCCATCCCATCTGGTTTGCACTTAGTGGGACTATAATTTGTTTTTCAACAGGACAGTGACCCAACACACCTTCAGGCTGTGTAAGAGCTATTTGACCAAGAAGGAGAGTGATGGAGCGCTGCATCAGATGACCTGGCCTCCACAATCACCCGACCTCAACCCAATCGAGATGGTTTGGGATGAGTTGGACCCCAGAGTGAAGGAAAGACAGCCATGGATAAATAACTCTAAATTAAGCAAATGTTGAGCGACAGTTAGCCTGGGCCACCAAAATATAAAATGATGGCATGGGAATGATAAGCAAAACAAACTAGTGTAGCCCACAGCCATATGGTATAGCCATGATATGAAGAAATCTATAAATCTATATAATAATGTTTCTTTAGACCTGCATAAAATGTATTGTTATTGTGTAAGCTATATTACATTGATTTATTAGGCTTTTTAAAATGTAGATGTTACAAAGGCATCAGTGGCTTGTATTAAAAATCCTACAATGTGATTTTCTGGATTTTTTCTCATTTTGTCTGTCACAGTCGAAGTGTACCTATGATGAAAATTACAGGCCTCTCTCATCTTTTTAAGTGGGAGAACTTGCACAATTGGTGGCTGACTAAATACTTTTTTTGCCCCACTGTATGTTGATGTTAATTAATGGTAAATTACCGGCAGCTATTTTATGATCATATATATATATATATATATATATATTTACAAGGTACACAAAACAGGTAGGCATGGACAGAAGTGCAGACCAAACAAGACAAACAGTCCCACCCACAGGACTTCCCCAAAGTTAGATTAGTGGTTCCCAACAGCAGTCTTCCGTACGCTGATGAAAGAGCAGTTATGAATGTGTCCTACAAATATTTCCATGTTTCTAATGTCCATGAACGACAGCAGACACGGCTGTCTGTTTTAAAGAATGAGGAGCCTGCCAACGTGAAGCTATCATCTTCTTGGGCTGCTGTTAAGACAGATACGTTGCTGTGCGACAGATAGGTCTAAAGTAGTGTCATAACTTAACTAGAAAATAGATGATGAACACATTATGTCAGAGAGACGGAATGAAACAACTACAGAAATGTAAAACCCCTGGGCACTCCCAAACCATATGAAACAATGTGCCAGGAGGCCCCTGACGGCACAGTGAGAAATTTGGGGATTGTCTAGCTTTCATCTTGAGTAGTTATATGGGCAAAACTGTAACATATCATTTGGTGTAAAAATATATATTTTTTAAAAATGAAATTGAGATGTTGGACCAAACTCTGGTCACAGTACTACGCAGAGGTCTTCCTTCCATGAAGTATGGGACGGGATTGATTTGTGAGTCATTTTTACGCAGCAGAGATTGTAATTTAGGGAGCCAGTCCATTTGTACTATTATGAATAAATAATTTGTGGATTGGATGGATAGACCATTCATGTCCCCAGAGGACTCCATATGCACACAAAACAACAGAGGAATGTAAGTCAAATGACAAGTTAGTGGTAGTTAAACTGCTTCTGGAGGTCTTGGAAAGCATTTGGTAGCCTTCAGTGATATCTGAGGTAGTATGAATCCCTCTTTCAGACCATTGATGAAAGGAGAGGTCGACCACTCAGTTGGAGAACGTGGTTGTGAAATAAGGGGAGGTGAGGATGGTATTTCAGATTGATTTTAGTCTGATTACCAACCAGGCGCCAGACTGAGATAAGTTGTGAGATGATAGGGCCGAATTGGAGTTTGCAGTGTTTGAAGAGGGATATCAGAATGGATTCTGTCTTGGAGTCTATGACGGGCAACTAGTTTTCCCTCCAGGGGGCACCAGAATACAGCTGTATCAGGATGTAACCATGACGTAAGATGAAAGCCCCCCCAAAAAACTAATTTGAAATTAGGCAGGTTTTGGCCAACTGCACATTTTCTACGCTGAAGTGTCGAGAATTTATTACAGGGGGAATTTCCTCTTCCAAAGGAATTTAGCAAGTAAAGAATGTATCCTATCCCAGTATCCTGCTGGTGTTGAAAGAGGGATCATGGAACTATAAAAGTTTATCCTTGGCTATATATTAATTTAAATTTTCGAGACTTCGAGCCTGAAAACAGACTATGCTTCTTCAGGTGGTGTTGAAGTTGTTTTTGACTGTTGATTGTAAACGAGGATATTATTCTATTCCCAGGCAGCGCAAATGTTGGACTCTGGGGCTGTTTAGAGGCAGATCTGAATCATCCAAATGTTGGACTCTGGGGCTGTTTAGAGGCAGATCTGAATCGTCCAAATGTTGGACTCTGGGGCTGTTTAGAGGCAGCTCTGAATCGTCGAAATGTTGGACTCTGGGGCTGTTTAGAGGCAGATCTGAATCATTCAAATGTTGGACTCTGGGGCTGTTTAGAGGCAGATCTGAATCGTCCAAATGTTGGACTCTGGGGCTGTTTAGAGGCAGCTCTGAATCGTCGAAATGTTGGACTCTGGGGCTGTTTAGAGGCAGATCTGAATCATTCAAATGTTGGACTCTGGGGCTGTTTAGAGGCAGATCTGAATCGTCCAAATGTTGGACTCTGGGGCTGTTTAGAGGCAGTTCTGAATCATTCAAATGTTGGACTCTGGGGCTGTTTGGAGGCAGCTCTGAATCGTCCAAATGTTGGACTCTGGGGCTGTTCAGAGGCAGATCTGAATCGTCCAAATGTTGGACTCTGGGGCTGTTCAGAGGCAGATCTGAATCGTCCAAATGTTGGACTCTGGGGCTGTTTAGAGGCAGATCTGAATCGTTCAGGGTCCCGTTGATTTTATATCCAGATGTAGAGCTGTAGTTATAAACAACGCTGAGTAGGTTGGGTAATGACTGAGGTGCATTGCCCACACAGAGTTGTACATTATCTGCATATGGATATATTTGGTAGTCTGTGCCAAGTACAGTAATGGGATCATGATGTGGTGACTGTCGGACAGCTTGCGCAAGAGGTTCTAGGGATAGAGCGAAAAGCATTGGACTTAGAGGACAACCCTGTCAGCTATTTCGGCCTGTGTTGAATTGGGATGAGCATACAGTACAGGTCAAACGTTTTAGAACACCTACTCATTCAAGGATTTTTCTGTAGTTTTTACTATTTTCTACATTAACAAAAAAGTGTTATAAACAAATCAAAATATATTTTATATATTTATATATTTTTTGAGATCCTTCAAATAGCGACCCTTTGCCCTGATGACAGCTTTGCACACTCTTGGCATTCTCTCAACCAGCTTCACCTGGAATGTTTCCCCAAAAGTACTGAAAGAGTTCCCACATATGCTAAGCACCTGTTGGCTACTTTTCCATCACTTGCGGTCTGACTCATCCCAAACCATCTCAATTGGGTTGAGGTCAGGGGGATTGTGGAGGCCAGGTCATCTGATGCAGCACTCCATCGCTTTCCTTCTTGGTCAAATAGCCCTGATACAGCCTGGAGGTGTGTTGGGTCATTGTCCTGTTGAAAAACAAATGATAGTCCCACTAAGCCCAAACCAGATGGGATGGTGTAAAGCTGCAGAATGCTGTGGTAGCCACGCTCGTTATGTGTGCCTTGAATTCTAAATAAATCACAGACAGTGTCAACAGCAAAGCACTCCTACACCATAACACCTCCTCCTCCATGCTTTACGTTGGAAATACACATGTAGAGATCATCCGTTCACCCACACCACGTCTCACAAAGACACAGTGGTTGGAACCAAAAATCTCCAATTTGAACTCCAGACCAAATGACAAATTTCCACCAGTTTAATGTCCATTGCTTGTTTTTCTTGGCCCAAGCAAGTCTCTTCTTCTTATTGGTGTCCTTTAGTAGTGGTTTCTTTGCAGAAATTAGACCATGAAGGCCTGATTCACACAGTCTCCTCTGAACAGTTAATGTTGAGATGTGTCTGTTACTTGAACTCTGTGAAACATTTATTTGGGCTGCAATTTCTGAGCGTGGTAAACTCTAATGAACTCATCCTCTGCAGCAGAGGTAACTCTGGGTCTTCCATTCCTGTGGCGTTCCTCATGAGAGCCAGTTTCATCATGGCGCTTGATTGTTTTTGCGACTGCACTTGAAGAAACTCTTAAAGTTCTCCATGCCTTAAAGGAATTATGTACTGTCATTTCTCTCTGCTTATTTGAGCTGTTCTTGCCATACTATATTATATTATAATGGTCAAGTAGGGCTATATTCTGTATACCAACCCGACCTTGTCACAACACAACCGATTGGCTCAACCACATTAAGAAGGAAATAAATTCCACAGACCTGTTAATTGAAAGGTGACTACCTCAAGAAGCTGGTGGAGAGAATGCCAAGAGTGTAAAAAGCTGTCATCAAGGCAAAGGGTGGCTCTATCTGAAGAAAAATATATTTTGATTTGTTTAACACTTTTTTTGGTTACTACATGATTCCATATTGTGTTATTTCATAATTTTGATGTCTTCACTATTATTCTACAAAGTAGAAAATAGTAAAAAATAAAGAAAAACCCTTGAATGAGTTGAGGTGCTCTAAAACTATTGACCAGTAGTGTATTTTGACAGTTCCCATACGCCGTAGAACAAGTAATAAATATTGCCACTTTAGGCAGACAAAGGCTTTTTCTATGTCCAATAACAATATGGCTGATGCAGAGTCAGTATTCATTGACCCAATATGGAAAAGATAAACCTTCTGGTCTTGTTGTACTTACTAACACTGGGGTCAGAGTGTATGGCGCCATCCATTGATTGGAATATATGTTTTTATTTTTTTTAATTTTTATTTTTACATTTAAAAAAAAAAAATGTATTAACAACAAATCAATACATAAAGCACATGAGGGAACACAAGCATACATAGATTACAAACAATGGACAATCGAGCTAGGGGCGGGGCTGGGGGCGGGGCTAGGGGCGGGGCTAGGGGGTACAATATCACATTACAATTACACAAGGACCTTAAGGGACATGCATATACTTACAATTCTAACAGCTTTTTTGTTAGTAGAGCATTTAACCGTCTTAAAATACAGTTGAATTTCTTTTTGTAGGGTACGAAAATGTGGTTTTCTGTTTGTAAATTTACATTTGTGTATATGAAATTTGGCCATAAGAATAATGAAATTAATTACATAAAAATGATTCCGCTTATTTCTATTGTATGTAAAGAATCCAAACAGTACATCTCTCCACAATAGTGTAAAATCTTCATAAATGTGTTCAATTATAAACCTAATGATGTCTTGCCACAGTTTTCTTACATGCATACAATGCCAGAAAAGATGCACAACTGTTTCTGGGTGGTCATTACAAAAGGAACAATTTGAGTTGATGTTTTCCTTAAACTTCTTCATATAGTGGTTGGCAGGATAATATTTATGAATAATTTTAAAGGAAACTTCCTTAATTTTGTTAACAAGTAGGTATGTTTGTGGCAACATCCAAACTTTTTTCCAACAGATATTATCAATAAATCCATTCCAATAAGGCATGACATAAGGTATAGATACAACATCCTGCTGAAACAAGGATCGTGTCGCTCTGTTGTTGAATGGACCAAAAGAGAAACAAATCTTTCCTACTGATGAGTCAACAGGGTCAATAGAAGGTAGGCTCTGAGGGTCAGGTCTTGACACGTTCCTGAATAACATAGCAACACCTGAGGGAATGGCATATAAAACAATTGCAAAATCTTTAGGTGTTACAGGGACCTTGTAAAGTGATAAGAATTCTTTATAACTGAGTAAAAAACCCTCTGCATTTACCAGTTGGCTCACCAATAGGATATTATTTCAGAACCAATATTCTAAAAACAGAGAGGTATTTTTATACAATATATCCCCATTATTCCATATATAATATCTGTGTGGAGAAAAATTGTGTTTATAAATTAAGGACCATGACAAGAAAACCTGCCGATGAAAAGCAGAAAGTTTCACTGGAACTTTGTCAATATTATAATTGCAAAACAACATGAAGTTAAGGCCACCAAAAGTAGAGAAGACATGATGAGGAATAAAATTCCAGATAGAAGTGGGTCTTCTTAGGAATTGCTTTATCCAATTGATCTTGAAAGTATTATTTAAAGTAGATTGGAATATATGTTATATTTCAAAAGTTTTCATTGGCATGTCATTTTTGAGCAAATAGATGGCTGGAAAATAATGAAAAGGAACATGTTTTATGAATGAGAGAGAGCTTCTGCCTGTCAGTTAATTTTCTGATCATCTACCGATCAAGAAACGCTTGTGGAGAGATGCACAGAGCACATTTTTGTTTCAAAGTGTGATAATTGGTCCTTTAATTCTGTAATATTGTGTTGGTTGATTTGTTTAAATTGGATGAAAACAAGGTAGAGTACAACAGAATGTTTCCACTGACCTCCAGGACCATCAACAGTGTTACCACAGTCCTCCAGCATCATCAACAGTGTTACCACAGTCCTCCAGCATCATCAACAGTGTTACCACAGTCCTCCAGCATCATCAACAGTGTTACCACAGTCCTCCAGCATCATCAACAGTGTTACCACAGTCCTCCAGCATCATCAACAGTGTTACCACAGTCCTCCAGCATCATCAACAGTGTTACCACAGTCCTCCAGGATCATCAACAGTGTTACCACAGTCCTCCAGCATCATCAACAGTGTTACCACAGTCCTCCAGCATCATCAACAGTGTTACCACAGTCCTCCAGCATCATCAACAGTGTTACCACAGTCCTCCAGCATCATCAACAGTGTTACCACAGTCCTCCAGCATCATCAACAGTGTTACCACAGTCCTCCAGGATCATCAACAGTGTTACCACAGTCCTCCAGGAGGATCATCAACAGTGTTACCACAGTCCTCCAGGATCATTTGTTTATATAAATGAATTTAGATAATTGCTTCTCCATTTGAGACGTTAACTGCTGATTCTGCAACAAAGTAGTGTTGATCGGCAGTTATTTCCATGACGATCACCGGCCGACAAAATGTCATGACCGCCACAACCCTAATGGTGACACGTTGGGTTTATAAACTGCAGCACAATTAGTTGCGAGTTCATTGTATCTGGTTACAGTGCTAGCATGTATTAACAGCAGTTAAAAAAAAAAATCCGCAAATGCAATTAAGTGGGTCTAGCATGAACATAAACAACTTGCTCATCCAGTGCTGTAGCTGATAGGAATAGTCATGTCCGTAGGCATAGTATTCCTCGCCTACCATCAGGCCCAGTGCAGTCAGAATTAACATTTTATTGTGTTTCATATCGTTTTTGAACAAGAGCTACTGAATCTTATTACACTGTAGCAGCATGGAAAATGTGATCAGTGTTATCGCACAATAGTTGCTGGTCCCTACTTTTTTTTTTTTTACCTTTACTTAACTAGGCAAGTCAGTTAAAAACAAATTCTTATTTTCAATGACGGCCTAGGAACAGTGGGTGTTCAGGGGCAGAACGACAGATTTGTACCTTGTCAGCTCGGGGATTTGAACTTGCAACCTTCCGGTTACTAGTCCAACGCTCTAACCACTAGGCTACCCTGCCGCCCCAAAATATGAGCAAAAGACATTGAGATTTTTGGTTTGAAATACCTATTTTTGGTCAATACATTTTTCTCCTGGGAATGTATAAAGCCCTTGTTTTGAGCAAGTTCTGAATGAGGGGATACTAGAATAGACCAATAAAGAGATGTAATAAACTACACCCCCAGCTGTAAAGAAAGAATTACACTCCCCCTTCCACTTTCCTGTGTGAGCGTGTCCAGACAGTCCACTCCCAGACAGCCCTGGCAAAACCCCCTTTTACCTGATCTTTAAAGGGACAATCTGGGATCGGTACATGCATTTTGGACTTTTAAAGTAATTATAGATTGATTTTTGAAGAATATAACATATATTCCTAATAAGCCGTATAAAATCAGAACCCAAAATACAAGCTTGTCTTACTCCAATGTTAGTAAACGTTGTACATGTAAACAAACACTGCATAGCCTCAAAATATGCTTAAAGGTCCAATGCAGCTATTTTTAAAATTTTATCTCAATATCAAATAGTTTCTGGGTAACAATTAAGTACCTTACTGTGATTTTGTTTTCAATTAAAATGGTCAAAAAGAAACAAAAATATATTCTAAGCAAATAGCAATTTCTCAAGCAAGAATTTAGTTAGGACTGTCTGGGAGTGGTCTGAGTGGGGAGGGGGAAACTGAAAATGATCTGTTATCGGCAGAGCGGTTTGGAACTCTCTTCTTATTGGTCTATTAACAAATGTACCTGGTGATGTCACCAGGCAGGCCAAAACTCCGTCCCACCAAAACGTCTCTAACAATAAGAGGCCATTTTCATCATTTTTCACAGAATTATTACAACCTCACAGTGTGGAAATACTGTATATATAAAACACAAGAAATCACATTGTTAACTGCATGTGGTCTTTAAAACTATTACTTTTGATATCATGGATGGTCCTGGCATCCATAGCTCTGGGCATTGATTTTTGAAGAATATAACTTATATATTCCTAAATTCTATTAATTTAAGAGTGGTTACATTTCTCCAGGCCCATATCTCAGCTTTTTACCAAAACAGAGGCGGAGTAAATGCTTTGTTATTGTTTCAATTGCCGCTTTAATTTAATTTGAATTCATTTTAATAAATTAATTCATTTTAATTAATTTGTTCATCCTTTAATAGAGTTTTGGAAGACAACTTTGCTCCAATACTGTGCATCCTGTGTGCTTGAACCTAATCATTTAAGAGATATGATGCTAAATGGTAATGACAACAAGCAGTGCGATCAACAAAATAGGTTAGACCTGAGCAGTGTCATAGAACAACAGAAACACCAACTGATAAACTGACATCCCCCGCAATATTAAAACAAATATATTCACAGATTTGATATAAACGTGATTTCCATGGGCATACATTTCCAAGTCAGTACAGAATTTCACATCAAATCAAATCAGATGTATTTATGTACATCAGCTGATATCTCAAAGTGCTGTACAAAAACCCAGCCTAAAACCCCAAACAGCAAGCAATGCAGGTGTAGAAGCACGGTGGCTAGGAAAAACTCCCTAGAAAGGCCAAAACCTAGGAAGAAACCTAGAGAGGAACCAGAATTTGTGGCACATAATGTAGGATTTTTGTATGTTTTTTTGTAGGTTTATGTCTACGTCAACACGTGTTACTAGGTTACACCTGTCATAACAATACTACGCTTCCTGATTTGTCACAATGGCCATTTTCAATGACTTCCAGGGCTGTATTGTTCTGCAATACACTTGATTGTAATTACTGCAGCTCCTGTTGTTATTAAGCTCTTTAAGAAAAAGTAAGGGTTCTTACAAAAGAAACAATTGGTAGGAGCAGTGGGATGTGAAGCCTGTCTCGATGCAGTAGAGAACACTAGTTCTTAAGGGATCCGAGGTAAGAACACCCTGGAGAGAGAGTAAAGTACATACGTTTGGAGAGAACGTTAAGCACCATGCTATTTGCTGCATTGTGATGCTTTATAGAGCCTAAAGTGAAGATGGAAAAGACTGTGAATAGTTGGTCCACTAAAATAAGGTAGGCACATTCCTCCATATGATCTCGGAGTACCCTGCAGTTAAATGGTTCTGGGGCAAAGATACTAAATTCATTTGGAAGCGCATGAATTTAAATAGTTAATGCTTTGCAGCTATTATGTTACTTAACGATGATAGGTCCTCGAATCTCTCAGTGAATCAGAGAAGATTACTGCTGGCAAGCAGCAATGCCGCAAGAGAAGATGTTGGCTCTTAGATGGCAATCACCTTAGATGGCAAACTCCCTCCCAAATCGCCAGTGGATACAGTTACTATGAAACGTAATAATATAATAATTATCGACAGCGAGAATGAATGGTGCTCGTCAAGAAACAGATATACTTGACTCTGTCAAGAATAACCTCCGCTAACGCCCAACATATACAATTAAACAATCCATAAAGCCCAACACATACAATTAAACAATCCATAAAGCCCAACATATACATATATATATATATATATATATATATATACAGCACCAGTCAACAGTTTGGTACCAGTCACAAAGATATTATTTGATTATTTTTCACTTTCTTTGCTTTCAGGCCCACGGGGAAGGGATGGTGTGGGGAGAGTTTTCTCTGGTTGCCGGGAGATAACTGACCCTAGTTGCGAGGTGGACACACACACTCGATTTCCGTGTGTGTGTGTGTGGGGTGGGGGCTGGGTGGGGATTGAGACGTGTTGGATGGGTGTGGTTGGGGGAATGGGATGGTATGGGAGGTTGGGGGTGGAGACGTGTTGGATGGGTGTGGTTGGGGGAATGGGATGGTATGGGAGGTAGGGAGTGGAGACGTGTTGGGTGGGTGTGGTTGGCTGGGTGGGGTTGGGGGAATGAGATTGGAGGTTGGGGGTGTAGACATGTTGGATGGGTGTGGTTGGCTGGGTGGGGTTGGGGGAATTGGATGGGAGGTTGGGGTGGAGGCCCATTTTTTTGTTTTGTTTACAGTATATTTAATTCATTATCACTTAAATTCTGAATGTATTTCTTTCTGTTATTTTTCTTTTGAGTGCCAGCATAATGGTCACATGTTTTATAAACGTATACATTGAAATAGATAATGAACATGTAAGAACAGAAAAGGCCAATGACTGCACAGTCTTGAAGAGATTTACTCTTCATTCTTGTACAACTTACCCTATGGAGAACTTTTCACTTCATCCACCACTGGTTTGATGATACACATATATATATGTGCAATATATAATATAGAATAGAATAGAATATATGCAAATGTTTATATAATACACTGTGGCAGACCAGGGGGTATGATCTAAACGTTTACACAGACCAGACACAAGTGTGATACCTCAGTTTCAAGGGTTTTTATTTCTGACAATAAAGGAAAAGAAAAGAAACCGGTCTCCTACAGGAAACCTCTTCTGGGTTACTGTCTTCAGGGCTCCCGGGGAATACTGTGTTCACTGGGGTAGAACACCTCTCAGTTCATGCAGACCGTGAGGAAGTCTATCCGGTAGCAACCTCTCACTACCTCCAACCTCCCCTGTGCTGCCCTTCAGGCAGCCTTATGGGCCCTGTACGGCTGGTGAGCAATCAGCCCCAATTAGTCCTGGCCGGAGGACCCGTCGAGATCTGGCACGTCCAGCAGAGGGAGCCACCACCGCGTGAGGGGCAATGGGAGGTCTTCACTGCTCGGTACCACCACAGGTCCCGTCGATGTCCCAGGTCTTGACCACAACACAACCAAGGCTGTCCTCACGTGCCGCCTCTTCAATAGGTCAATGTGGTAAATCTGTTGGGATTTCCGTCTCCCCGACTGCCGTACATGGTAATTTACGGGTACCAGCTTCTCTGTCACCTTGTACGGCCCTTGCCATGTTGCCAGGGGGATTAAAAATAACACCTTGTCACCCACCTGGAACTCTCGGGGTTGGGTCCGCCGATTGTAGACCTTGGCTTGGGCGCGCTGGGCCTTCACCATATGCTCCCTTACCACTGGCCATATGGCTGTCATCCGCTCCCTCATCGTCTCTACGTGTTCCACCACGCTGCGTAAGGGGGTCGGCTGGGCTTCCCATACCTCCAGTGGCGAGGGCCCGTAGGCTACGTGCTCTCCTCCCTTAGAGGAGTTCAAAAGGGGAAAACCCAGTGGAGGCCTGGGGCACTTCTTGGATCGAAAACATTAGGTTGGGTAGTAGATGGTCCCAGTTCTTCCCATCCCGCTCGATGACATTTACATTTAAGTCATTTAGCAGACGCTCTTATCCAGAGCGACTTACAAATTGGTGCGTTCACCTTAAGACATCCAGTGGAACAGCCACTTTACAATAGTGCATCTAAATCTTTTGACCTTACGCAGCATTTGTTTGAGCATCTTATTGAACCGTTCGACAAGCCCATTCGTCTGCAGGTGAAAGACAGAGGTCTGGATCTGCTTTATATGTAGGAGAGCACACAAATCTTCATCAGCCCGGACATGAACTCGGTACCTTAGTCGGTCAGGATCTCATTTGGGATGCCCACCCAGCTGAAGAGGTGGAACAGCTCCCGGCGATTCCCTTGGAGACTGCTGCCCGTAGGGGAATGGCATTGGGATATTGGGTGGCATAATCTACTTTTACCAGGATGTATCGGCGTCCTCGGGCTGTTTTTACCAGAGGACCCACTATTCCCATGGCGATGCATTCAAATGGCACTCCGATGATCAGTAGGGGGACCAGCGGGTGTGCTTTTGGGGTGGTGATTTGGCACCTCTGGGCAGCTGCGGCAATAGTCTTCCACGTCCCGCCTCATCCCAGGCCAGTGGCTGAAGAACGATTCTGACGTACCGTACCGGGGAGGGGGGGGGGGCAGCAACAGCACCTCTCGATGTTACCCCTGTTTGTGCGTCACCTGATACATGAGGTTATTTTTTATTTGGAAATGGGGCTATCACCAGTCACTCACCCCCGGAAGAAGCTGGCCATCCACCGCTATCACTTTGTCCGATGGCTTTCAAGTTCTGATCCTCCCACTGCGTGGTCCCGAACTGTCCCAAGGCAGGTGTGTCAGCAGGTCCCTCAAAATCGAGGAGGGGAACATGGGCTCCTCCTCTGCTGGTTCACCAGGTGAGGTTGGTTCCGGCGCCCCCTCGGACCCCGACTCCGGGTCCATAGTCACAGGGTTGGCAACCGTTCACTTCCAGGCCGCGTACGCGACGATCCGTCCCCACTCTCGTCGGTCTCCAGGCTTCGTCGACTATCCCCCGGCTGTCTCTCTTTGAGACATGGATTGTGATGTGTGCCATTCAGAGGGTGAATGGGAAAGACAAGATATTGAAGTGCCCTTGAATGGGGTATGGTAGTAGATGCCAGGCACACTGGTTTGAGTGTGTCAAGAACTGCAATGCTGCTGGGTTTCTCACGCTCAACAGTTTCCCATGTGTATCAAGAATGGTCCACCACCCAAAGGACATCCAGCCAACTTGACACAACGGTGGGAAGCATTGGAGTCAACATGGGCCAGCATCCCTGTCGAATGCTTTCGACACCTTGTAGAGTCCATGCCCCGATGAATTGAGGCTGTTCGGAGGGCAAAAGGGGGTGCAACTCAATATTAGTAACGGTAACATTACGCTCCTTAAGAATACATCTTGGGCTAGATTAGACCCAAATGCCTTGTATTTCCTACCAGAGAAGGTTAGAGTTAGACCCAAATGCCTTGTATTTCCTACCAGAGAAGGTTAGGGTTAGACCCACATGCCTTGTATTTCCTACCAGAGAAGGTTAGGGTTAGACCCACATGCCTTGTATTTCCTACCAGAGAAGGTTAGGGTTAGACCCACATGCCTTGTATTTCCTACCAGAGAAGGTTAGGGTTAGACCCACATGCCTTGTTTTTCCTACCAGAGAAGGTTAGAGTTAGACCCAAATGCCTTGTATTTCCTACCAGAGAAGGTTAGGGTTAGACCCAAATGCCTTGTATTTCCTACCAGAGAAGGTTAGAGTTAGACCCACATGCCTTGTATTTCCTACCAGAGAAGGTTAGGGTTAGACCCACATGCCTTGTATTTCCTACCAGAGAAGGTTAGGGTTAGACCCACATGACTTGTATTTCCTACCAGAGAAGGTTAGGGTTAGACCCACATGACTTGTATTTCCTACCAGAGAAGGTTAGGGTTAGACCCACATGCCTTGTATTTCCTACCAGAGAAGGTTAGAGTTAGACCCAAACGCCTTGTATTTCCTACCAGAGAAGGTTAGGGTTAGACCCAACTGCATGTAACCCCTTCAAGAGAAGGAGACATACTCAAAGTAGGCAATTTTTCAGTTTACCTTCATTTTCCACATGACGGATTCCGAATGCAAGTTTAAATAAAATGGTGTATGGGGATTCCATTCCAGTCTGATGGGAGCTCGCTTTGCTGACAGCTTATCATATTTCAGCCTTGAAATTCTTAATGCAGAAGCCATGAGTGATGCATACGCTTTTTATTTATTTTTATCTTAATATGCATTGCTTCTCTGAAACAAGATTTGCTGGGTTGCAGTAGGGCCTTTTACCCAGGAAAAAGCTATACTGTGAGAGAGCCCATCTCTCCCTAAAAAAAAACAAGCCTCAATTTAGATGCAAAAAATGGGAAACAAAACAAGCATAAATTCAAGCCAATTTATAGTTGAGAGCCATCACTAAAGGCAATGAGGCAAATTGCTTCTGGCAGATCATTTAAAGTACTACTCCTACTACTGAGTCTCTTTGTCAATATGTTTTGTTGCTAGTTATTTTACTTGTCATAACATAGAAGTGGACAGCAGAGGAGAGATAGTCTCGATAAGGGACTAAACATCAAGGGACTGGCAGGAATATTGAAAACAATTTAGATCGTTTTGAGTTATACAATGAGTTAGAATGAAACAGTGAGTAAGAATGAAACAGTGAGTTAGAATGAAACAGTGAGTTAGAATGAAACAGTGAGTTAGAATGAAACAGTGAGTTAGAATGAAACAGTGAGTAAGAATGAAACAGTGAGTTAGAATGAAACAGTGAGTTAGAATGAAACAGTGAGTTAGAATGAAACAGTGAGTAAGAATGAAACAGTGAGTTAGAATGAAACAGTGAGTAAGAATGAAACAGTGCGTTAGAATGAAACAGTGAGTTAGAATGAAACAGTGAGTTAGAATGAAACAGTGAGTTAGAATGAAACAGTGAGTTAGAATGAAACAGTGCGTTAGAATGGAACAGTGAGTTAGAATGAAACAGTGCGTTAGAATGAAACAGTGAGTTAGAATGAAACAGTGCGTTAGAATGAAACAAGACAAAGGAGCTGATCGTGGACTACCGGAAAAGGCAGACCGAACAGGCCCCCATTAACATCGACGGGGCTGTAGTGGAGCGGGTCGAGAGTTTCAAGTTCCTTGGTGTCCAAATCAACAATGAACTATCATGGTCCAAACATACCAAGACAGTCGTGAAGAGGACACGAGAAAACCTTTTCCCCCCTCAGGAGACTGAAAAGATTTGGCATGAGCCCCTAGATCCTCAAAAGGTTTTACAACTGCACCATCGAGAGCATCCTGACAGGTTGCATCACCGCCTGGTACGGCAACTGCTCGGCATCTGACCGTAAGGCACTACAGAGGGTAGTGCAAACGGCCCAATACATCACTGGGGCCAAGCTTCCTGCCATCCAGGACCTATACAATAGGCAGTGTCAGAGGAAAGCCCATAAAATTGTCAGAGACTCCAGTCACTCAAGGTATAGACTGTTTTCTCTGCTACCGCAGAGCAACCGGTACCGGAGCGCCAAGTCTAGGACCAAAAGGCTCCTCAACAGCATTCTACTCTCAGCTTCTAGCCAATAGACTCCTGAACAATTCATTAAAATCGCCACCGGACAATTTACATTGACCCCCCCTCTTGTACACTGCTGCTACTCGCTGTTTGTTTGTTACCTATGCATAGTCACTTCACCCCCACCTACATGTACAGATTACCTCAATTCGCCTGTACCCCTGCACATCGACTCGGTACCGGTGTCCCCTGTATATAGCCTCCACACTGACTCAGTACTGGTGCCCCCTGTATATAGCCTCCACACTGACTCGGTACCGGTGCCCCCTGTATGTAGCCTCCACACAGACTCGGTACCGGTGTCCCCTGTATATAGCCTCCACACTGACTCGGTACCGGTGCCCCCTGTATATAGCCTCCACATTGACTCTGTACCAGTACCCCCTGTATATAGCCTCCACACTGACTCGGTACCGGTGCCCCCTGTATATAGCCTCCACATTGACTCTGTACCAGTACCCCCTGTATATAGCCTCCACATCGACTCGGTACCGGTACCCCCTGTATGTAGCCTCCACATCGACTCGGTACCGGTGCCCCCTGTATATAGCCTCCACACTGACTCGGTACCGGTGCCCCCTGTATATAGCCTCCACACTGACTCGGTACCGGTGCCCCCTGTATATAGCCTCCACATCGACTCGGTACCGGTGCCCCCTGTATATAGCCTCCACACTGACTCGGTACCGGTGCCCCCTGTATATAGCCTCCACACTGACTCGGTACCGGTGCCCCCTATATATAGCCTCCACATCGACTCGGTACCGGTGCCCCCTGTATATAGCCTCCACACTGACTCGGTACCGGTGCCCCCTGTATGTAGCCTCGTTATTGTTATTCTTATTGTGTTACTTTTTATTTTAATCTACTTGGTAAATATTTTCTTCTTCTTGAACTGCACTGTTGGTTAAGGGCTTGTAAGTAAGAGTTTCACGGTAAAGTCCACACTTGTTGTGTTCGGCGCATGTGACTAATAAAGTTTGATTTGAAATAAACAATCCTAAGTAAGCCTATGTACTTTCAGCTCTTCTCTTTTCAACTACTATCAGCTATATAATAAAATCTCAATTTACCCGCCCTATAACTAAATGAATCCACTATCATACATTATGGATACCTCTGGGGATTCAAATAAAAACAGACTTCACTTTGAATAGAAATGACAGCAACACGCATATCCAACAAAGTCTCTAGAAACTCTGGTGCCAAGAATAGTTTTCCACAATCTGTCTTCGAATGACTAAAAATGACATTAACACCAAGATGTGTATATGAAAGTCCTTAAAAGGAAACTTCAACGCTAGACAGTATTTGGGGTATTTTTCCAGTCTCCCTACATAATGATGAGAGGTGTTTCAGTCTCCCTACATAGTGACGAGAGGTGTTTCAGTCTCCCTACATAATGATGAGAGGTGTTTCAGTCTCCCTACATAGTGATGAGAGGTGTTTCAGTCTCCCTACATGAGAGTGACGAGAGGTGTTTCAGTCTCCCTACATAGTGATGAGAGGTGTTTCAGTCTCCCTACATAATGATGAGAGGTGTTTCAGTCTCTCTACATGAGAGTGACGAGAGGTGTTTCAGTCTCCCTACGTAGTGATGAGAGGTGTTTCAGTCTCCCTACATGAGAGTGACGAGAGGTGTTTCAGTCTCCCTACATGAGAGTGACGAGAGGTGTTTCAGGCTCCCTACATAATGATGAGAGGTGTTTCAGTCTCCCTACATAACTATGAGAGGTGTTTCAGTCTCCCTACATAATGATGAGAGGTGTTTCAGTCTCCCTACATGAGAGTGATGAGAGGTGTTTCAGTCTCCCTACATAATGATGAGAGGTGTTTCAGTCTCCCTACATAATGACGAGAGGTGTTTCAGTCTCCCTACATAGTGATGAGAGGTGTTTCAGTCTCCCTACATAATGATGAGAGGTGTTTCAGTCTCCCTACATGAGAGTGACGAGAGGTGTTTCAGTCTCCCTACATCAGAGTGACGAGAGGTGTTTCAGTCTCCCTACATGAGAGTGACGAGAGGTGTTCCAGTCTCCCTACATAATTATGAGTGATGAGAGGTGTTTCAGTCTCCCTACATAATGATGAGAGGTGTTTCAGTCTCCCTACATAATTATGAGAGGTGTTTCAGTCTCCCTACATAATGATGAGAGGTGTTTCAGTCTCCCTACATGAGAGTGACGAGAGGTGTTTCAGTCTCCCTACATAATGGTGAGAGGTGTTTCAGTCTCCCTACATAATTATGAGAGGTGTTTCAGTCTCCCTACATAATGACGAGAGGTGTTTCAGTCTCCCTACATGAGAGTGACGAGATGTGTTTCAGTCTCCCTACATAATGATGAGAGGTGTTTCAGTCTCCCTACATGAGAGTGACGAGATGTGTTTCAGTCTCCCTACATAATGACGAGAGGTGTTTCAGTCTCCCTACATAATGGTGAGAGGTGTTTCAGTCTCCCTACATAGTGATGAGAGGTGTTTCAGTCTCCCTACGTAATGATGAGAGGTGTTTCAGTCTCCCTACATAATGATGAGAGGTGTTTCAGTCTCCCTACATAATGATGAGAGGTGTTTCAGTCTCCCTACATGAGAGTGACGAGAGGTGTTTCAGTCTCCCTACATAATGACGAGAGGTGTTTCAGTCTCCCTACATAATTATGAGTGATGAGAGGTGTTTCAGTCTCCCTACATAACTATGAGAGGTGTTTCAGTCTCCCTACATAATGATGAGAGGTGTTTCAGTCTCCCTACATAGTGATGAGAGGTGTTTCAGTCTCCCTACATAATGATGAGAGGTGTTTCCGTCTCCCTACATAATGATGAGAGGTGTTTCAGTCTCCCTACATAATGACGAGAGGTGTTTCAGTCTCCCTACATGAGAGTGACGAGAGGTGTTCCAGACACAATTATGCACTATAGCTGTATTGTTTCGCATCGGGAGAGTTCAACCAATGACGTCATTGGTTGATTGAGCCTGCTGTCTGATCATAAAAAAAATATATGTTTGTCATGTTTTGTAACAATTGTTGTGGTCTTTGTGTTTCGCCCGATTGCACGATCACCCCAGCAGCGAGTAGATATTGTTGTCCCTGTTCAATGGAGTCATTGGACTTGCCTCAACAATTTTCCTATCTGCCAAACACATTGCAGGATATCTAGGTTGACTCATTTTTTTCCTGGTTTTGTAAAGACTAAAGCCTGATGGGAGCCCTACTATCTTCTTCCAACCCTTGAAGGCAGGCTTTTCCAAAAAACGGGGGAGGTACTAGTTTACAGGTTCATGTAAGCTATTTTACCATCGCCGTGTCTATCCGAGACGGCTAAATAATTACAACGGTTGTTTCTTTTAATCCCTCTTTCCAAGAACAGGCGGACGACAGCATTTATTTTTACGTTTCCATAGGAACATACAGTCCTATTTATTTGAGCTGGAATACAGCGAAGAAGAGTTGAGGCAGCAAGAAAAATAACTGCGAGACCAGCATGCAGTGGCAGCACACCAGCTGGACCAATAACAAATGAGTAAAGTTGTTTTTCTGTCGGTAGCTAGCTAGCAATATAAGCACACTTACATTTTGATTTTTTACATGAGGCAGTGTTGTTCAGTACAGTACAATTTGGTGATTGAATAGTACCATTACAAGGCAAGCTATCCATGTTTATCTAGCTAGCGGTGTACTTGCTACACCTAACATGTACTGTAGTCTAACGTTATAGCTAGCTAACTAGCCTACCTAGGCCCAGTGCCTCTCATTAGGAACAAAACTGGATATATTTTTGATGATAATGGCAGAGAGTAACGGCATGACTTTGTCTTGATGACTCATATTAGTCTTGGAGTAGCTATACCTGTGTGTTGTAGCTAACTAGCTAGCTAACATGTGTTTGTGAGATGTCTCATATTAGTCTTGGAGTAGCTATACCTGTGTGTTGTAGCTAACTAGCTAGCTAACATGTGTTTGTGAGATGACTCATATTAGTCTTGGCGTAGCTATACCTGTGTGTTGTAGCTAACTAGCTAGCTAACATGTGTTTGTGAGATGTCTCATATTAGTCTTGGCGTAGCTATACCTGTGTGTTGTAGCTAACTAGCTAGCTAACATGTGTTTGTGGGTTGTCTCATATTCTACACCATGCTGCTACGGTAGGACAGTACACAACGATTGCCCATGAATGTGTAATAGCATTTTGGTCTTTCTCTCACACACAAAACCACTTGGATACAAAGAAGTTGATGACTTTCAAGAGGAGATGTGAAAAGTCCCATAACAACTCTTGTATCAAAGTGACTCTGAACACCTCACTGCACCACCCAAACAGATCATATACAAGTATTCCCTTTGTAGAAATGTAGTATTTATTAGAAGCGTTAGTAGCATATTTTTCTTCTACTGTATATATATATATATATATATATATACACAATGCCCCATCAATAATGTGATGTTGTGATGGGATATACAGTGGGGCAAAAAAGTATTTAGTCAGCCACCAATTGTGCAAGTTCTCCCACTTAAAAAGATGAGAGAGGCCTGTAATTTTCATCATAGGTACACTTCAACTATGAAAGCATTTCAAGGTCCTGGAGTGGCCTAGCCAGTCTCCAGATCTCAACCCCATAGAAAATCTTGGGAGGGAGTTGAAAGTCCGTGTTGCCCAGCAACAACCCCAAAACATCACTGCTCTAGAGGAGATCTGCATGGAGGAATGGGCCAAAATACCAGCAACAGTGTGTGAAAACCTTGTGAAGACTTACAGAAAACGTTTGACCTCTGTCATTGCCAACAAAGGGTATATAACAAAGTATTGAGATAAACTTTTGTTATTGACCAAATACTTATTTTCCACCATAATTTGCAAATAAATTCATAAAAAATCCTACAATGTGATTTTCTGGATTTTTTTCCTCATTTTATCTGTCATAGTTGAAGTGTACCGATGATGAAAATTACAGGCCTCTCTAATCTTTTTAAGTGGGAGAACTTGCACAATTGGTGGCTGACTAAATACTTTTTTGCCTTACTGTAGATGGGCTATGTACAGGTGTAGTGATCTGTGAGCTGCTCTGACAGCTGGTGCTTAAAGCTAGTCAGGGAGATATGAGTCTCCAGCTTCAGAGATTTTTGCAGTTCGTTCCAGTCATTGGCAGCAGAGAACTGGAAGGAAAGACGACCAAAGGAGGAATTGGCTTTGGAGGTGACCAGTGAGATATACCTGCTGGAGCGCGTGCTACGAGTGGGTGCTGCTATGGTGACCAGTGAGCTGAGATAAGGCGGGGCTTTACCTAGCAGAGAATTGTAGATAACCTGTAGCCAGTGGGTTTTGCAACGAGTATGAAGCGAGGGCCAACCAACGAGAGCAAACAGGTTGCAATGGTGGGTAGTGTATGGGGCTTTGGTGACAAAATGGATGGCACTGTGATAGACTGCATCCAGTTTGTTGAGTAGAGTGTTGGAGGCTATTTTATAGATGACATCACCGAAGTCGAGGATCGGTAGGATGGTCAGTTTTACGAGGGTATGTTTGGCAGCATGAGTGAAGGATGCTTTGTTGTGATATAGGAAGCCAATTCTAGATTTAATTTTGGATTGGAGATGCGTAATGTGAGTCTGGAAGGAGAGTTTACAGTCTAACCAGACACCGTCTGGAGGTTAGTTAACACAGTGTCCAAAGAGGGGCCAGAAGTATACAGAATGGTGTAGTCTGCGTAGAGGTGTACCAGAGAATCACCAGCAGCAAGAGCAACATCATTGATGTATACAGAGAAGAGAGTCGACCCGAGGATTGAACCCTGTGGCACCCCCATAGAGACAGCCAGAGGTCCGGACAGCAGGCCCTCCGATTTGACACACTGAACTCTATCAGAGAAGTATTTGGTAAACCAGGCGAGGCAATCATTTGAGAAACCAAGGCTGTCGAGTATGCCAATAACAATGTGGTGATTGACAAGAGTCGAAAGCCTTGGCAAGGTCGATGAATATGGCTGCACAGTAATGTCTCTTATCGATGGCGGTTATGATGTCGTTTAGGACCTTGAGCGTGGCTGAGGTGTACCCATGACCAGCTCTGAAACCAGATTGCATAGCGGAGAAGGTACGGTGGGATTCGAAATGGTCGGTAATCTGTTTGTTAACTTGGCTTTCGAAGACCTTAGAAAGACAGGGTAGGATAGATATAGGTCTGTAGCAGTTTGGGTCTAGAGTGTTCTATGATATGTAGATAATAACTAGATAGGTATAAACAATATAGTAGCAGCTCCGCCCTGTCCTATGATATGTAGATAATAACTAGATAGGTATAAACAATATGGTAGCAGCTCCACCCTGTTCTATGATATGTAGATAATAACTAGATAGGTATAAACAATATGGTAGCAGCTCCACCCTGTTCTATGATATGTAGATAATAACTAGATAGGTATAAACAATATGGTAGCAGCTCCACCCTGTTCTATGATATGTAGATAATAACTAGATAGGTATAAACAATATAGTAGCAGCTCCACCCTGTTCTATGATATGTAGATAATAACTAGATAGGTATAAACAATATAGTAGCAGCTCCACCCTGTCCTATGATATGTAGATAATAACTAGATAGGTATAAACAATATGGTAGCAGCTCCGCCCTGTTCTATGATATGTAGATAATAACTAGATAGGTATAAACAATATGGTAGCAGCTCCGCCCTGTTCTATGATATGTAGATAATAACTAGATAGGTATAAACAATATAGTAGCAGCTCCGCCCTGTCCTATGATATGTAGATAATAACTAGATAGGTATAAACAATATAGTAGCAGCTCCGCCCTGTCCCATGATATGTAGAGAATAACTAGATAGGTATAAACAATATGGTAGCAGCTCCGCCCTGTCCTATGATATGTAGAGAATAACTAGATAGGTATAAACAATATGGTAGCAGCTCCACCCTGTCCTATGATATGTAGAGAATAACTAGATAGGTATAAACAATATGGTAGCAGCTCCGCCCTGTCCCATGATATGTAGAGAATAACTAGATAGGTATAAACAATATGGTAGCAGCTCCGCCTTGCCCTCTGATAGTGGGATTGTTTTTGCATATTGCCTTTACCTATCAAATCCTTTCTATACTGAACAAAAATATAACACAACATGTAATGTTTCGGTCCCATGTTTCACAAGCAGAAATAAAAGATTGCAGAAATGTTCCATACGTACAAAAAGCTTCTTTCTCACAAATTTGGTGAATACATTTGTTCACATCCCTGTTAGTGAGCATTTTTTTATTTGCTAAGTTAATCCATCCACCTGACAGGTGGGCCTATCGAGAACCTGATTAAACATTACACAGGTGTACCTTGTGCTGGGGACAATAAAAGGCCACTCTAAAATGTACAGTTTTGTCAGACAACATAATTCAACAGATGGCTCAAGTTTTAAAAGAACGTGCAATTGGCATGCTGACTGCAGGGATGTCCACCCGAGCTGTTGCCAGATAATTTAATTTTAATTTCTCTACCATAAGAGAGAAATAAAGTGGATAGGGCTAGGGGTTGTTTCTAGATGGGGGATAGGGCTAGGGGTTGTTTCTAGATGGGGGATAGGGCTAGGGGTTGTTTCTAGATGGGGGATAGGGCTAGGGGTTGTTTCTAGATGGGGGATAGGGCTAGGGGTTGTTTCTAGATGGGGGATAGGGCAAGGGGTTGTTTCTGGACAGGGGATGGGGGATATGGGTGATAGGGGTTGTTTCTAGATGGGGGATGGGGGCTAGGGGTTGTTTCTGGACAGGGAATGGGGGATATGGGTGATAGGGGTTGTTTCTGGACAGGGGATGGGGATATGGGTGATAGGGGTTGTTTCTGGACAGGGAATGGGGGATATGGGTGATAGGGGTTGTTTCTAGATGGGGGATGGGGGCTAGGGGTTGTTTCTGGACAGGGAATGGGGGATATGGGTGATAGGGGTTGTTTCTGGACAGGGGATGGGGATAGGGTTGTTTCTGGACAGGGATGGGGGATAGGGGTTGTTTCTGGACAGGGGATGGGGGATAGGGGTTGTTTCTGGATGGGGGATATGGCTAGAGGTTGTTTCTGGATGGGGGATGGGGGCTAGGGGTTGTTTCTGGACGGGAGATGGGGGCTAGGGGTTGTTTCTGGACAGAGGATGGGGGCTAGGGGTTGTTTCTGGACGGAGATGGGGTCTAGGGGTTGTTTCTGGATGGGAGATGGGGGCTAGGGGTTGTTTCTGGACAGGGGATGGGGGGTAGGGGTTGTTTCTGGACAGGGGATGGGGGTAGGGGTTGTTTCTGGACGGGAGATGGGGGCTAGGGGTTGTTTCTGGACGGGAGATGGGGGCTAGGGGTTGTTTCTGGACAGGGGATGGGAAGTAGGGGTTGTTTCTGGACAGGGGATGGGGGATAGGGGTTGTGTCTGGACAGGGGATGGGGGATAGGGCTAGGGGTTGTGTCTGGACAAGGTATAGGGCTAGGGGTTGTTTCTGGATAGGGGATAGGGGTTGTTTCTGGATAGGGGATAGGGGTTGTTTCTGGACAGGGGATGGGGGCTAGGGGTTGTTTCTGGACAGAGGATGGGGGATAGGGATAGGGGTTGTTTCTGGACAGGGGATGGGGGCTAGGGGTTGTTTCTGGACAGAGGATGGGGGATAGGGATAGGGGTTGTTTCTGGACAGGGGATGGGAGATAGGGGTTGTTTCTGGACAGAGGATGGGGGATAGGGGTTGTTTCTGGACAGGGGATGGGCGCTAGGGGTTGTTTCTGGACAGAGGATGGGGGATAGGGGTTGTTTCTGGACAGGGGATGGGGGCTAGGGGTTGTTTCTGGACAGAGGATGGGGGATAGGGATAGGGGTTGTTTCTGGACAGAGGATGGGGGATAGGGGTTGTTTCTGGACAGGGGATGGGGGATAGGGGTTGTTTCTGGACAGAGGATGGGGGATAGGGGTTGTTTCTGGACAGGGGATGGGGGATAGGGGTTGTTTCTGGAGAGGGGATGGGGGCTAGGGGTTGTAATCATGTAAGACTACATGGACGTAGGAAAAGTGTTGCACTGCTGTTTTCCACTGCGCCATTTTCCAGAACATTTATGCAGAGGCATAGTCTAACGAGGAGATGACTTTTAATAGCAGTTATTAAACAGAGCAATTCAGACGGTCATTTCACCTTCAGCCCCCTGATTGAAGATGTATTATTCTCTATGACATCAATCCTGCGGTCAACTACTTGATTAGTGGATGTGCCTGAGTGCGTAAGAGAACCCTCTTCTTATTGACAATCGACCAAATGTGACCTTTGAAATGAATTAATTTCCGGGGTAACTTATTAACATTAATGCTGAAATTCATGCATTCGTTTAACGACATTGTCCCTGCCACATCTATCATAATTTCAAAAGCAGCCGAGTGTGACAAAGAGCTGGCTCTGCAAGGCGTGGATCTGCAGTAACCGACCCAGCTGTTGTCGTCAAACTCGTTCATATTATGATGGACTGGGCTTCAGGCCTTCTGGCTTCCTCTCCACACCGACACTGAACAAAAAATATAAACGCAACATGTAAAGTATTGGTCTCATGTTTCATGAGCTGAAATAAAAGAAACCAGACGTGTTCCATTCGCACAATAAAGCTTATTTTGTACAAATGTGTTTCCATCGCTGTTAGTGAGCATTTCTCCACTGCCGAGATAATCCATCCACCTGACAGGTGTGGCATATCAAGAAGCTGATTAAACAGCATGATCATTACACAGGTGCACCTTGTGCCGGGGGACAATAAAATGTTATATTTCAATTGACAGATGTCCTTATATGAACTGTAACTCAGTAAAATCTTTGAAATTGTTGCATGTCGTATTTATATTTTTTTCGTTCAGTATATATCCCTGCTGCATCATACCATCCAGAGGTGGGTTCAAATACTATTTGCAAATTCTGCCTGTAGTGAGTGGGGTTTAGGGACAATTCTATTGGTTCCATTGTGCCAGGAAATCTCGATCAAGCAACGGAAAATTATTATTTTAGATAGTATTTGAACCCAGGAATGCCATATATAATACACACATAGGCAGCTGTATCCTCGACATGACACCTGACATCAACACGCAGAGGCTCGCCTCAATTCTGAGCCCTAAAACCGCAATGGGAACAAACAGGGCATGAAAGATACTGTTGAGAAAATGGGGAGAAAAACGCTCTTGAGATGTATGATGCCTAACATCATGACAATACGTATACATTACACCGTGTCGGTCCCTGAGGTTTTACCAACCTCGATTTGTTCTTCCAGAGCTCTAACAGACTGTTTACATCGCCTTGGTAACTCCTGAGGCAGTCGCCACATCAAGCGCTCGACGCACGCCAGCTTGAACTGGCTCCATTGCATCTATCTCAAATTGTCCCCTCTGGGCATTGGTTTCGATAGTGTTTCTTTGCCCCCCCCCCTAAAAAGAACCCCTAAAATAACCTATTTTATGTTAAACCTATATGTGATATTAAAAACAGGGAAGTGCCAATTGAGTTGTGTTAAACGTTCTCTTTTCACTTCCTTCCTGTCACAAGGCATGACTCATTCAACAAACTAGTTTCTAATGCCACTACAGTTGGAAGGCTGAGTGAATCCGACCTGACAGTATTGCATAAATCCGAGGCCCTCAATTTAAAGTTGCTTTGAGGAAAACGTCCACAAATCCACTCGCAGTATTAAGACTTGGCAGTAGGTAGCGCCACTTCTGAGAGGTTTATTACGGGGTGTCCTCCTTCACACTTTGTTGAGTTGCGTCAACTGTGGCTGCCGAGACGATATCTGAGGCGTCACAGAGCCACGTACTATAGGTGACAATCTTGACTTAGGTACGTAAAATTAACTTTTTTTTTGCGTGAAACGTTCAGAGATTATTAGAGTTGGGTGTTTTGCGAAATTTGTATTCATTTAAATAAATATTTTAGCAGAGAGGTGAAAACTTTTCTGTAGGCCTAGTTGTATTGGAAAATAGTTAATGACGATTCAAACAGAACTACAGAACTACAGAACTACTTCTCAGATTTGGGTTGTTTGCTGCCTGTGGAGAGATGGATTTATATCAAGGCAATTTGAAGTGCGTCTCTATACTGCATTCAACTACTAATCTCACCATTCATCTGTCTTCTTGATCGTGTTCGACAACAAAAGGAAATGTTTCCCTTTGAAATCCAAGTATCAATATATTTTCCCTCGATTAACATCACAGAGGGCTAAGAAACTAGAACAGGGGAAATTATTCATATGGACATACTTTACGAGACGATCAAACAAAGGAGACTGAACATTCTTCAAATCTAGGAGGAGTTGAGACTGAACATTCTTCAAATCAACGAGGAGTTGAGACTGAACCCTTTTCAAATCTAGGAGTTGAGACTGAACCTTTTTCAAATCTAGGAGGAGTTGAGACTGAACATTCTTCAAATCTAGGAGGAGTTGAGACTGAACATTCTTCAAATCTAGGAGGAGTTGAGACTGAACCTTCTTCAAATCAACGAGGAGTTGAGACTGAACATTCTTCAAATCAACGAGGAGTTGAGACTGAAGATTCTTCAAATCTAGGAGTTGAGACTGAACCTTCTTCAAATCAACGAGGAGTTAAGACTGAAGATTCTTCAAATCTAGGAGTTGAGACTGAACCTTCTTCAAATCAACGAGGAGTTGAGACTGAAGATTCTTCAAATCTAGGAGTTGAGACTGAACCTTCTTCAAATCAACGAGGAGTTGAGACTGAACTTTCTTCAAATCAACGAGGAGTTGAGACTGAACCTTCTTCAAATCAACGAGGAGTTGAGACTGAAGATTCTTCAAATCAACGAGGAGTTGAGACTGAACCTTCTTCAAATCAACGAGGAGTTGAGACTGAAAATTCTTCAAATCAACGAGGAGTTGAGACTGAAAATTCTTCAAATCAACGAGGAGTTGAGACTGAAAATTCTTCAAATCAACAAGGTGGACTTGAGTTATTATGAACAGTATCTAAAGAGTAAACTGAGCTGAATTGAGTGTCTGTGTGTGAGAGTATGTGTGAGTGGAGTGTGTGTGTGTGACTGTGAGCGAGAAAGAGAGTATGTATGTGTGTATGCGAGAGAAAGCGAGGGGGGGGGGGGATAGAGAGAGAGAGAATGTGTGTCTGTGTGGGGTTCTGTGTCTCAATCAGCTTTTGTCATTTCTGTCCTCCATTAGGGTTATCTAATACACTGAGCCACTCGTTCTGCTCCCATCATTGTCTCAGAATGATCCTCCACCAACGCTCTCGCACGAGTACGAAATGAATTCGATGTATTTAAATAATAACTATTAGTTATATTAAAGATAGGCAGTGTATGGGTTCCCAGAGCTCACTTTTACCGCCCCAGGCATTTCTCTCCAATATTGGCTGCTGTTCAGAACAAGAGAGAGAGCCACCTTGTGTTTAACAAGGGAGGTGGATGGGCCAGCTAAACACAAGGGAGGAGGATGGGCCATTTAAACACAAGGGAGGTATATGGGCCATTTAAACACAAGGGAGGTATATGGGCCATTTAAACACAAGGGAGGAGGATGGGCCATTTAAACACAAGGGAGGTATATGGGCCATTTAAACACAAGGGAGGTGGATGGCCATCTAAACACAAGGGAGGTGGAAGAGCCATCTAAACACAAGGGAGGTGGATGGGCCATCTAAACACAAGGGAGGTATATGGGCCATTTAAACACAAGGGAGGTGGATGGGCCATTTAAACACAAGAGATGTGGATGGGCCATCTAAACACAAGGGAGGTATATGGGCCATTTAAACACAAGGGAGGTGGATGGGCCATCTAAACACAAGGGAGGTATATGGGCCATTTAAACACAAGGGAGGTGGATGGGCCATTTAGACACAAGGGAGGTGGATAAAGAGAAGACTTCTACTGATGATCAAGAAGTGGGAGAGACGGAGAGATTCTTTCCATTATCGGAAAGGATTCTGAGCGACGCTGTGGGTCCACGGGGGGCAAGGGGGAGTGAGACGAGAGGGCCCTGGGTTTATGTGTCTATCAATGCCATGTCTTTTCAGGATCATGGTTCAAGGCACATGGCAAGGGAAAAGGAAAGGGGAGACTGGTACGTCGCCTTGGGTGTTTGGCGGGTCGCTAAGGACCCTGAGCTAGTAGAGACTATGTTCTCTGGTGTCTAAAAAAGGGGGGGGGTGATGCTCTAGGCCCGGGGAAAGAGCGGCTACGGGGGTGTAGAGTGTGTGATTGAGAGAAGTAGGCCAACTGGACACGAAACTTCTGTCTGGTGCTGTGGAACTGAGTTAAGACAATTCAAGTGGGGTGTGGAGATGTATGTGAAGAAAACACGGACAGAGAGATAGAGAGGTCGAGTGGGGCTGCAAAAACAAACAAACAAACACAGCTATTTGTTGTGTATCTAGGCCATGATGAATCCTGTAAACAGGCCATAATGAATCCAGTAAACAGGCCATAATGAATCCAGTAAACAGGCCATGATGAATCCAGTAAACAGGCCATGATGAATCCAGTAAACAGGCCATGATGAATCCAGTAAACAGGCCATAATGAATCCAGTAAACAGGCCATAATGAATCCAGTAAACAGGCCATGATGAATCCAGTAAACAGGCCATAATGAATCCAGTAAACAGGCCATAATGAATCCAGTAAACAGGCCATGATGAATCCAGTAAACAGGCCATGATGAATCCAGTAAACAGGCCATGATGAATCCAGTAAACAGGCCATAATGAATCCTGTAAACAGGCCATGATGAATCCAGTAAACAGGCCATGATGAATCCAGTAAACAGGCCATGATGAATCCTGTAAACAGGCCATGATGAATCCTGTAAACAGGCCATGATGAATCCAGTAAACAGGCCATGATGAATCCTGTAAACAGGCCATGATGAATCCAGTAAACAGGCCATAATGAATCCAGTAAACAGGCCATGATGAATCCAGTAAACAGGCCATGATGAATCCTGTAAACAGGCCATGATGAATCCTGTAAACAGGCCATGATGAATCCTGTAAACAGGCCATGATGAATCCAGTAAACAGGCCATGATGAATCCAGTAAACAGGCCATAATGAATCCAGTAAACAGGCCATGATGAATCCAGTAAACAGGCCATGATGAATCCAGTAAACAGGCCATGATGAATCCAGTAAACATGTATTACGTGTAGAATATCAAAAGAAGAGAAGTCGCAGTAGCCAAGTCTGAGACATTATTTTCTAGTATTTTAGAATATAATTATTTTCACGGTAAATGCAGCAAAAGTGTGGACTTGGTAGTGTGAGAGGGATAGTGTGCACTTGGTATTGTGAGAGAGAATTGGTAACCACAGACTCCGAGAAGGCCCGGAACGTATTTGAAGCGAGATCTCAGATCATTTTTATTTTAATCTTTTAAAATTGCAACCACCCACAGGCTCAGAAGACTCCAGCTGGCAAGCAATTCTGAAGAGAACAGATTCTACACAGACTGGGGCCATAGGGAGACAGGCAGGGAAGTGAAAGAATCCGTACTGTTGATTAAATTGAGTTGATTTAGCCGCTTAGCTTCTCCTCCAGGGTGATTTACAGTTCTACAGAAGATATTTACCTGAGTTGGCTCAGGTTGACTAAGGTAACGCGGCTTCAAGTCTTCAAGGTAGGAAGACCGACATGCAAACCTCAGGCTGTGTTTTTTAAATTTTTATAAATATCATCGTTATTTATACAGGTTAGTCTCACTGAGATAAACAATCTATTTTTACAAGAGATACCTGGTCCAGAAGCACACCTAACATCATCTCTTAATACAATGAGGCTCTAGGGTCTATGGTCACATTTAGTATGAAAAGCCACTTTCAGTTGGATATTCATTGTACAGTATACGTCGGAATGTAGAATGTAGAATGTAGAATGTCCTTCTCCTTCCTTCCTTCAACCTATTGACCATATCAATTATACTTTTTCAACAGACAGTTTCTTTACTGAGTGTTGGACTCAATGAATGCAGACAATGAAGTATTTCTGCTGGTCGAAGACATGAATAATTGTTCCATTCATTACTTTCACCATTCCAAAGACCAGTTTTCTACGGAAGGTTTTTACACTATAACTGGGTTTATAATTTGCTGCCAACCAAAAAGAATGCAACGATACAACATCAGAGGGCAGTTAAGGGTTAAAGTGTAAAGGTACTTACTCATAGACCTTCAGCTGGAAACATTGGTTATGCAGGAATAGAAACTCTCTCTCTGATCCGTAGTCTATGGAAAGTTTCTCCCTTAGGTCCCTTTGGGGGGGAAAAACAGTTTAAAGAGACAGAAAATTACTCTTTAACATTTGACGAGTTATTGACAATAACCTTTGCTTAAATGAACCGTCAGAAACAAGTCCCATGTATTCATTTGAGACACCTCTGAATGAATTTGATTAACACTAAGATTAATCATATGTATCTCTATACATGGGACACACAACGTTGATTTCTAGCAGTAGCATATTTAATCCAATTTAAATTTTATATTATTTATCCCTTATTTTACCAGGTAAGTTGACTGAGAACACGTTCTCATTTACAGCAACGACCTGAGGAATAGTTACAAGGGACAGGAGGGGGGGATGAATGAGCCAATTTGTAAACTGGGGATTACTAGGTGACCGTGATGGTTTGAGGGCCAGATTCGAATTTAGCCAGGACACCAGGGTTAACACCCCTACTCTTACGATAAGTGCCATGGGATCGTTAATGACCTAAGAGAGTCAGGACACCCGTTTAACGTCCCACCCGAAAGACGGCACCCTACGCAGGGCAGTATCCCCAATCACTGCCCTGGGGCATTGGGATATTTATTTTAGACCAGAGGAAAGAGTGCCTCCTACTGGCCCTCCAACACCACTTCCAGCAGCATCTGGTCTCTCATCCAGGGACTGACCAGTACAAACCCTGCTTAGCTTCAGAAACAAGCCAGCAGTGGTATGCAGGGTGGTATGGTGCTGGCCAGGACCAACCCTGCTTAGCTTCAGAAACAAGCCAGCAGTGGTATGCAGGGTGGTATGCTGCTGGCCAGTACAAACCCTGCTTAGCTTCAGAAGCAAGCCAGCAGTGGTATGCAGGGTGGTATGCAGGGTGGTATGCAGGGTGGTATGGAGGGTGGTATGCAGGGTGGTATGCAGGGTGGTATGCAGGGTGGTATGCAGGGTGGTATGCAGGGTGGTATGGAGGGTGGTATGGCAGGGTGGTATGCAGGGTGGTATGCAGGGTGGTATGCAGGGTGGTATGCAGGGTGGTATGGAGGGTGGTATGGAGGGTGGTATGGAGGGTGGTATGGAGGGTGGTATGCAGGGTGGTATACAGGGTGGTATGCAGGGTGGTATGCAGGGTGGTATGCAGGGTGGTATGCTGCTGGCCAGAACATACAGTAAGTTAACATTATACCAAATACAAAAGACACTGATCAAAAGACCTGGCTCTTTAAAGAAAGAAACTTCTTGACTTCGTTTAGATCAAGAACATCAGTGAGACTGGAACAAATGTGTCACTTAAGTAATGGACGTAAAAAACGATTGCAATGTTGTTATAATTTCTGTCACATTTAATTTCCGATTGACTATTCATGCAGTTTCATTTGAAAGCAAAAAAATAATAATCTTAAAAGCATTGGCACCCTACCCACACCACAAAATCTAATCTGCTGAATTTACATGCCAGCTTCTGATAATATAATAATAATAATAATAACATTTATATATATGATAATATCTGAGTCGTTGAAGCATTTAAGTAGCCTTTGCTGTTTCTTTAAAAATACAATTTCAAACAAACTAATACATAGGTGAAGAATAAGTCATAACCAAAATAAATAATTTTACATTTATCCAGCATCTTACACAAAAAAAATCTTGGTCATTTGTTGCAAGTCAGTGACAAAATAGTTTTGCATTAAATTAAAAGGATAGAGCCTCTGGTCACTTTCACCTCCCTTCTAACACCTCCGACTTAGAGGGACTGGATTGGTGCTACATGAAGATGACACGCACACGGAGATGACACGCACACGGAGATGACACGCACACGGAGATGACACGCACACGAAGATGACACGCACACGGAGATGACACACACACACACGGAGATGACACACACACACACGGAGATGACACACACACACACGGAGATGACACACACACACACGAAGATGACACGCACACGGAGATGACACACACACACACGGAGATGACACGCACACGAAGATGACACGCACACGGAGATGACACACACACACACGGAGATGACACACACACACACGGAGATGACACACACACACACGGAGATGACACACACACACACGGAGATGACACACACACACACGGAGATGACACACACACACACGGAGATGACACACACACACACGGAGATGACACGCACACGAAGATGACACGCACACGAAGATGACACACACACGGAGATGACACACACACGAAGATGACACACACACGAAGATGACACACACACAGAGATGACACACACACGAAGATGACACACACACAGAGATGACACACACGCACACGAAGATGACACACACACAGAGATGACACACACACACACAGAGATGACACACACACGAAGATGACACACACACAGAGATGACACACACACACACAGAGATGACACACACACAAAGATGACACGCACACGGAGATGACACACACACACACGAAGATGACACACACACACACGAAGATGACACGCACACGGAGATGACACACACACAGAGATGACACACACACGAAGATGACACGCACACGGAGATGACACGCACACGGAGATGACACACACACGAAGATGACACGCACACGAAGATGACACACACACACACGAAGATGACACACACACACACGAAGATGACACGCACACGAAGATGACACACACACGGAGATGACACACACACACGGAGATGACACACACACACACGAAGATGACACGCACACGAAGATGACACACACACGGAGATGACACACACACGAAGATGACACACACACGAAGATGACACACACACGAAGATGACACACACACGAAGATGACACACACACGAAGATGACACACACACGAAGATGACACACACACGAAGATGACACGCACACGAAGATGACACACACACGAAGATGACACACACACGAAGATGACACACACACGGAGATGACACACACACAGAGATGACACGCACACGAAGATGACACGCACACGAAGATGACACACACACGGAGATGACACACACACGAAGATGACACACACACGGAGATGACACACACACAGAGATGACACGCACACGAAGATGACACGCACACGAAGATGACACACACACGGAGATGACACACACACGGAGATGACACACACACGAAGATGACACACACACGAAGATGACACACACACGAAGATGACACGCACACGGAGATGACACACACACAGAGATGACACACACGCACACGAAGATGACACACACACAGAGATGACACACACACACACGGAGATGACGTGCCCTTTCAGACCGTTTCGGTATTGCAATGTCACCAATTATCAGGCCGAAGCAGACTGGCATTCCCTCCCTAATCGAGGATACAGGAACGGAGCAGACTGGCATTCCCTCCCTAATCGAGGATACAGGAACGGAGCAGACTTCCCTCCCTAATCGAGGATACAGGAACGGAGCAGACTTCCCTCCCTAATCGAGGATACAGGAACGGAGCAGACTTCCCTCCCTAATCGAGGATACAGGAACGGAGCAGACTTCCCTCCCTAATCGAGGATACAGGAACGGAGCAGACTTCCCTCCTAATCGAGGATACAGGAACGGAGCAGACTTCCCTCCCTAATCGAGGATACAGGAACGGAGCAGACTTCCCTCCCTAATCGAGGATACAGGAACGGAGCAGACTTCCCTCCCTAATCGAGGATACAGGAACGGAGCAGACTTCCCTCCCTAATCGAGGATACAGGAACGGAGCAGACTTCCCTCCCTAATCGAGGATACAGGAACGGAGCAGACTTCCCTCCCTAATCGAGGATACAGGAACGGAGCAGACTTCCCTCCCTAATCGAGGATACAGGAACGGAGCCCGTTATCTCTCACTTTGCAAAGGCTCCATTTCCATATTTATGATACACAAATGCTAATGCATTTTGGTTGAGGCGGGTACTCTCTCTGGACTGATGCGGTGGAGTGGGGTCTCCCACTAAGGTCACAAAGGCAATTGTGTGTGTGTGTGTGTGTGTGTGTGTGTGTGTGTGTGTGTGTGTGTGTGTGTGTGTGTGTGTGTGTGTGTGTGTGGGTGTGTGTGTGTGTGTGTGTGTGTGTGTGTGTGTGTGTGTGTGTGTGTATGTGTGTGTGTGTGTGTGTGTGTGTGTGTGTGTGTCTGTGTGTGTGTGTGTGTGTGTGTGTGTGTGTGTGCACTGCCATTCAAAAGTTTAGGGTCACGTTGTTTTTGTCCATTAAAATAACATCAAATGGATCAGAAATACAGTGTAGATATTGTTAATGCTGTAAATGACTACTGTAGCTGGAAACTTCAGATTTTAATGGAATATCTACATAGGAGTACAGAGGCCCATTATCAGCAACTATCACTCCTGTGTTCCAATGGCACGCTGTGTTAGCTAATCCAAGTTTATAATTTTTAAAAGGCTAATTGATCATTAGAAAACCCTTTTGCAATTATGATAGCACAGCTGAAAACGGTTGTTCCTGATTAAAGAAGCAATAAATCTGGCCTTCTTTAGACTAGTTTAGTATCTGGAGCATCAGTATTGTGGGTTCGATTACTGGCCTCAAAATGGCTAGAAACAAAGAACTTTCTTCTGAAACTTGTCAATCTATTCTTGTTCTGATGAATGAAGGCTATTCCATGCGAGAAATTGCCAAGAAACTGAAGATCTCGAACAACGCTGTGTACTACTCCCTTCACAGAACAGCGCAAACTGTCTCTAACCAGAACAGAAAGAGGAGTGTGAGGCCCCGGTGCACAACTGAGCAAGAGGACAAGAACGTTAGAGTGTCTAGTTTGAGAAACAGACGCCTCATAAGTCTTCAATTGCAGCTTCATTAAATAGTACCCACAAAACACCAGTCTCAACGTCTACAGCAGAGAGGATGCCTTTAGGTATTAAAACATTTGAGTCCTCAACTGGCAGCAGTCTCAACGTCAACAGTGAAGAGGCGACTCTGGGATGCTGGCCTTCTAGGCAGAGTTGCAAAGAAAAAGCCGTATCTCAGACTGGCCAATAAAAAGAAAAGATTAAGATCGGCAAAAGAACACAGACACTGGACAGATGAACTCTGCCTCGAAGGCCAGCATCCCGGAATCGCCTCTTTATTGTTGACGTTGAGACTGGTGTTTTGTGGGTACTATTTAATGAAGCTGCCAGTTGAGGACTTGTGAGGCGTCTGTTTCTAAAACTAGACACTCTGCCTAGAAGGCCAGCATCCCAGAGTCACCTCCTCTCACTCCCAGTGGGTCAGAAGTTTACATACACTCAATTAGTATTTGGAAGCATTTAAATGGTTTAACTTCGGTTTCGGGTAGCCGTCTACAAGCTTCCCACAATAAGTTGGGTGAATTTTGACCCATTCCTCCTGACAGAGCTGGTGTAACTGAGTCAGGTTTGTAGGCCTCCTTGCTCGCACACACTTTTTCAGTTTTGCCCACACATTTCTATAGGATTGAGGTCAGGGCTTTGTGATGGCCACTCCAATACCTTGACTGTGTTGTCCTTAAGCCATTTTGCCACAAGTAAAAGTATGCTTGGGGTCATTGTCCATTTGGAAGACCCATTTGCGACCAAGCTTTAACTTCCTGACTGATGTCTTGAGATGTTGCTTCAATATATCCACATACTTTTTCAACCTCATGATGCCATCTATTTTGCGAAGTGCACCAGTCCCTCCTGCAGCAAAGCACCCCCACAACATGATGCTGCCACCCCCATGCTTCACGGTTGGGATGGTGTTCTTCTCCCCCTTTTTCCTCCAAACATAATGATGGTCATTATGGCTATTTTTGTATCATCAGACCAAAAGACATTTGTCCAAAAAGTATGATTTTTGTCCATATGTGCAGTTGCAAACCATGGTCTGCCTTTTTTATAGTGGTTTTGGAGCAGTGGCTTCTTCCTTGCTGAGCGGAATTTCAGGTTATGTCGATATAGGACTCGTTTTACTGTGGATATAGATACTTTTGTACCTGTTTCCTCCAGCATCTTCACAAGGTCCTTTGCTGTTGTTCTGGGATTGATTTGCACTTTTCGCACCAAGGTATGTTTATCTCTAGGAGACAGAACGTGTCTCCTTCCTGAGCAGAATGATAGCTGCGTGGTCCCATGATGTTTATACTTGCGTACTATTGGTTGTACAGATGAACGTGGTTCCTCCAGGGGTTTGGAATTTGTTCCCAAGGATGAACCAGACTTGTGGAGGTCTACAATTCTTGGCAGATTTTTTTTGTGATTTTCCCATGATGTCAAGCAAAGAGGCACTGAGTTTGAAAGTAGGCCTTGAAATACATCCACAGGTACACCTCCAATTGACTCAAAATATGTCAATTAGCCTAGCAGAAGCTTCTAAAGCCATGACATCATCTTCTGGAATTTTCCAAGCTGTTTAAAGGCACAGTCAACTTAGTGTATGTAAACTTCTGACCCACTGGAGTTGTGATACAGTGAATTATAAGTGAAATAATCTGTCTGTAAACAATTGTTGGAAAAATTACTTGTGGCATGCACAAAGTAGATGTCCTAACCGACTTGCTAAAGCTATAGTTTGTTTACAATAAATTTGTGGAGTGGTTGAAAAACTAGTTTTAATGACTCCAATCTAAGTGTATGTAATCTTCCGACTTCAACTGTATGGTGTCCAGGGCTGGGGGCTGGGGGGGTCTATAACAAGGGGCAACAGTGAGAGAGTTATTTCTGGAAAGGTGGATTTTGAAAAGTAGAAGCTCTAACTGTTTGGGCACAGACCTGGATAGTAAAGACAGAACTCAGGCTATCACTGCAGTAGATTGCAACTCCACCCCCTTTGGCAGTTCTATCTTGATGGAAAATGTTGTAGTTGGGAATGAACATTTCTGAATTGTTGGTGGTCTTCCTAAGGCAGGATTCAGACACGTTTAGGACATCAGGGTTGGCGGAGTGTGCTAAAGCAGTGAGTAAAACAAACTTAGGGAGGAGGCTTCTGATGTTAACATGCATAAAACCAAGGCTTTTACGGTTACAGAAGTCAACAAAAGAGGGAGCCTGGGGAATAGGTGTAGTGCAGGAGACTACAGGGCCTGGATTCACCTCTACATCACCAGAGGAACAGAGGAGGAGTAGGATAAGGGTACGGCTAAAGGCTATAAGAACTGGTGCGTTGGGAATCAGCACAACAGTTTTCAGCTGTGCTAATATAATTGCAAAATGGTTTTCTAATGATCAATTAGCCTTTTAAAATGATAAACTTGGATTAGCTAACACAACGTGCCATTGGAACACAGGAGTGATGGTTGCTGATAATGGCAATTTGATGTTATTTTATGAACAATTTTCTTTGCTTTTCTCAAACAAAAAGGAGAATTCTAAGTGACCCCACACTTTTGAAGGGTAGTTTATGTATGTATGTATGTATGTATGTATGTATGTATGTATGTATGTATGTGTATGTATGTGTATGTATGTATGTATGTGTATGTGTGTGTGTGTGTGTGTGTGTGTGTGTGTGTGTTTTGAACTTTCCTGTAGGGTTCTTGATGAACTGCGCTTCACCCAGCACTGGTGCAAGGTGCGCTCTCCACAACGATCATATCCCCAAGGCCGAAGCAAGGAAAATAATAGGTTACAGTGGGTCACACTGTAATGCCAAGCAGGGCATACACAGGTAAATGGGACACACACACAGGCATGCCAGAGAGAGAGAGAGAGAGAGAGAGCGAGAGAGAGCGAGAAAGAGACAGAGAGAGAGAGAGAGAGAGACAGAGAGAGAGAGAGAGAGAGAGAGAGAGACAGAGAGAGAGAGAGAGAGAGAGAGACAGAGAGAGAGAGACAGAGAGAGAGAGAGAGAGAGAGAGAGAGAGAGAGAGACGGAGACGGAGACGGAGACGGAGACAGAGAGAGAGAGAGAGAGAGAGAGAGAGAGAGAGAGAGAGAGAAATAAAGCAACACTAGACACTATGGAACACAAAGCTTTTACTATCTCATCCTGGAATATACAGGATGAGGTCATTTGGACTAAAAAGCTGGAACCTAAACTTCACAAAAGCAATTGGAAATACAGACGTCGTCATGTACAAGATACAGGGTATAGAGGAGACAGACCTATTGGTTGTCCTCTAGGTTACAGAGAGAAGGACCTACTGGTTACCCTCTAGGTTACAGAGAGAAGGACCTACTGGTTACCCTCTAGGTTACAGAGAGAAGGACCTACTGGTTACCCTCTAGGTTACAGAGAGAAGGACCTACTGGTTACCCTCTAGGTTACAGAGAGCTGGTAGTCCCATCAACCAAACCACCAGGTGTGAAACATGGTATAGAGGAGACAGACCTACTGGTTGTCCTCTAGGTTACAGAGAGCTGGTAGGCCCCATCCACCAAACTACCAGGTGTGAAACATGGTATAGAGGAGACAGACCTACTGGTTGTCCTCTAGGTTACAGAGAGCTGGTAGTCCCCATCAACCAAACCACCAGGTGGGTGGTATAGTGGAGACAGACCTACTGGTTGTCCTCTAGGTTACAGAGAGCTGGTAGTCCCCATCAACCAAACCACCAAGTGTGAAACATGGTATAGAGGAGACAGACCTAGTGGTTGTCCTCCAGGTTACAGAGAGCTGGTAGTCCCCATCCACCAAATTACCAGGTGTGAAACATGGTATAGAGGAGACAGACCTACTGGTTGTCCTCCAGGTTACAGAGAGCTGGTAGTCCCCATCCACCAAATTACCAGGTGTGAAACATGGAAGAGACTCAGGGGGTATGCTAATTCTGTATAAAGCAGACCTAACCCACTCGATTAAATTAGTGAAAACTGGAACATTTTACATCTGGCTAGAAATTAATAAGGGAATTATATCAACAGAGTGCAATTTCCTTATGTGTTTTACCTATATCCCTAGAATCCCCATACTTTAACGATGACAGCTTCTCCATCCTAGAGAGGGGGAGATAAACCATTTCCAGGCCCAGGGACATGTACTAGTCTGTGGCAACCTAAATGCCAGAACTGGCCAAAACCTGACTGTCTCAGCACACAGGGGGACAAACACCTACCTGGAGTTGACAGTATTCCCTTCCAAAACTGTAATAGTGAAGGTGTAAACTTGGCAGTAGAAAGTCTAAACAGTATATTTGACCTTTCAGCTTCCTTATCAAATCTGAAAATGTAGAGACAACCTAAGAAAAAGAAAAACAATGACAAAATGGTTGGATGAATAATGCTAAAAACCTAAGAAAGAAATGGAGTAACCCATCCAACCAAAAACATAGAGACCCTGAGTCTACGCCTTCACTATGGTGAATCACTAAAACAATACAGAAATACACTACGGAAAAAAGAAGCAACAGCACCAGAAATAAGCTTAATGTAATTAAAGAATCCATAGAATCTAAACACTTCTGACACAATTTGTTATCGATCCGAAACTGAGATGTATGGAGAACTGGGGCGGTAGGTAGCCTAGTGGTTAGAGTGTAGAGGTGGCATGGTAGCCTAGTGGTTAGAGTGTAGAGGTGGCATGGTAGCCTAGTGGTTAGAGTGTAGAGGTGGCAGCGTAGCCAAGTGGTTAGAGTGTAGAGGTGGCATGGTAGCCTAGTGGTTAGAGTGTAGAGGTGGCATGGTAGCCTAGTGGTTAGAGTGTAGAGGTGGCATGGTAGCCTAGTGGTTAGAGTGTAGAGGGGGCATGGTAGCCTAGTGGTTAGAGTGTAGAGGTGGCAGCGTAGCCTAGTGGTTAGAGTGTAGAGGTGGCATGGTAGCCTAGTGGTTAGAGTGTAGAGGTGGCATGGTAGCCTAGTCGTTAGAGTGTAGAGGTGGCAGGGTAGCCTAGTGGTTAGAGTGTAGAGGTGGCAGGTAGCCTAGTGGTTAGAGTGTAGAGGTGGCATGGTAGCCTAGTGGTTAGAGTGTAGAGGTGGCATGGTAGCCTAGTGGTTAGAGTGTAGAGGTGGCATGGTAGCCTAGTGGTTAGAGTGTAGAGGTGGCAGCGTAGCCTAGTGGTTAGAGTGTAGGGGCGGCAGGTAGCCTAGTGGTTAGAGTGTAGAGGTGGCAGGTAGCCTAGTGGTTAGAGTGTAGAGGCGGCAGGGTACCCTAGTGGTTAGAGTGTAGAGGTGGCATGGTAGCCTAGTGGTTAGAGTGTAGAGGTGGCATGGTAGCCTAGTGGTTAGAGTGTAGAGGTGGCAGCGTAGCCTAGTGGTTAGAGTGTAGGGGCGGCAGGTAGCCTAGTGGTTAGAGTGTAGAGGTGGCAGGTAGCCTAGTGGTTAGAGTGTAGAGGCGGCAGGGTACCCTAGTGGTTAGAGAGTAGAGGTGGCATGGTAGCCTAGTGGTTAGAGTGTAGAGGTGGCATGGTAGCCTAGTGGTTAGAGTGTAGAGGTGGCAGCGTAGCCTAGTGGTTAGAGTGTAGAGGTGGCATGGTAGCCTAGTGGTTAGAGTGTAGAGGTGGCATGGTAGCCTAGTGGTTAGAGTGTAGAGGTGGCATGGTAGCCTAGTGGTTAGAGTGTAGAGGTGGCAGGTAGCCTAGTGGTTAGAGTGTAGAGGTGGCATGGTAGCCTAGTGGTTAGAGTGTAGAGGTGGCATGGTAGCCTAGTGGTTAGAGTGTAGAGGTGGCATGGTAGCCTAGTGGTTAGAGTGTAGAGGTGGCAGCGTAGCCTAGTGGTTAGAGTGTAGGGGCGGCAGGTAGCCTAGTGGTTAGAGTGTAGAGGTGGCAGGTAGCCTAGTGGTTAGAGTGTAGAGGCGGCAGGGTACCCTAGTGGTTAGAGTGTAGAGGTGGCATGGTAGCCTAGTGGTTAGAGTGTAGAGGTGGCATGGTAGCCTAGTGGTTAGAGTGTAGAGGTGGCAGCGTAGTCTAGTGGTTAGAGTGTAGGGGCGGCAGGTAGCCTAGTGGTTAGAGTGTAGAGGTGGCAGGTAGCCTAGTGGTTAGAGTGTAGAGGCGGCAGGGTACCCTAGTGGTTAGAGAGTTGGACTAGTAACCGGAAGGTTGCAAGTTCAAACCCCCGAGCTGACAAGGTACAAATCTGTCGTTCTGCCCCTGAACAAGGCAGTTAACCCACTTGTTCCTAGGCCGTCATTGAAAATAAGAATTTGTTCTTAACTGACTTGCCTAGTTAAATAAAGGTTTAAAAAAACACTTCTCCAATCTTTTTGGTACTATAACAAAGAACAAACAGCAAAAACATATAAATGATAAAATCTTATACTCAACTATTAAAGACTACCAGAACCCACAGGATTCTCCAATTACATTGAATGAACAACAAGACAAAATACAAACTCTCCAACCCAAAAAGGCCTGTGGTGTCGATGGAATCCTAAAAGGAAATGATCAAATATACAGACCACAAATTCCAATAACATCATCTTCAGCTCTTGCATCTTCACCAATATTTGGAATCAAGGACTATTCACCCCAATCCACAAAAGTGAGACAAATTTGACCCCAATAACTACCGTGGGATACGTGTCAACAGCAACCGTGGGAAAATCCTCTGCATTATCATTAACAGTAGACGTGTACATTTCCTCAGTGAAAACAATGTACTGAGCAAATGTCAATATTTTTTTTTTTTACCAAATTACCGTACGACAGACCACGTATTCACCCTGCACACCCTAATTGACAAACAAACAAAACAAAACAAAGGCAAAGTCTTCTCATGCTTTGTTGATTTCAAAAAATCACCGGCGGCAAACTACCTGCCCTCCAGGACACCTACAGCCCCCATTGTCACAGGAAGGCCAAAAAAATCATCAAGGACAACAACCACCCGAGCAACTGACTGCTCACCCCGCTACAATCCAGAAGGCGAGGTCAGTACAGGTGCATCCACGCTGGGATTGAGAGACTGAAAAAAAGCTTCTATCTCAAGGCCATCAGACTGTTAAACAGCCGTCACTAACACAGAGAGGCTGCTGCCTACATACGGACTTGAAATCATTGGCCACTTTAATAAATATAATCACTAGTCACTTTAATAACGTTTATATATCTTGCATTACACATTCCATATGTCCACCACCGTTATAAAGTTTGAGGTCACTTAGAAATGTCCTTGTTGTTTCAAGAAAAGCACACTTTCTGTCCATTAAAATAACATCAAATTGATCAGAAATACAGTGTCGATATTGTTAATGTTGTAAATGACGATCGTAGCTGGAAACAGCTGATTTTGAATGGAATATCTACATAGCTGTACAGAGGCCCATTATCAGTAACCATCACTCCTGTGTTCCAATGGCACGCTGTGTTAGCTAATCCAAGTTCATCATTTTTAAAAGGCTAACTGATCATTAGAAAACCCTTTTGCAATTATGTTAGCACAGCTGAAAACTGTTGTTCCTGATTAAAGAAGCAATAAAACTGTCTTTCTTTAGACTAGTTGAGTATCTGAAGCATCAGCATTTGTGGGTTCGATTACAGGCTCAAAATGGCCAGACACAAATAACTTTCTTCTGAAACTCATCAGTCTATTCTTGTTCTGAGAAATGAAGGCTATTCCATGTGAGAAATTGCAAAGAAACCGAAGATCTCGTACAACGCTGTGTACTACTCCCTTCACAGAACAGAGCAAACTGGCTCTAACCAGAATAGAAAAGGGAGTGGGAGGCCCCGGTGCACAACTGAGCAAGAGGACAAGTACATTAGAGTGTCTAGTTTGAGAAACAGTCCTCAATTGCAGCTTCATTAAATAGTACCCACAAAACACCAGTCTCAACGTCCACAGCAGAGAGGATGCTGGCCTTCTAGGCAGAGTTGCAAAGAAAAAGCCATATCTCAGACTGGCCAATAAAAAGAAAATATTAAGATCGGTAAAAGGAACTCTGCCTAGAAGGCCAGCATCCCAGAGTGATGGTTGCTGATAATGGGCCTCTGTACTCTGTCATGACATTGCCCTGTTGTACTGAAAGAATATGATATCAGATCAGTTGTCACCTGAGACATTATTACTGATGATAGGATGACATAAACTGTATATTGGAAAGTCTATACATTCTAGTTATCAGATTAACATGGAATTGTTGTGCAATTTAAATGTTTAAATATGAAACTAGATTACATGTCATTTTAGTTTTTAAAATGAGGGAATTGTTTTCATAAGTAAAATATGCTCAATCAGTGGCCACACCCACGTGAATAGGCATTGGTTGGAAAGGATGAACCATCCCCTTTTATAAATTTCTATAAGATCCCCCGTGACCCAATTCACGGCGAACTAAGCCGACATCAGCGTGAGCTCTGGTTGCGAATGGTTGAACGACTACAATAGTATTACCAGGACGCCACCCAGGACACAAACACCTTGGTGGAAAGCTGCTGCCAACCGTGTACAACATAAAACACCAAATAATGCAAGCAGAGCAAAACTAGGCCGATACCCGGTAATGATCAAAATCCAGAAAAGAGCTGTTAAATTCTACAATCACCTAAAAGGAAGTGATTCCCAAACCTTCCATAACAAAGCCATCACCTACAGAGAGATGAACCCTACTGGTTGCCCTCTAGGTTACAGAGAGAAGGACCTACTGGTTGCCCTCTAGGTTACAGAGAGCTGGTAGTCCCATCAACCAAACCACCAGGTGTGAAACATGGTATAGAGGAGACAGACCTACTGGTTGCCCTCTAGGTTACAGAGAGAAGGACCTACTGGTTGCCCTCTAGGTTACAGAGAGCTGGTAGTCCCCATCCACCACACTACCAGGTGGGTGGTATAGAGGAGACAGACCTACTGGTTGCCCTCTAGGTTACAGAGAGCTGGTAGTCCCCATCCACCAAGAAGAGAAGAGTCCCTTAAGCAAGCTGGTCCTGGAGCTCTGTTTACAAACACAAACAGACCCCACAGAGCCCCAGGACAGCAACACAATTAGACCCAACCAAATCATGAGAAAACAAAAAGATAATTACTTTTAACACATTGGAGAGAATTAACAAAAAACTGAGCAAACTAGAATGCCCCTAAATACAGAGTACACTGCGACTGACCCAAACCTAAAGAAAGCTTTGACTATGTACGGATTCAGTGAGCATAGTCTTGCTATTGAGAAAGGTCGCCGAAGGTAGACCTGGCTCTCAAGAGAAGACAGGTCTATGTGCTCACTGCCCACAAAATGAAGTGGAAACTGAGCTGCACTTTCTAACCTCTTGCCAAATGTATGACCATATTAGAGACACATATTCCTTTTTTACCTTAACTATTTGCACATCATTACCACACTGTATATACACATGAAATTACATTTTAAATAACATTATAATTTTGTGACTTTTGTGAGTGTAATGTTTACTGTTCATTTTTATTGTTTATTTCACTTTTGTTTATTATCTATTTCACTTGCTTTGGCAATGTTAACATATGTTTCACATGCCAATAAAGCCCTTCAATTGAAATTGAGTGAAAGAGAGAGAGAGAGATGAGTCATATATCTTGTTCCACCATGCATGGTTGATATGGGGTGCACATGGGTCACTTGACCAGGGGCATTATTTGACCAGGGGAATCATTTCACCAGGGGAATCATTTCACCAGGGGAATCATTTGACCAGGGGATTCATTTGACCAGGGTATTCATTTGACCAGGGGAATCATTTCACCAGGGGATTCATTTGACCAGGGGAATCATTTGACCAGGGGATTCATTTCACCAGGGGAATCATTTCACCAGGGGAATCATTTCACCAGGGGAATCATTTCACCAGGAGCATTCAAAGCAGGGTGGGAAATGAAGAAGTAGAACAACTGGAGTCATGCTAGAATCTTTCTCCCTTCGCTCACACAGGCTTTATTTTCATTATAACAGCTTGACCTTTCCACAACTCTCTGATTGTAGCTGCCTATCTCCTGTCTCCCCAGTGTAATGAACAGTTTACCAGCCCCGGGTCTAGAGTACAGTAGCAACTCCCTATCGACGCTGCCGTCTGGCTGGCTGTCTGTCTGTATATCTGACTGTCTGGCTGGCTGTATGGATGTCTGTCTGTCTACCTACCTGTCTGTATATCTGACTGTCTGTATGGCTGTCTGCCTACCTGTCTGTATATCTGACTGTCTGGCTGGCTGTATGGATGTCTGTCTGTCTGCCTACCTGTCTGTATATCTGACTGTCTGTATGGCCGTCTGGCTGGCTGTATGGATGTCTGTCTGTCTGCCTACCTGTCTGTATATCTGACTGTCTGTATGGCCGTCTGGCTGTCTGTCTGCCTGCCTGTCTGTCTGTCTGTCTGTCTGTCTGTCTGTCTGTCTGTCTGTCTGGCTGTCTGCCTGCCTGTCTGTATATCTGACTGTCTGGCTGGCTGTATGGATGTCTGTCTGTCTGCCTACCTGTCTGTATATCTGACTGTCTGTATGGCCGTCTGGCTGGCTGTATGGATGTCTGTCTGTCTGCCTACCTGTCTGTATATCTGACTGTCTGTATGGCCGTCTGGCTGTCTGTCTGTCTGTCTGTCTGTCTGTCTGTCTGTCTGTCTGTCTGCCTGCCTGCCTGTCTGTCTGTCTGCCTGCCTGCCTGCCTGCCTGCCTGCCTGCCTGCCTGCCTGCCTGCCTGCCTGCCTGCCTTCCTGCCTGCCTGCCTGCCTGCCTGCATGTCTGTATATCTGACTGTCTGTATGTCTGGCTAAGAGCTCTGTGCAAACATCTCGGGAACGACTGGCTGTAATAGGAAATCCTGCAGTGGCTTTTTTCCCACTGTGTGATCACGCTGGAACATGTATTCCTATGTGGTATTATTGCATGTTAGCAAGTGTGTGTTTTGTGCTCAATGGTATGCATGACATGTCCTCTGTTTACTGTATCGCTAGTGTAAAGTCATTCGTTCCTGGGGAAATGGTCAAATCCGATGTCTGCTTGAAGTAAATGAAAGAAAAGTAACAGCAAAAATGGTCAACTACAACCTTTACAACCCTCTACATGAATATGTATGTTCAAATCTTTTGGCTATTCTGAATTTGTGACAGCATTTCACTTTTTTTTTCTTCCACAGAGCTACACAATTACAACATGGCATAATTGTCAGCTATTTTGTTTTACACCTGTCTTGAGACAGTGAATTCTGTCAAAAGTTTTGGATTATTCATGCTCTGACAAATACCATGTTGCAGAAGAGAAATGAATTAGAATAGCCTCTCTCGACTAGCGCACGGCAGGCAACCAGGAGCATTTTGTTTTTCATCATTAAAATTCACCTAGGGTCCCTAACAATGCAAACTCATTACTGTGTACCCGTCATCAGGGAAAGCAAAGACGCTCAGCGTTCAGTTCTTTCTAAGGGCAATTGGGCCAAGAGGATGAAGAGTATCCAAGATGTCTTCTCTTACCTGATTTCCATGTACACCGTTTCGTACGCGTCTTCAACTCTCTTTAGATCAGCGGCCGCCTTTTCAGCAGCTAGGAAAAAAAGAAAGAAAGACATTCCTAAAAATGTAAATAAAAAAATAAAAAACATACAGGATTTATTGTCACCTACAGGGTCAGCCATAGTAGCACGGCGCCCCTGGAGAAAAATAGGGTTAAATGCCTTTCTCAACGGCACATTTGATAAGATTAAAAATCTGTCAATCAAATCAAATGTTATTTGTCACATGCACCGAATACAACAGGTGTAGTCGACCTTACAGTGAAATGCTGAATACAACAGGTGTAGTAGACCTTACAGTGAAATGCTGAATACAACAGGTGTAGTAGAGTTACAGTGAAATGCTGAATACAACAGGTGTAGTAGACCTTACAGTGAAATGCTGAATACAACAGGTGTAGTAGACCTTACAGTGAAATGCTGAATACAACAGGTGTAGTAGAGTTACAGTGAAATGCTGAATACAACAGGTGTAGTAGACCTTACAGTGAAATGCTGAATACAACAGGTGTAGTAGACCTTACAGTGAAATGCTGAATACAACAGGTGTAGTAGACCTCACAGTGAAATGCTGAATACAACAGGTGTAGTCGACCTTACAGTGAAATGCTGAATACAACAGGTGTAGTAGAGTTACAGTGAAATGCTGAATACAACAGGTGTAGTAGAGTTACAGTGAAATGCTGAATACAACAGGTGTAGTAGACCTTACAGTGAAATGCTGAATACAACAGGTGTAGTAGACCTTACAGTGAAATGCTGAATACAACAGGTGTAGTAGACCTCACAGTGAAATGCTGAATACAACAGGTGTAGTCGACCTTACAGTGAAATGCTGAATACAACAGGTGTAGTAGACCTAACAGTGAAATGCTGAATACAACAGGTGTAGTAGACCTTACAGTGAAATGCTGAATACAACAGGTGTAGTAGACCTCACAGTGAAATGCTGAATACAACAGGTGTAGTAGACCTAACAGTGAAATGCTGAATACAACAGTTGTAGTAGACCTTACAGTGAAATGCTGAATACAACAGGTGTAGTAGACCTCACAGTGAAATGCTGAATACAACAGGTGTAGTCGACCTAACAGTGAAATGCTGAATACAACAGGTGTAGTAGACCTTACAGTGAAATGCTGAATACAACAGGTGTAGTAGACCTCACAGTGAAATGCTGAATACAACAGGTGTAGTCGACCTTACAGTGAAATGCTGAATACAACAGGTGTAGTAGACCTTACAGTGAAATGCTGAATACAACAGGTGTAATAGACCTTACAGTGAAATGCTGAATACAACAGGTGTAATAGACCTCACAGTGAAATGCTGAATACAACAGGTGTAGTAGACCTTACAGTGAAATGCTGAATACAACAGGTGTAGTAGACCTTACAGTGAAATGCTGAATACAACAGGTGTAGTAGACCTTACAGTGAAATGCTGAATACAACAGGTGTAGTAGACCTTACAGTGAAATGCTGAATATAACAGGTGTAGTAGACCTTACAGTGAAATGCTGAATATAACAGGTGTAGTAGACCTTACAGTGAAATGCTGAATACAACATATGTAGTAGACCTTACAGTGAAATACTGAATACAACAGGTGTAGTAGAGTCTATATACAGGGGGTACCGGTACAGAGTCAATGTGGAGACTATATACAGGGGGTACCGGTACAGAGTCAATGTGGAGGCTATATACAGGGGGTACCAGTACAGAGTCAATGTGGGGGCTATATACAGGGGGTACCGGTACAGAGTCAATGTGGAGGCTATATACAGGGGGTACCAGTACAGAGTCAATGTGGGGGCTATATACAGGGGGTACAGGTACAGAGTCAATGTGGAGGTTATATACAGGGGGTACAGGTACAGAGTCAATGTGGAGGCTATATACAGGGGGTACAGGTACAGAGTCAATGTGGAGGCTATATACAGGAGTACCAGTACAGAGTCAATGTGGAGGCTATATACAGGGGGTACCAGTACAGAGTCAATGTGGGGGCTATATACAGGGGGTACGGTACAGAGTCAATGTGGAGGCTATATACAGGGGGTACCAGTACAGAGTCAATGTGGAGGTTATATACAGGGGGTACAGGTACAGAGTCAATGTGGAGGCTATATACAGGGGGTACAGGTACAGAGTCAATGTGGAGGCTATATACAGGGAGTACCAGTACAGAGTCAATGTGGAGGCTATATACAGGGGGTACCAGTACAGAGTCAATGTGGGGGCTATATACAGGGGGTACCGGTACAGAGTCAATGTGGAGGCTATATACAGGGGGTACCAGTACAGAGTCAATGTGGGGGCTATATACAGGGGGTACAGGTACAGAGTCAATGTGGAGGTTATATACAGGGGGTACAGGTACAGAGTCAATGTGGAGGCTATATACAGGGAGTACCAGTACAGAGTCAATGTGGAGGCTATATACAGGGGGTACAGGTACAGAGTCAATGTGCAGAGGGCACCGGTTAGTCGAGGTAATATGTACATGTAGGTAGAGTTATTAAAGTGACTCTACCACCATCTAGGTTTGGGTATCGAACCAGCAACCTTTCGGTTACTGGCCCAACACCCTAACCGCTAGGTTTGCTATCAGTGATGCACAGTGTGGTGTCTAAACATCCTGTGTGTTGCCAAACAGTGGCTGTTGATGTCTGGGTCTGGGAGAGGAGAAGCTGAGTTGTAAACAAACACACATGCTATTTCCAGGTGTGGTGGCAGCAGAGCAGAGGAGCCTGCGGTCTTAATGAGTCACTTCATAGTGACAATAGTGTGCTAACAGAAAGATGAGATGAGACTAGACGGTCATGGGAAAGATTTGAGCCAAAGCATTCACTGCTTCATTTTTACTGTACATGCTAGTACTATGATAGTGTGATGTCAGGATGACATGACATTATTGATAATTCTACATTGAACGAGCGATTGTGACAGCTAACAGTGTATTGAGACAGCTAACAATGCACTGTTAGCTGTTTCAATGCACTGTTATCTGTCTCAATGCAACGTTAGCTGTCTCAATGCACTGTTAGCTGTCGCAATGCACTGTTAGCTGTCTCAATGCACTGTTAGCTGTCTCAATACACTGTTAGCTGTCTCAATGCACTGTTAGCTGTCTCAATGCACTGTTAGCTGTCTCAATGCACTGTTAACTGTTTCAATGCACTGTTAGCTGTCACAATGCACTGTTAACTGTCTCAATGCACTGTTAGCTGTCTCAATGCACTGTTAGCTGTCTCAATGCACTGTTAGCTGTCTCAATGCACTGTTAGCTGTCTCAATGCACTGTTAGCTGTCACAATGCAACGTTAGCTGTCTCAATGCAACGTTAGCTGTCTCAATGCACTGTTAGCTGTCTCAATGCACTGTTAGCTGTCTCAATGCACTGTTAGCTGTCTCAATACACTGTTAGCTGTCACAATGCAACGTTAGCTGTCTCAATGCACTGTTAGCTGTCTCAATGCACTGTTAGCTGTCACAATGCACTGTTAGCTGGCTCAATGCACTGTTAGCTGTCTCAATGCACCGTTAGCTGTCACAATGCAACGTTAGCTGTCTCAATGCACTGTTAGCTGTCTCAATGCGCTGTTAGCTGTCTCAATGCACTGTTAGCTGTCTCAATGCACTGTTAGCTGTCTCAATGCACTGTTAGCTGTCTCAATGCACTGTTAGCTGTCTCAATGCACTGTTAGCTGTCTCAATGCATCGTTAGTTCTCATAATCGCTCGCACAATGTAGAATAATGATAACCATTTAGAAACACAAAGCTGAACGGGTGGGGGGTTGATAACCATTTAGAAACACAAAGCTGAACGGGTGGGGGGGGGGGGGGGGTTGATAAACATTCAGAAACACAAAGCCAGTGAGAAACAAGAAATGTATGAAAAAAACTAAGAAAAAGAGGGAGAGAAAGAAAGTAGAAACTCGAAGTGGAGCGGCTTAGTGAACTCTAGTTTCATTGTTTTACTAGCTGATAGTCCAGGGGATTTACTGTGTTTCTGAAGAGAGGAGGGCACTAGCGATAAGATTCAGAGTGTTTAACAGTCACATGTACAGGGTTGCAAATGTGAATTTTGGGTACAGTGAAATTCTTATGCTTTGAGCTCCAACATGCAGGACTAAGTTAAATAAAATAATGAAAATAGTAATAATAAACAATAAGAAAATAGACATATCACTATATACATCATAACCGTAGCAGAGATGAAACAAAAAAAGACATGTCCATTGGGGTGTAGGCAGAGTAAAGACTGTTAGGGGGAGGGATCTTAGTGCCGTGGTTCCCCTTTATCAGCGGGGCCCAAGAGCCGTGGCAATGGGAGCACATGCGTGTGTGGCTGAGTGGGAGGCTGTCAGAGCCCCGGCCGGCATACCAATTAGCATGTTCATCACATGTGGTCTCAGCTGGTCGCCCATAAAGATAGATACACCCCACTCCTCCACCTACCCTCAGCCAGCCGAGACTGCAGTGTGCATCGGTCAGGCACAATGTAAAAACAAAGGGATGAGACAGTGACCCATGATCCCACAGTAACGTAAGCAACAGGCACAACGTCTATACCACCTGCCCACACACGTAAGAGTTATTGCTGCTGACGCAGTGCTGTCACTAGAGGCTGCTTAATATGGGCTGGCATGATGCTCACAACTTCTCTCTCTCCATGCACCCTCTCTCGATTTCTCTCATCACTTTCCACCCCTCTATATGTCCCTCTTCATCTCTCTCTCTCTATATATCTCTCCCTGTATCCACCCCTCCCTCTGTGTATCTCTCTGCCGCTCTCCTCATTCTATCCATCCCCCGCTCTCAATCTCTCTCTCTGTCCTCCTCTCTCTCCCTCTATCCATCCCTCTCTATCTCTCTCTCTGTCCATCTCTGTCTCTCCCTCTATCATCCCTCTCTCTCTCTATGTCCATCTATCTCTCTCCCTCTATCATCCGTCGCTCTCTCTCTCTCTCCCTCTATCCATCCCTTCGCTCTCAATCTCTCTCTCTCTCTGTCCTCCTCTCTCTCCCTCTATCCATCCCTCTCTCTCTCTCTCGCTCTCTCCCTCTATCATCCTTCTATCTCTCTCTGTCCATCTCTCTCTATGTCCATCTTTCTCTCTCCCTCTATCATCCGTCACTCTCTCTCTCTCTCCCTCTATCCATCCCTCGCTCTCAATCTCTCTCTCTGTCCTCCCTCTCTCTCTCTCTCTCTGTCCATCTCTCTCTCTCTCCCTCTATCATCCGTCGCTCTCTCTCTCTCTCCCTCTATCCATCCCTCGCTGTCCATCTCTCTCTCTGTCTCTCCCTCTATCCATCCCTCGCTGTCCATTTCTCTCTCTGTCTCTCTCCCTCTATCCATCCCTCGCTGTCCATCTCTCTCTCTGTCTCTCCCTCTATCCATCCCTCGCTGTCAATTTCTCTCTCTGTGTCTCTCTCAATCTATCCATCCCTCGCTGTCCATCTCTCGCTCTGTCCATCTCTCTCTCTATCTCTTGCACACCTTGTTCTGTCTGAGGCGAAGGGAGATTACAGTATACAGTTAGAGCTCTCCCAATGAGATGTTTATGACAGGTTGCCTTAGTGAACAAGGCCATCTTTTGTTGATTGACAACAGGAACTACACCAGCAATAATAACCAACTGTTTAGTAAACACCTGTTTGTATCAAACAGGACTGTGTGAAAGCACTACAACGACACAACAGTGACATGTTCGCCATGAAAAGGTCAACCTGGAGGTAAAAGAAACAAACACCTGTTTAGGAGAGGTGCCGGCAAGCAGAGTAGAACACCTGTTTAGGAGAGGTGCCGGCAAGCAGAGTAGAACACCTGTTTAGGAGAGGTGCCGGCAAGCAGAGTAGAACACCTGTTTAGGAGAGGTGCCGGCAAGCAGAGTAGAACACCTGTTTGGGAAGGTGCAGCAGAGTAGAACACCTGTTTAGGAGAGGTGCTGGCTAGCAGAGTAGAACACCTGTTTAGGAGAGGTGCTGGCTAGCAGAGTAGAACACCTGTTTAGGAGAGGTGCTGGCTAGCAGAGTAGAACACCTGTTTAGGAGAGGTGCTGGCTAGCAGAGTAGAACACCTGTTTAGGAGAGGTGCTGGCTAGCTGAGTAGAACACCTGTTTAGGAGAGGTACTGGCTAGCAGAGTAGAACACCTGTTTAGGAGAGGTACTGGCTAGCAGAGTAGAACACCTGTTTAGGAGAGGTGCTGGCTAGCAGAGTAGAACACCTGTTTAGGAGAGGTGCTGGCTGGCAGAGTAGAACACCTGTTTAGGAGAGGTGCTGGCTAGCAGAGTAGAACACCTGTTTAGGAGAGGTGCTGGCTGGCAGAGTAGAACACCTGTTTAGGAGAGGTGCTGGCTAGCAGAGTAGAACACCTGTTTAGGAGAGGTGCTGGCTAGCAGAGAAGAACGCCTGTTTAGGAGAGGTGCTGGCTAGCTGAGTAGAACGCCTGTTTAGGAGAGGTGCTGGCTAGCTGAGTAGAACACCTGTTTAGGAGAGGTGCTGGTTAGCAGAGTAGAACACCTGTTTAGGAGAGGTGCTGGCTAGCAGAGTAGAACACCTGTTTAAGAGAGGTGCTGGCTAGCAGAGTAGAACACCTGTTTAGGAGAGGTGCTGGCTAGCAGAGTAGAACACCTGTTTAGGAGAGGTGCTGGCTAGCAGAGTAGAACACCTGTTTAGGAGAGGTGCTGGCTAGCTGAGTAGAACACCTGTTTAGGAGAGGTGCTGGCTAGCAGAGTAGAACACCTGTTTAGGAGAGGTGCTGGCTAGCTGAGTAGAACACCTGTTTAGGAGAGGTGCTGGCTAGCTGAGTAGAACACCTGTTTAGGAGAGGTGCTGGCTAGCAGAGTAGAACACCTGTTTAGGAGAGGTGCTGGCTAGCAGAGTAGAACACCTGTTTAGGAGAGGTGCTGGCTAGCAGAGTAGAACACCTGTTTAGGAGAGGTGCTGGCTAGCAGAGTAGAACACCTGTTTAGGAGAGGTGCTGGCTAGCAGAGTAGAACACCTGTTTAGGAGAGGTGCTGGCTAGCAGAGTAGAACACCTGTTTAGGAGAGGTGCTGGCTAGCAGAGTAGAACACCTGTTTAGGAGAGGTGCTGGCTAGCAGAGTAGAACACCTGTTTAGGAGAGGTGCTGGCTAGCAGAGAAGAACGCCTGTTTAGGAGAGGTGCTGGCTAGCAGAGAAGAACGCCTGTTTAGGAGAGGTGCTGGCTAGCAGAGTAGAACACCTGTTTAGGAGAGGTGCTGGCTAGCTGAGTAGAACACCTGTTTAGGAGAGGTGCTGGCTAGCTGAGTAGAACACCTGTTTAGGAGAGGTGCTGGCTAGCAGAGTAGAACACCTGTTTAGGAGAGGTGCTGGCTAGCAGAGTAGAACACCTGTTTAGGAGAGGTGCTGGCTAGCAGAGTAGAACACCTGTTTAGGAGAGGTGCTGGCTAGCAGAGTAGAACACCTGTTTAGGAGAGGTGCTGGCTAGCAGAGTAGAACACCTGTTTAGAGAGGTTTAGCAGAGTAGAACACCTGTTTAGGAGAGGTGCTGGCTAGCAGAGTAGAACACCTGTTTAGGAGAGGTGCTGGCTAGCAGAGTAGAACACCTGTTTAGGAGAGGTGCTGGCTAGCTGAGTAGAACACCTGTTTAGGAGAGGTGCTGGCTAGCAGAGTAGAACACCTGTTTAGGAGAGGTGCTGGCTAGCAGAGTAGAACACCTGTTTAGGAGAGGTGCTGGCTAGCAGAGTAGAACACCTGTTTAGGAGAGGTGCTGGCTAGCAGAGTAGAACACCTGTTTAGGAGAGGTGCTGGCTAGCAGAGTAGAACACCTGTTTAGGAGAGGTGCTGGCTAGCAGAGTAGAACACCTGTTTAGGAGAGGTGCTGGCTAGCAGAGTAGAACACCTGTTTAGGAGAGGTGCTGGCTAGCAGAGTAGAACACCTGTTTAGGAGAGGTGCTGGCTAGCAGAGTAGAACACCTGTTTAGGAGAGGTGCTGGCTAGCAGAGTAGAACACCTGTTTAGGAGAGGTGCTGGCTAGCAGAGTAGAACACCTGTTTAGAGAGGTGCTGGCTAGCAGAGTAGAACACCTGTTTAGGAGAGGTGCTGGCTAGCAGAGTAGAACACCTGTTTAGGAGAGGTGCTGGCTAGCAGAGTAGAACACCTGTTTAGGAGAGGTGCTGGCTAGCAGAGTAGAACACCTGTTTAGGAGAGGTGCTGGCTAGCAGAGTAGAACACCTGTTTAGGAGAGGTGCTGGCTAGCAGAGTAGAACACCTGTTTAGGAGAGGTGCTGGCTAGCAGAGTAGAACACCTGTTTAGGAGCTGGTGTAGAACACCTGTTTGAGGCTGGCAGAGTAGAACACCTGTTTAGGAGAGGTGCTGGCTGGCAGAGTAGAACACCTGTTTAGGAGAGGTAGAACAGAGTAGAACACCTGTTTAGGAGAGGTGCTGGCTAGCAGAGTAGAACACCTGTTTAGGAGAGGTGCTGGCTGGCAGAGTAGAACACCTGTTTAGGAGAGGTGCTGGCTAGCAGAGTAGAACAGAGTAGGACACCTGTTTAGGAGAGGTACTGGCTAGCAGAGTAGAACACCTGTTTAGGAGAGGTGCTGGCTGGCAGAGTAGAACACCTGTTTAGGAGAGGTGCTGGCTAGCAGAGTAGAACACCTGTTTAGGAGAGGTGCTGGCTAGCAGAGAAGAATGCCTGTTTAGGAGAGGTGCTGGCTAGCTGAGTAGAACACCTGTTTAGGAGAGGTGCTGGCTAGCTGAGTAGAACACCTGTTTAGGAGAGGTGCTGGCTAGCAGAGTAGAACACCTGTTTAGGAGAGGTGCTGGCTAGCTGAGTAGAACACCTGTTTAGGAGAGGTTCAGCACAGCCATTGTGTTCAGCACAGCCAATGTGTTCAGCACAGCCAATGTGTTCAGCACAGCCAATGTGTTCAGCACAGCCATTGTGTTCAGCACAGCCAATGTGTTCAGCACAGCCATTGTGTTCAGCACAGCCAATGTGTTCAGCACAGCCAATGTGTTCAGCACAGCCAATGTGTTCAGCACAGCCATTGCACTTGTAGTTTCCATCCGGTAGAGGGGCAAAGAGATGCGGTGAGGGGGTATATTTTGGGGGTGGTAAAATAGAGATTACCAATTGATCTCTGAGATTTCTATTCGTGCTATAACATGAGTAATGACCATAACATAGTCCATGCAGATACGTACATTTTAGAATGGCATATGCTAATGTTAGAAGGGAACAATATGCATGTTTTCTTTTCTTTTCAAACTTGTCATATTTTTTGTTAATCAGTGCTTCTCAACCCTCTCCTCGGTTGAACCCCAGACGTTTCAAAAATGTTGTTGTAGCTCTGAGCTCACGCATCTGATTCACCTAGTCAAGGGGCTTGACGAATAGTTGACAAGTTAAATCGGGTGTGATAGCTCTGGAACAGTTCAAATACATGGAACGACTGGAGATCCCAGAGAAGAGGTTTGAGAAAGGCTGGAGATCCCAGAGGAGAAGTTTAAGAACGACTAGAGGTCCCAGAGGAGAGGTTTGAGAACGGCTAGAGGTCCCAGAGGAGAGCTTTGAGAACGGCTGGAGGTCCCAGAGGAGAGGTTTGAGAACGGCTGGAGGTCCCAGAGGAGAGGTTTGAGAACGGCTAGTGGTCCCGGAGGAGAGCTGCGAGATAGGGAAAAAAAACACCAGTCTACAGCTCGATCTTCAACCAACACAAACAAGTATACAAACTATACAAATTCACTAGTGTAATCACATATCCCTACAGTATTCTTTCCCCACTCAGTCCTAGTCCCCAGAAATGGTAACGCAGACTGTTGGGAGTTGAGCAGAGGTCAATCTAGCCCGCTTTACGGCTGTGTTGGAGTGTCTGATTGTATTAGAGCTGAGTGAGTAATGCTAGCTGACAGAATTAGCATCATGTTTTGGACTATCAGAGCAAGTAATATCCCCGGTGACTAACTCAGTTGCATTCATTCTCCCACACTCCAAACCCCTATTCACAGGCATCGAAGGACATCCTGGCCCACAAATACAGCACATAGTCGTTATGAAAAGCCCATTCCTGACAACAAATGCCATTACATTAAATACAATACAACAATTCTACCATGAGTATTGAATATTAACATCTATTGGAAAAAAATGTATTTGGCACGGCGAAGGAACTCGTAGGAAGTCGCTGAACGCCACTCCAAATCAGCACGATAAACAGACCAACAGTCTCAGTGAATCACCTCCGCAAAACAACTGGGTACGGTTTATGAATATGTATGCCGTAACAGACGCCGAAGAGCCGACCTACTTCTGCGCCTTCGTGACTTTAGTCCCCACCTGGGGTAGCGCTGTCATCTTGCCATTTTTAATGCATTAATAGGTGGTTGGCAGTAATTGCCATAATGACACGCTATGTCATTCATGTGAAGCACGTGAATATTTAGTCTTGACATGTTTGTGAATTTAGTCGGGGGAAAATGTACGCTCAACTCAACCTTGGATGTATATCCTGTGATGTCATGGCGAGGATCCAATGACGTCAACAGATTACAATAAAACAGTGAAATCTGCTTTAGCAAAAATCTATACAAAACATTATATCACGTTAACACACATCGAAGTAACATAAATAATCATACTGAGACACAAAAATGAGAGGGTGGGAGTAATTTTAGGAGGGGGAGAGGGAGAGGGAGAGGGCGGCGAGAGGCAGATAAATGACTGATAGACAAGCACTCTGTTTGTAGAGATAACAAAGGCTCCAGACATCTGGGAGAGTACACTGGAGATATTCCACAATTGCATCCCTTACAAAAACTTATAGAAATATCTTAATCTCCAATCAGCTGGGATTGATGCCGAATACTGTTCGCTTCAGCAGCCTGGGTGGAGAGAAAAAAAATCTATTTCAGACAAACGCTTCAGAACAGGGGGAGAAGCGAGAAAGCTGGCAGTCTATCAACAACAAGAAACATCAGACACTCGGTGTATCCCTCTCATGGTAAGAATCCAACCTCCTGGTGTGTCCCTCTCATGGTAAGAATCCAGCCACTAAGGTGTCTCCCTCTCATGGTAAGAATCCAGACACTCGGTGTATCCCTCTCATGGTAAGATTCCAACCACTAAGGTGTATCCCTCTCATGGTAAGAATCCAACCTCCTGGTGTGTCCCTCTCATGGTAAGAATCCAACCTCCTGGTGTGTCCCTCTCATGGTAAGAATCCAGCCACTAAGGTGTATCCCTCTCATGGTAAGAGTCCAGCCACTAAGGTGTCTCCCTCTCATGGTAAGAATCCAACCTCCTGGTGTGTCCCTCTCATGGTAAGAATCCAGCCACTCGGTGTATCCCTCTCATGGTAAGAATCCAGCCACTAAGGTGTCTCCCTCTCATGGTAAGAATCCAACCTCCTGGTGTGTCCCTCTCATGGTAAGAATCCAACCTCCTGGTGTGTCCCTCTCATGGTAAGAATCCAGACACTCTGGGTATCCCTCTCATGGTAAGAATCCAACCTCCTGGTGTATCCCTCTCATGGTAAGAATCCAACCTCCTGGTGTGTCCCTCTCATGGTAAGAATCCAACCTCCTGGTGTATCCCTCTCATGGTAAGAATCCAGCCACTAAGGTGTCTCCCTCTCATGGTAAGAATCCAACCTCCTGGTGTGTCCCTCTCATGGTAAGAATCCAACCTCCTGGTGTATCCCTCTCATGGTAAGAATCCAGCCACTAAGGTGTCTCCCTCTCATGGTAAGAATCCAACCTCCTGGTGTGTCCCTCTCATGGTAAGAATCCAGCCACTCGGTGTATCCCTCTCATGGTAAGAATCCAGCCACTCGGTGTATCCCTCTCATGGTAAGAATCCAACCTCCTGGTGTATCCCTCTCATGGTAAGAATCCAACCTCCTGGTGTGTCCCTCTCATGGTAAGAATCCAACCTCCTGGTGTATCCCTCTCATGGTAAGAATCCAACCTCCTGGTGTGTCCCTCTCATGGTAAGAATCCAACCTCCTGGTGTATCCCTCTCATGGTAAGAATCCAGCCACTAAGGTGTCTCCCTCTCATGGTAAGAATCCAACCTCCTGGTGTGTCCCTCTCATGGTAAGAATCCAACCTCCTGGTGTATCCCTCTCATGGTAAGAATCCAGCCACTAAGGTGTCTCCCTCTCATGGTAAGAATCCAACCTCCTGGTGTGTCCCTCTCATGGTAAGAATCCAGCCACTAAGGTGTCTCCCTCTCATGGTAAGAATCCAGCCACTCGGTGTATCCCTCTCATGGTAAGAATCCAACCTCCTGGTGTATCCCTCTCATGGTAAGAATCCAGCCACTCGGTGTAGCCCTCTCATGGTAAGAATCCAACCTCCTGGTGTGTCCCTCTCATGGTAAGAATCCAGACACTCGGTGTATCCCTCTCATGGTAAGAATCCAATAAATTCCACCCGCGGCTATCAGTGCACGCAAGCTCGGATAGGGGGAGGGTGGCAGTCTGACAGACCTTTCTTACCCAGAGAAGATGCTTGGATAGGGGGAGGGGGGCAGTCTGACAAGCCTATTTTACCCAGAGAAGATGTTCTGATAGGGGGAGGGGGGCAGTCTGACAGGAGAGGAATGAAGAAAGGAATGGAAAAAGTAGTGCTCAGTCTGGCCGTGTAGCAAAGTACTCCCCATTCCCACTCCCCTCTCTCCCTCCTCCCCTCTCCCTCCCTCCTCCCCTCTCTCCCCCTGTTGAACTACTGCACCAGGTGAGCTTAATTATGTTTCAAGGACGAGTCACCCTCAGCTGGGGTCAGAGGTCGTGGATCGCGCTGACGGCGGCGGCGGTTTATGGCCAGCCCCCCTGCTTCACATTTCACAGCTAATTTTGAAAGTGCTGAACAGAACCTTTAATTAACATCTCTCTGCCAAGGTGGGTAACCTAAAAGAGCACAGCTCTCTTTGCCTGCCCCCCAGGTTCGCTGTTGCCTGTCCAACTCTTTCGGTGGAGGGCAGAGACAAGACGTTGAATCCCTCACAACTGAGATTAATTTAAGGGGCATGGTGAAGGGTGAAAGTGCAACCAGCACTACAATGGGCATTGTGTAATAAAATCACAAGCAAATAAAATGTACAGGAAGTACCTGCAGAGAAAGTTGATAGAGATGACCGAACGATATTAAGACAATATCATAAACTTTTTGTATTCATAAGATCCGACTGAACAATATTAAATACAATATTGCTGTCTTTCTGTAGTCATAGGAATAGACTGGCGAATGTAATTGGATATTGGGCTAGCGGTGTTTAACGTTAGCGGTGTCTAACGTTAGCGGTGTCTAACGTTAGCGGTGTTAACGTTAGCGGTGTTTAACGTTAGCGGTGTTTAACGTTAGCGGTGTTTAACGTTAGCGGTGTTTGCGTTAGCGGTGTCTAACGTTAGCGGTGTTTAACGTTAGCGGTGTTTGCGTTAGCGGTGTCTGCGTTAGCGGTGTTTAACGTTAGCGGTGTTTAACGTTAGCGGTGTCTAACGTTAGCGGTGTTTAACGTTAGCGGTGTTTAACGTTAGCGGTGTCTAACGTTAGCGGTGTTTAATGTTAGCGGTGTTTAACGTTAGCGGTGTCTAACGTTAGCGGTGTTTAACGTTAGCGGTGTCTAACGTTAGCGGTGTTTAACGTTAGCGGTGCCTAACGTTAGCGGGGTCTAACATTAGCGGTGTCTAAAGTCTAGCGCTCCTTGTATCATTAAATGAAAGTACATTATCAATTCAGTTTATCTCAGCCAGGGCCTCACCAGCTAGACAGAGGGTTCCTCCTTCTTACTAGTCTTCTGTCTTAGTTAAACACAACTTTTTGAATGAACCAAAATGAATCAAATAAAGATTATTTCCCCACATACATGGTTGAGCTTTCAGCTCAGAGTACCAGTTGGTGCTAATGTTGAGAATAAATGGCTCTTGCAATAACAGTAGACTAGGACCATGGACTACACCAGCTAAGCTAGCAACAAGGTTAAACAAGTATCATAGAAAGCACCAACTACACTAGCACCATGGACAACGTCAGCTATGCTAACTAGCACCATGGACAATGTCAGCTATGCTAACTAGCACCATGGACAATGTCAGCTATGCTAACTAGCACCATGGACAACGTCAGCTATGCTAACTAGCACCATGGACAATGTCAGCTATGCTAACTAGCACCATGGACAATGTCAGCTATGCTAACTAGCACCATGGACAACGTCAGCTATGCTAACTAGCACCATGGACAACGTTGGCTACGCTAACTAGCACCATGGACAACGTCAGCTATGCTAACTAGCACCATGGACAACATTGGCTATGCTAACTAGCACCGTGGACAACGTCGGCTACGCTAACTAGCACCATGGACAACGTCGGCTACGCTAACTAGCACCATGGACAACGTCAGCTACGCTAACTAGCACCATGGACAACGTCGGCTACGCTAACTAGCACCATGGACAACGTCAGCTACGCTAACTAGCACCATGGACAACATCGACTATGCTAACTAGCACCATGGACAACGTCGGCTACGCTAACTAGCACCATGGACAATGTCGGCTATGCTAACTAGCACCATGGACAACGTCGGCTGACACCATGGCTAACCTCGGACAGTGGAGCTACACTAGCACCATGGACAGCGCCCACCAGTCCAAGCCCACGGGCAGCACCTAGCAGTCCAAGCCCACGGGCAGCACCTAGCAGTCCAGGACCAGGGACAGCGCCTGCCAGTCCAGGACCACGGACAGCACCTGGCAGTCCAGGACCACGGGCAGCACCTACCAGACCAGGACCACGGGCAGCACCTACCAGACCAGGACCACGGGCAGCACCTACCAGACCAGGACCATGGACAGCACCTTCCAGACCAGAACCATGCGATCTCATCTTGGCAGTCTAGTAGGCATCATCTAACCACTAAACTCTAGCTCTGCTGACCTCTCACAACCAGAAGGTTACAGTGTGGTTGTCCAAAATTACAGTAGTTACATTTTCAGAGGGCATTGCACAGGGCTAAGAAAACATTATGAAATATCAAATCAAATCAGGCACAGAGTCAATGTGCGGGGGTCACCGGTTAGGCGGGGACCACATCTGAACTGTGTTTCTGAGTATTAGATCAGATTACTGTCAAACATAATGGTACTATAAGAAGCACTTTATCCCATGTCTACACTGATGATGTCATTCAAGGCTGTGACTCGTTTACCAGAGAATCATATAATACACAGTACAGAGTATACAGTAATGTTCCGGATTGAATGACCTTCATACTTAAAGTAATGATGGACTGTCATTTCTCTTTTCCTATTTGAGCTGTTCTTGCCATAATATGGACTTGGTCTTTTACCAAATAGGGCTATATCTGTATACCACCCCTACGTTGTTACAACACAACTGATTGGCTCAAACGCATTAAGAAGTAAAGAAATTCCACAAATGTACTTTTAGCAAGGCACACCTGTTAATTGAAATGCATTCCAGGTGACTACCTCATGAAGCTGGTTTTGAGAATGCCAACAAAGTGCAAAACTGTCATCAAGGCAAAGGGTGGCTACTTTGGAAGAATCTCAAATCCAAAATATATTTTGATTTGTTAAACACTTGTTTGGTTACCTCATGATTCCATATGTGTTATTTTATGTTTTGATGTTTTAAAAACAATGAAAATAGCAAAAATAAAGAAAAACCCTTGAATGAGTAGGCGTGTCCAAACTTTTGACTGGTACTGTACTTGCAGGGCACGATAGACGGAATGGAGGTGGGGGATGGAGGTGGAGGATGGTGGTGGGGGATGGAGGTGGAGGATGGTGGTGGGGAGATGGAGGTTCTAGATAGCGGTGGGGGATGGGCGTTCTGGATGGAGGTGGGGGATTGAGGTGCTGGATGTATGTTCTGGATGCAGGTGATGGATGGAGGTGGGGGATGGAGGTGGAGGACGGAGGTGGGGGATGGTGGTTCTGGATGGTGGTGGGGGATGGAGGTTCTGGACGGAGGGTGGGGGATGGAGGTCGGATGGTGGAGGACGGAGGTGGGGGATGGTGGTTCTGGATGGTGGTGGGGGATGGAGGTTCTGGACGGAGGTGGGGGATGGTGGTTCTGGATGGTGGTGGGGGATGGAGGTTCTGGACGGAGGTGGGGGATGGAGGTCGGGGACGGAGGTGGGGATGGTGGTTCTGGATGGTGGTGGGGGATGGAGGTTCTGGACGGAGGTGGGGGGGATGGTGGTGGGGGATGGAGGTTCTGGATGGTGGTGGGGATGGAGGTTCTGGATGGTGGTGGGAGATGATGTGGGGGATGGAGAATTGGGATGGTGGTGGGAGATGGAGGTTCTGGATTGAGGTGGAGGATGGAGGTTCTGGATGGTGGTGGGGATGGAGGTTCTGGACGGAGGTGGGGGATGGAGGTTCGAGGACGGAGGTGGGGGATGGTGGTTCTGGATGGTGGTGGGGGATGGAGGTTCTGGACGGAGGTGGGGGATGGTGGTTCTGGATGGTGGTGGGGGATGGAGGTGGGGGATGGAGGTTCTGGATGGTGGTGGGGGATGGAGGTTCTGGATGGTGGTGGGGGTTGGAGGTGGGTGATGGTGGTGGGGGATGGAGGAAGGGGATGGAGGTGCTGGGTGGAGGTGAGGGATGGATGTTCCGGATTGAGGTAGGTTCTGGGGGATGGATGTTCTGGATTGAGGTAGGGGATGGAGGTTCTAGATGTTGGTGATGGATGGTGGTGGGGGATGGAGGTTCTGGATGGTGGTGGGGGTTGGAGGTTCCGGATGGTGGTGGGGGATGGAGGTTCTGGATGGTGGTGGTGGATGGAGGTTCTGGGTGGTGGTAGGGAGATGGAGGTTCTGGGTGGTGGTGGGGGTTGGAAGTTCTGAATGGTGGTGGGGGATGGAGGTTCTGGATGGTGGTGGTGGATGGAGGTTCTGGATGGTGGTGGGGGTTGGAGGTGGGTGATGGTGGTGGATGATGGTGGTGGGGGATGGAGGAAGGGGATGGAGGTTCTGGATGGAGCTGGGGGATGGAGGTGCTGGGTGGAGGTGAGGGATGGAGGTTCTGGATTGAGGTAGGGGATGGAGGTTCTGGATGGTGGTGGGGGTTGGAGGTGGGTGATGATGGTGGATGATGGTGGTGGGGGATGGATGTTCTGGATGGAGCTGGGGGATCGAGGTGCTGGGTGGAGGTGAGGGATGGAGGTTCTGGATTGAGGTAGGGGATGGAGGTTCTGGATGGTGGTGGGGGTTGGAGGTTCTGGATGGTGGTGGGGGATGGAGGTTCTGGTTGGAGGAGTGGATGGTCTGTGGGACGGAGATTTTGGATGGTGGTGGGGGATGTTTTGGGGATGGAGGTTCTGGATGGAGTTGGGGGAAGGTTCTGGATGGTGGTGGGGAAGGTTCTATTGGGGATGGTGGTGGGGGGATGGAGGTTCTGGATGGAGGTGGGGGATGGAGGTGGGAGATGGAGGTTCTGGCTGGAGTTGGGGGATGGAGGTTCTAGATGGTGGGGGGATGGAGGTTCTGGATGGAGGTGGGGAAGGAAATAGGGGATGGTGATGCGGGACGGAGGTTCTGGATGGTGGTGGGGGATGGAGTTGGGGGGTGGAGGTGGGGATGGAGGTGTTGGATGATGGTGGGGGATGGAGGATCTGGATGGAGGTTCTGGATGGTGATGGGGATGGAGGATGGGGGTGGAGGATGGAGGTTCTGGATGGGGATGGAGGATGGAGGTTCTGGATGGTGGTGGCGTACGGAGGTGGGGGATGGAGGTGGGTTACGAATGCCGCCACAATAGATCTGTCTAATCAGGGGAGAGAGAAGGAGACTGACAAGTGTGACTCAAGTCTTCACACGACGGGCTCTCGATACACACAGACATAGCCCACTCCTCCCCTGAGCACAGCCCTATATAGAAACCAAACCTAGATATTTGATGACACTGTACCTTTTATGTAACTACAATTAGCCTCTAACAAGCATGTTAAGTAGACAATCTGAAACAATGGCAGCTGTATGTTACAGGAGATAAATACCATGATGCTACATTACTGAAACAATGGCAGCTGTATGTTACAGGAGATAAATACCATGATGCTACATTACCGAAACAATGGCAGCTGTATGTTACAGGAGATAAATACCATGATGCTACATTACTGAAACAATGGCAGCTGTATGTTACAGGAGATAAATACCATGATGCTACATTACTGAAACAATGGCAGCTGTATGTTACAGGACATATATACCATGATGCTACATTACTGAAACAATGGCAGCTGTATGTTACAGGAGATAAATACCATGATGCTACATTACTGAAACAATGGCAGCTGTATGTTACAGGAGATACATACCATGATGCTACATTACTGAAACAATGGCAACTGTATGTTACATGAGATAAATACCATGATGCTACATTACTGAAGCAATGGAAGCTGTATGTTACAGGAGATAAATACCATGATGCTACATTACTGAAACAATGGCAGCTGTATGTTACAGGACATAAATACCATGATGCTACATTACTGAAACAATGGCAGCTGTATGTTACAGGAGATAAATACCATGATGCTACATTACTGAAACAATGGCAGCTGATACATTACTATGTTACAGTTGGGTGATGGAGATAAATACCATGATGCTACATTACTGAAACAATGGCAGCTGTATGTTACAGGAGATAAATACCATGATGCTACATTACTGAAACAATGGTAGCTGTATGTTACAGGAGATAAATACCATGATGCTACATTACTGAAACAATGGCAGCTGTATGTTACAGGAGATAAATACCATGATGCTACATTACTGAAACAATGGTAGCTGTATGTTACAGGAGAGGATCTGGATGGAGGTTCTGGATGGTGATGGGGATGGAGGATGGGGGTGGAGGAGGATAAATGGATACCATGCTACATTACTGATGCTGTATGTTACAGGAGTAAATACATGATGCTACATTACTGAAACAATGGTAGCTGTATGTTACAGGAGATAAATACCATGATGCTACATTACTGAAACAATGGCAGCTGTATGTTACAGGAGATAAATACCATGATGCTACATTACTGAAACAATGGCAGCTGTATGTTACAGGAGATAAATACCATGATGCTACATTACTGAAAAACAATGGATAAATACCATGAGCTGTATGTTACAGGAGATAAATACCATGATGCTACATTACTGAAACAATGGTAGCTGTATGTTACAGGAGATAAATACCATGATGCTACATTACTGAAACAATGGTAGCTGTATGTTACAGGAGATAAATACCATGATGCTACATTACTGAAACAATGGCAGCTGTATGTTACAGGAGATAAATACCATGATGCTACATTACTGAAACAATGGCAGCTGTATGTTACAGGAGATAAATACCATGATGCTACATTACTGAAACAATGGCAGCTGTATGTTACAGGAGATAAAATGATGCTACATTACTGAAACAATGATGTTACAGGAGATAAATACAATGATGCTACATTACTGAAACAATGGCAGCTGTATGTTACAGGAGATAAATACCATGATGCTACATTACTGAAACAATGGCAGCTGTATGTTACAGGAGATAAATACCATGATGCTACATTACTGAAACAATGGCAGCTGTATGTTACAGGAGATAAATACCATGATGCTACATTACTGAAACAATGGCAGCTGTATGTTACAGGAGATAAATACCATGATGCTACATTACTGAAACAATGGCAGCTGTATGTTACAGGAGATAAATACCATGATGCTACATTACTGAAACAATGGCAGCTGTATGTTACAGGAGATAAATACCATGATGCTACATTACTGAAACAATGGCAGCTGTATGTTACAGGAGATAAATACCATGATGCTACATTACTGAAACAATGGCAGCTGTATGTTACAGGAGATAAATACCATGATGCTACATTACTGAAACAATGGCAGCTGTATGTTACAGGAGATAAATACCATGATGCTACATTACTGAAACAATGAGATAAATACCATGATGCTACATTACTGAAACAATTAGCTGTATGTTACAGGAGATAAATACCATGATGCTACATTACTGAAACAATGGCAGCTGTATGTTACAGGAGATAAATACCATGATGCTACATTACTGAAACAATGGCAGGAGCTGTATGTTACAGGAGATAAATACCATGATGCTACATTACTGAAACAATGGCAGCTACAGGAGATAAATACCATGATGCTACATTTGAAACAGGAGGAGATAAATACCATGATGCTACATTACTGAAACAATGGCAGCTGTATGTTACAGGAGATAAATACCATGATGCTACATTACTGAAACAATGGCAGCTGTATGTTACAGGAGATAAATACCATGATGCTACATTACTGAAACAATGGTAGCTGTATGTTACAGGAGATAAATACCATGATGCTACATTACTGAAACAATTAGCTGTATGTTACAGGAGATAAATACCATGATGCTACATTACTGAAACAATGGCAGCTGTATGTTACAGGAGATAAATACCATGATGCTACATTACTGAAACAATGGCAGCTGTATGTTACAGGAGATAAATACCATGATGCTACATTACTGAAACAATGGTAGCTGTATGTTACAGGAGATAAATACCATGATGCTACATTACTGAAACAATGGTAGCTGTATGTTACAGGAGATAAATACCATGATGCTACATTACTGAAACAATGGCAGCTGTATGTTACAGGAGATAAATACCATGATGCTACATTACTGAAACAATGGCAGCTGTATGTTACAGGAGATAAATACCATGATGCTACATTACTGAAACAATGGCAGCTGTATGTTACAGGAGATAAATACCATGATGCTACATTACTGAAACAATGGTAGCTGTATGTTACAGGAGATAAATACCATGATGCTACATTACTGAAACAATGGCAGCTGTATGTTACAGGAGATAAATACCATGATGCTACATTACTGAAACAATGGCAGCTGTATGTTACAGGAGATAAATACCATGATGCTACATTACTGAAACAATGGCAGCTGTATGTTACAGGAGATAAATACCATGATGCTACATTACTGAAACAATGGCAGCTGTATGTTACAGGAGATAAATACCATGATGCTACATTACTGAAACAATGGCAGCTGTATGTTACAGGAGATAAATACCATGATGCTACATTACTGAAACAATGGCAGCTGTATGTTACAGGAGATAAATACCATGATGCTACATTACTGAAACAATGGCAGCTGTATGTTACAGGAGATAAATACCATGATGCTACATTACTGAAACAATGGCAGCTGTATGTTACAGGAGATAAATACCATGATGCTACATTACTGAAACAATGGCAGCTGTATGTTACAGGAGATAAATACCATGATGCTACATTACTGAAACAATGGCAGCTGTATGTTACAGGAGATAAATACCATGATGCTACATTACTGAAACAATGGTAGCTGTATGTTACAGGAGATAAATACCATGATGCTACATTACTGAAACAATGGTAGCTGTATGTTACAGGAGATAAATACCATGATGCTACATTACTGAAACAATGGCAGCTGTATGTTACAGGAGATAAATACCATGATGCTACATTACTGAAACAATGGTAGCTGTATGTTACAGGAGATAAATACCATGATGCTACATTACTGAAACAATGGTAGCTGTATGTTACAGGAGATAAATACCATGATGCTACATTACTGAAACAATGGCAGCTGTATGTTACAGGAGATAAATACCATGATGATGAAACAAAATGTTACCATGATGCTACATTACTGAAACAATGGTAGCTGTATGTTGGAGATAAATACCATGATGCTACATTACTGAAACAATGGTAGCTGTATGTTACAGGAGATAAATACCATGATGCTACATTACTGAAACAATGGCAGCTGTATGTTACAGGAGATAAATACCATGATGCTACATTACTGAAACAATGGCAGCTGTATGTTACAGGAGATAAATACCATGATGCTACATTACTGAAACAAAACAATGGCAGCTGTATGTTACAGGAGATAAATACCATGATGCTACATTACTGAAACAATGGCAGCTGTATGTTACAGGAGATAAATACCATGATGCTACATTACTGAAACAATGGCAGCTGTATGTTACAGGAGATAAATACCATGATGCTACATTACTGAAACAATGGCAGCTGTATGTTACAGGAGATAAATACCATGATACAGGAGATAAATACCATGATGCTACAAACAATGGCAGCTGTATGTTACAGGAGATAAAACCATGATGCTACATTACTGAAACAATGGCAGCTGTATGTTACAGGAGATAAATACCATGATGCTACATTTGAAACAATGGAGCTGTATAAGATAAATACCATGATGCTACATTACTGAAACAATGGTAGCTGTATGTTACAGGAGATAAATACCATGATGCTACATTACTGAAACAATGGCAGCTGTATGTTACAGGAGATAAATACCATGATGCTACATTACTGAAACAATGGCAGCTGTATGTTACAGGACATCACACTGCGAAGGGAAACATGACACTGGTGTTACCACAGCCCCACACAGTCACTCTCTGCTTTCCTCTACAATGGCAAGGGAGGCGGTGAGGGCCCCACGTGCTTTTACCACGCTTCTATGTCGATCCACAATCCCCACAGGGACGTCTCTCCTCCTCTCCCCTCCCCTCGGCGTGTCCAAATCACAATCAAACAGCGAGGCCATCAAAATAAGGGGATCGAGGGAGGGAGGGAGAGACTAAACAAAACCCGAGACGCCAACGCCGAACCATCTTGCACCGTCCGTTAATTATTTTCCAACCGCGGGAAGAAGAAAAAAACCAAGCAGCTGTTGTCAGTGAGTGAGATCTGTGGGCGCTGTCGAAACTCTCCCCGAAACGAAGCCCTTGACATAATACTGCTTCCAGAGGACAGGAGGGGGATGGAGCTGAAGCACCAACACTGATCCAGCCACAGCAACATAACAGCCTGATGGTAATTATTTAGACATCAACATCACTAATTATAATGGCCGATGACAGGTCCCCAAAACTATTTTAGCACAAAGGGCCCTGAGCCAGTGTTGGCATGGCACTTGTGGTTACGGGAATAAAGATGCCAAATCTTTCCCAATTGTCTCACGGCACATGCAATTTAGTTTAACATCTCAGCGTGGATTTGTACTTGACTTCATTGATGATGAGAAACACGGCTATTTTCTTCGCCGCTCTGACGGTTTTGTGGTTGCGGTTTGAAACGGCTTGGACTTGTTCCAGACCATCTTTAGCGTACCGAGACGAGGCTACAGGTTGACACGCTGGCATTGCTCCTGTTACGGGTTCATGTAATGAATCGATGTACACATTTTGATTAAGAGGGGCACGCTTATCAGAGCTGGCTGAATTGGTGTCTTAAATACACACAAGTGGACAATAATCAAAAACACATCACTAAAACTTTGATTTCATATCACCCCTTTTGAGGCAGTGGAGTGCACTCTCTCACACACACACAGACTCTCTCTCTCTCTCTCTCTCTCACACACACACACACACACACACACACACACACACACACACACACACACACACACACACACACACACTCACACACACACACGCACACACACACACACACTCTCTCACACACACACACACACACACACACACTCTCTCACTCTCTCACACACACACACTCTCTCTCACTCACACACACACACACACACACACACACACACATACACTCTCTCTCACACATACACACACACACGCGCACACACACACGCATGCGCACGCACACACACGCTCTGGAGGAAAGCTAGCAGAGACATTGAGCCCTCCCAAGGGGTAGCAGCGGGAGAGGGGGGGAGGAACTAGAGGTGGTATATCCAATCACAGAAATCAAAGCATTTGACTGATAAATTATTAATAGAAATGGAATGCTCTTCTCTGGCATGGTTGAGCATAGCTGAAAGAAGAGACAGAACTGAATCACAGCTGTCGATGTGGTGATGACAGGTGTGTATTCATGGCTCTCTGTGTGTGTGTGTGTGTGTTTATGTGTGTGTGTGTGTTTATGTGTGTGTGTGTGTGTGTGTGTGTGTGTGTGTGTGTGTGTGTTTATGTGTGTGTGTGTGTGTTTATGTGTGTGTGTGTGTGTGTGTTTATGTGTGTGTGTGTGTGTGTGTGTGTGTGTGTGTGTGTGTGTGTGTGTGTGTGTGTGTGTGTGTGTGTGTGCTAGTAGAAAAACCTCTGACTCCTGACACTTCACATCCGTCGAAGATGAGGAAGGAAGGAGGTGAGGGATGGACGGATGTGACAGGAGAAGACTAAACGGCTGTTGATGAGGGCTGTGTATGAGAGTGCTGTGTATGAGAGGGCTGTGTATGAGAGGGCTGTGTATGAGAGGGCTGTGTATGAGAGTGCTGTGTATGAGAGGGCTGTGTATGAGAGGGCTGTGTATGAGAGGGCTGTGTATGAGAGGGCTGTGTATGAGAGGGCTGTGTATGAGAGTGTTTTGTACGCAACGTGTATGCAGCTCTGTTTTGTGTGTGTTTGTTGTGTGTGTGTGTGTGTGTGTGTGTGTGTGTGTGTGTGTGTGTGTGTGTCTACGAATGACGTTTACCATCCAGACAACCAGTACAATATCACCTGCATTATTTTATGTTAAGCATTTGCTTACATTTAGTAACTTCAAACTGAACCAACGTGCTTCTATCTTTGTAGTTTGCATGTGTGTTCCTCACGTGAGAGATACTTGCGAAAGAGCAGGGGAGGGGGGGGGGGGTAGTCGAGCTGAGGAAGGCAGGAGAAACGCTGTTTTTGCTGGCATTCAATTGGTTGTCAGGATGGTGTTGTACGAAAGGTTCAACTCTTCTTTTTTTTATGACCAAAACACACGATGAGTTACGGCATAACAATAAATAAATAAAAAACAGAACAAGAAAATGAAAAGAAGACAAAAAATGTGGGGTAAAATATGGGGCTACAAAAAGACAACATTTGACATGTCGATTTCTCATCGAAAAAAAAAACACATTTTCATCTCGTTTCCTCTGTTTGAAACGCCCCGTTGTTAGAACTCAAACGTTTACGTCACATGTTGATTAAACCCAGGTGGTAATAACGTGAATTATACCCTGATGAAGACAGCTTGGCTGTCGAAACGTTGGTATTACATTTGTCATTCATCTGAGCTCCGAGAGAGTGTGCGGCTCTCTTTTATTTTCAAGGTAATAACGTGAATACCTTTCGACCTTCTCTTCATCGTGGCTTTTTAAGTTACACAACGAACAGTGTGACCCACCATTTCTATCAGCATCCCAGATTTAGATTCCATATTCCTCTCAACATGATGCCACGCGTCTGTGAGGTGGGGGGGGGGGGAAAGCATTGCACTTTGCCTAACACAAACACATTCCCAGATGGTTTCCTTCTCCACCGAGCACACTGCCATTCGCACACACGTACGTGTGATTTTAACAAACACTAAAACGGTACACTGTCACATCCCTCAGCCAGCTAAGCCATATAGAGACTAAGATTCAACTCCATGTATTCCGGATGAGGCCTGTGTAAACAGCATTCACACTCCACAGGCTCAGAAGCAGCCATTTTACAACCAACAACCTAAAAGCAGGGGTTGTGTTCGGTAGGCACAAAACAGAAGAAAGCTGAGTGAAATGTGTGTGGGCCAGGGGGGGGGGGGGGGGGATACAACCTGAAGTTGTCTATTAAGAAACAATTGTTTTCGTTGTCGGTTGCACGTTGTTTTGCAGTGAACAGGCCTCATTGGCCTGTCTCCCTATTTGTCACCACATCTTGGGGCGGCAGGGTAGCCTAGTGGTTAGAGCGTTGGACTAGTAACCGGAAGGTTGCAAGTTCAAATCCCCGAGCTGACAAGGTACAAATCTGTCATTCTGCCCCCGAACAGGCAGTTAACCCACTTGTTCCTAGGCCGTCATTGAAAATAAGAATTTGTTATGAACTGACTTGCCTAGTTAAATAAAGGATAAAATAAAAATCTTAAGAACTCTGGCTAAAAGTGTTGTGTTTGGTGTATTTTGCCGACATTATTAATGTAACCATTAAACATCCCTCAACATAACTGCGATGATAAAGGACCAAGACCTTTGAATAAAAACATACTGAACCAAAATGAGAAACAAAATGGTTGACTGATTGAATAAAAATCTCAATTTAAAATGTACGAAATGCAGAAACTGCTCCGCCATTTCCTGGTTACAAAAACTTAAACAGTTTTGTCAGTTCATCTGACAAAACAGTAGAGAATCATTGTACCATCAAGAACTGTTGTGAAATACAGTATCTTTCCAAAAAAACTAAAAAAATATTTTTCCTCTGTTTGCAAGCAGAAAAGCATAGATATAGCGCACCTAGAAAAGCTCCAACACATCTTAGACTGGCTTTCAATGTGAAATACAGATCTATAACTCATGTTTCTATATGAATTTGGTCGCATCAACCAAAAAAAGTTACATATTACAGCTTTTAAAACCCTTCTCAAAAAAAAACTAAGAAATAAAATAGAGCAGAAATTGCATTTATTTTATGTTTCTTCCTGGAGACAAAGACCAAGTCCAACTACTTATTCCCTACAAATACCACACAGCCATTTTCAGTGAGAGAACGATTGCGGTAGAAAAACTAAAATAAAACGGACGATTGATCTGGGCACTCAGCTTCATAATGCTATAACAGCACTCATTTCATTTCAGAGAGTAGTTTGTTACCACACAAGAGGGCTTAAAAATAAAAAATAAACTCCACTTCACGGATGATATAGTAGTGCCTGTTGTACCGTCTATGGGTCGGAGTGATTTTGCATTTTGATAGGGGTGAAATTGAAGTGTGTTCCATTCAAGAGGCATCGATGTGGGGTTTAATATACGTTTCCATCGCTTGACATATCAGGCGGTTATGGGCTTTCCGACGTTCGAGACCAAACATGTCTTTTTTTTAAACTCCCAACAGCCTCTGCTTTCTGGCTGTGTTCCGCATGCAGGGACATAAAGACCCACATTATAAAGTCCACGGTCTATTATTGCCCTCTGCTGTAAAGACACAGCGCGCCAAAAGAGCGCAGGTTCAAAATGGGCTCAAGGAGCCATGTTAAGCCTTGCTAAATGCATCGCTGTGATTGAGAAACACAACAACAACAAAAGACTTGCTCCAGGCCACCGTACCCTCTTTATTTCTGTTGCTTGACCTCTCCCTCTATCCATCTCTGCCTCTAGACCTCTCTATCTCTGCCTCAAGACCCCTCTCTCTGCCTCTTGACCTTTCTATCTCTGCCTCTTGACCTCTCTATCTCTGCCTCTTGACCTCTCTCTCTCTATCTCTGCCTCTTGACCTCTCTATCTCTGCCTCTTGACCTCTCTATCTCTATCTTTGCCTCTTGACCTCTCTCTCTATATCTCTGCCTCTTGACCTCTCTCTTTATATCTCTGCCTCTTGACCTCTCTCTCAACCTCTTGACCTCTCTCTCTCTACCTCTTGACCTCTCCCTCTCTCTGCCTCTTGACCTCTTCATCTCTCTGCCTCTTGACCTCTCCATCTCTCTGCCTCTTGACCTCTCCCTCTCCCTGCCTCATGACCTCTCTCTGCCTCTTGACCTCTCTCTATCTCTGCCTCTTCACCTCTCTCTGCCTATTCACCTCTCTCTGCCTCTTGACCTCTCTCCATCTCTGCCTCTTCACCTCTTTCTGCCTCTTCACCTCTTCCTCTCTAACTCTCCTTCTCTATATCTAAGGTTAATGGGTCAGGTCAGAGAGCTCACTTTGCGATGTGAATGAGAGATCTGAATCAGATATGTGAATCAGAGATCTGAATCAGAGATGTAAATCAGAGATGTGAATCAGAGAACTGAATCAGAGATGTAAATCAGAGGTGTGAATCAGAGATGTGAATCAGAGACGTGAATCAGAGATCTGAATCAGAGATGTGAATCAGAGATGCGAATCAGAGATGTAAATCAGAGGTGTAAATCAGAGATGTAAATCAGAGATGTGAATCAGAGATGTGAATCAGAGGCTACACAGGAAGAAACACTTAAAGCACCTTTAAGTCCTAGGAAATGGTTCTGTAACTGTTGAGATTGAGTTGTGATTGAAATACTAAGAATGTTGCACAGGTGTGAATAGAAAAGTTTTAAAGTTGCACTCCTTAATAATCTCTGTTTCTGCCCAAAGGGAAGCCTGAGGTGTGAACCTTTAAGGTCAGGATTTTTAGTTGGCAGGGTGTTTGAAAGAAGCAATAAGCGACAGCACGTGCATTTAAACACGTTTGTGCTTAAATCAACACGTCTGTTGTCAAACCTGTAGTGATCCAATTGATCCAACTTGGGTATGGAGCATTTATAGATTCAATGGCGTAGTCTCCAGAAAGACCTGGAAACAACTAGACCAGCATTGATTTAAGCATAATGTGGCAGGTAACCGAAAGGTTGCTAGATCAAATCCCTAAGCTGATTAAGTAAAAATCTGTGGTTCTGCCCCTGAACAAGGCAGTTAACCCGCTGTTCCTAGGCTGTAAATGAGAATTTGTTCTTAACTGACTTGCCTAGTTCAAATAAATAATATAATATATATAATAATAATAATAATAATAATAATAAAACATTTATAATAAACTCAGATTTTTAGGAATATTCAGTAATTACCAACACCACACAACAGACTAATTGCTGTTGTCTGAGGCAATTTGCACAGAATAAAACATGATTTACACAGTGTCACTGAAAATGAATGTGCACACCACGTTCACTGTCATCACAACACCACGAGTGAGAAAAATCGCATAAGAGCAAAACATTAGATTGGGAAATGTAGCCGGCTACATTCGTTCTATGATAAACATTACAAAATAGGACGGCCATACATTGCTAATTTACTCGTGTGGCTGCTAGCCAAATAGCGTAGCAAATAGCGTAGCTCTTCTGTTGTCATCTGAGGAAAAATGAGCTACTCTATGATGAATGTATTGCACTAATTAATTTCCTGTAAAGGAAAACTATAGATGCACATCTCTATAGATCTCTAATGAGCTATCTATTGAAGTAGCTCAATATAGACTTTGTACATATCAGTGCATTGAGTTTAGCATTAGATTGTTCTTGTGTTGTGTTTAACTTCCTTGACAGTTACAGAAATCCCTAAATCTAAACAGTGTAATAAAATAAATAATTTGGTGGCTTAAAAAATGCTAACATTTCACTACACTGCTACGATTGGGGCCCTAAAATGTCATCTAAAATTCAGCCGTACCGATAGGCCCGACCACGCCCCATGCCACGCCCCATGCCACACCCACCACCAAAGCCCCTTTATGATCCAGAAAGAAAAAAAACAACAGTAATCCCATTTTAATTAGGAAGATGTAGTGAGCGTGCTAAGCTCACGCTCTCTATTCTCCTGCAGCGACGCCACACTGGCGAGGGATCAATCACCAAGGTGCCGGTTGCCGTGGCAACGGACGGGGGCTCCTGCACCACTGTCTAAGTGGTAAATGATTGCTGGTGTAACTCATTGCCGGTGTAACTCATTGGCGGGTGTAAGGAGTTTTTATATCTCTCTCGTCGTGATGCCAGAGAGTTAATTAAAAGCAGCCAACATGAAATAAATCTAATCTGAGAAGAAATGAAACATACAGTACAAATTGGATTCCCACGTCGAGGGGTTTGGGGTCGGGCGGTAGAGGGGGTGACTGTCGTGGGTGGGGGGTTAAGATGAATATGCAACGTGAGAGAAGAGTGAAATGAACAAAAAAGATATCAAAAATATACATACATTATTAACACAGGCTTGGAGAAGCATGGAGAGACAGAGAGAGAGAGAGAGAGACTGAGACAGAGAGAGAGAGAGAGAGAATAAGAGAGGGGGGGAGGTATCCTGAAGGAGGCAATATTAGCCATGTTTCAGACCAAAACACACTGAAACTGCCCCACACCCGCTTACCCAACCTAGCGTAATGCCCCTTTGCTTCGCAGTCAGGCCCCAGGGCTATGTTCCAGAGTGAACGCCTCCTGCTTCGCAGTCAGGCCCCAGGGCTATGTTCCAGAGTGAACGCCTCCTGCTTCGCAGTCAGGCCCCAGTGCTATGTTCCAGAGTGAACGCCTCCTGCTTCGCAGTCAGGCCCCAGGGCTATGTTCCAGAGTGAACGCCTCCTGCTTCGCAGTCAGGCCCCAGGGCTATGTTCCAGAGTGAACGCCTCCTGCTTCGCAGTCAGGCCCCAGGGCTATGTTCCAGAGTGAACGCCTCCTGCTTCGCAGTCAGGCCCCAGGGCTATGTTCCAGAGCGAACGCCTCCTGCTTCGCAGTCAGGCCCCAGGGCTATGTTCCAGAGCGAACGCCTCCTGCTTCGCGGGCCGGAGGCTAAGTTTCAGAGCGAATTGGTGTCGAGCACAAGTTGGATTGCATTTCTTTAACTGACACTGAAACAATCCCAAGATGTAATGTAACTCTATCGGCTACAAGGAATGCTTGTTCGAGCCCTGATCAAATATTTGTACATTTCTTGGGAGGTTATAGAGTTTTTTTAAATTATTTTTTTACGTCTTGTGCCAACCAAGGAATTGAAACGCCCTCTGGTCTGATTCGGAACTAAACCGGTATCTGCAGGTCCTCCCTACAGGACCAGAATAATGGTGTATTCCAGCGTACTCAGGTTGTCCATCTGCCGGCCGCCGCTGTCTGGCTATCCGTCGGGAGCCTCCCTGTCTCTCTACTGCCTCCCTCTAGTGTCTCTCCAATTAAAAGTTACGCGTCAGACTCAAGTCTCAGACATACTTCCAGATGGTCAGAATGGTGGAGCAGGCTTTTCTTTCCGCTGTGTCGTCAGTGGAGAAATCAGTTACCTGTGTTGGGTTTCCAACAGTAGTGGGCAGTTGGTGGTTGGCAACGCAGGCATTTGGAATGGGGGAGAATTCCGTCAAGACAACAAGCAAAGTCCCTACACCAGCTTGTCTAACGAAGTCTAAAAGGTTATTGGAGATGTCTGCTGAATGTCTACATGCATATATATATATATATACACATATATATACACACATACATACACACATACATACACATATATTTATATATACATACACATATATTTATATATACATACATACGTACGTACATACATACATACATACATACATACATACATACATACATACACATATATTTGTACATACTTACACACATACATACATACATACACACATACATACACATATATTTATATATACATACATACATACATACGCACGCACGCACGCACGCACGCACGCACGCACGCACGCACGCACGCACACACACACACACACACACACACACACACACACACACACACACACACACATACATACATACATACACATATATTTATACAGACATACAATGTGATTTTCTGGATTGAAGTATACCTATGATAAAAATTACAGACCCATACATGCTTTGTAAGTAGGAAAACCTACAAAATCGGCAGTGTATCGAATACTTGTTCTCCCCACGGTACATACATACATACATATATATATATAAAATAATATATCATTCCAGTATTTCGACAGAATATTCCCTTTATATCATCTAAAAACAACACAGAAATGTAATTGAATTACATTTCATACTCTAAGAGTGTCTTGAGAATAGGCTTTATTCACAGAACATATCTCTTGAGTATTTCCGTCAGCTTTGATTGAAGCTCAAAGTTAAATTCAAATCTCCCAACCATCATATCTAAGCCAACAGAATACCAATGTCGAGAAAATGTGCAAATCACCTGGTGGTACAGTAGACAAAACAATCCCTGTTTCTCGTCATGAGCCATCCGTCCGTTAACCGAGAAGCACATACCAGATTTTTAGCGTTAGGAAAAAAATTGCAATTTCTTCCCCCAACCTAAACTCAGCAAAAAAATGTATTACCTCTCACTGTCAACTGTGTTTATTTTCAGCAAACTTAACATGTGTAAATATTTGTATGAACATAACAAGATTCAACAACTGAGACATAAACTGAACAAGTACCACAGACTTAGGAATAACAAAAATTGAATAATGTGTCCCTGAACAAAAGGGGGGTCAAAATCAAAAGTAACAGTCAGTATCTGGTGTGGCCACCAGCTGTATTAAGTACTGCAGTGCATCTCCTCCTCATAGACTGCATCAGATCTGCCAGTTTTGCTGTGAGATGTTACCCCACTCTTCCACCAAGGCACCTGCAAGTTCGGGGGCATTTCTGGGGGGAATGGCCCTAGCCCTCACCCTCCGATCCAACAGTTTCCAACAGTTCGTGCTCAATGGGATTGTGATCCGGCCTCTTCGCTGGCCATGGCAGAACACTGACATTCCTGTCTTGCAGGAAATCACGCAAAAAACGAGCAGTATGGCTGGTGGCATTGTCATGCTGGAGGGTCATGTCAGGATGAGCCTGCAGGAAGGGTACCACGAGGGAGGAGGAGGATGTCATCCCTGTAACGCATAACGTTGAGATTGCCTGCAATGACAACAAGCTCAGTCCGATGATGCTGTGACACACCGCCCCAGACCATGACGGACCCTCCGACTCCAAATCAATCCCCTTCCAGAGTACAGGCCTCGGTGTAACGCTCATTCCTTCGACGATAAACGCGAATCCGACCATCACCTGGTGAGACAAAACCGCGACTTGTCAGTCAAGAGCACTTTTTGCCAGTCCTGTCTGGTCCAGCGAAGATGGGATTGTGCCCATAGGCGACGTTGTTGCTGGTGATGTCTGGTCAGGACCTGCCTTACAACAGGCCTACAAGCCCTCAGTCCAGCCATTCTCAGCTTATTGCGGACAGTCTGGTGGAGGGATTGTGTGTTCCTGGCGTAACTCAGACAGTTGTTTCCATCCTGTACCTGTCCCGCATGTGTGAGGTTCAGATGTACCAATCCTGTGCAGGTGTTGTTACACGTGGTCTGCCACTGCGAGGACGATCAGCTGTCTGTCCTGTCTCCCTGTAGCGCTGTCTTAGGCGTCTCACAGTACGAATATTGCAATTTATTGCCCTGGCCACATCTGCAGTCCTCATTCCTCCTTGCAGCATGACCTTAAGACTTGGCACTTTTCAAACTGAATATGTTTGTAGGGCCAACAGTTTTTTAACTAAATGTATCATTTATCTTTTCAAGTGGTCATTTCTTTCCATTTAGAACCAATGATGTGCTACCTTTTTGTAGCATTTTGGACAATGCTAAACTCTTTTTTTTTTATAGCTAAGCTCAGAGTCGGTTGCTTGGCAACAACACAGCTGCTTGTACCTGGCTGCCAGTCATAAGAAGTGATCGCTAACAGGTTAAGCTGAGGTTAATCAATAAATGCGAACAGATATTTTGATTAGCAAAGTAGCTAGCTAGCTAACGTTAGCTACCATTAGCTTGAATGTCCAAATTCTAGCAGCTAGCCTCTGTAGCTAGCTAACATCAGTCAGCTGAAAGATAGCTTGCTAACAAACAGGCAAATAAAGCTAGCTAGCTATATTTGGTTATGGAAGGTTTTCACACAAATTACTTCAGCTATTAGCTACTTAGCTAGAGCCAAACAACAACAGCTGACCTCAACAAAGAAGCTAGCTAACATTAGCCAACTCATGTCCAAATGCCAGTCCTAAATTTTTCCACAAAACATAGCTAGGTAGCTAGCTAATGTAAAACAGTTCAAAACCAACACCAAACTTTGGGGAAATTGTCACGCATGCAATGGGCTTTTGCAACCATAGCTAGTTAGCTACTCCATAGTCCAAGTAGCGATGGGCATTTAACATGTTCGAGTACTCACAATTTTGTTTGTTTGTAGAGTACTCAAATAGGCTACCTTCTTTCTATGATAAACATTAGAAATATAACGGCCATGTATTGTTTTTGCAAAAATACTTAGCTTTTTCATTGTAAGCTCATTTACTTGTGTGGCTGCTAGCCAAATCGCCTTGCACTTCTGTTGTCATCTGATGAAAATGAAGCTATTTTCTGACGAATGTGTTGCACTTTTCTGTAAAGGAAAACTATAGCTGAATGCCCCTGATCACTCCATTGAAGCAAAAAAACAAAATGTTCTATACAAAACGCAGGTGAAATGGTTTAAAACAACGCTTTGTTGATGGTCTGCATTTGGAAAATGCTAATTTATGAACTCATAAACATAACCGCCTATCCTGGCGCTCAGGCGACGCAGCCTGAATCTGTGCTCACTCAGGTGAGCACGTTGACACAATAGTGACAACACAGAGAAACCAGACATGCTCCAAACAAAAGACATTGAAGAAATGTACATAAAAACGGTCAATATAATGAAACATACATCACTATTACTGCGCACTGTGAACTCTCCAAACAACGTGTACACTATGAGAATGAGAAGGGTATTAATACATTGAAAAAACAGAAATGACCATAACCAAACATTATTTTTCAATGAGGAAATGCTAATGATTAACAGTAGCCTACATTTGCTGATGCTGATACTTTTGATATACAGTTACCAGTCAAAAGTTTGGACACACCTACTCATTTAATGTTTTTTCTTTATTTTCATCATTTTCTACATTGTGGAATAGTATTGAAGACGTCAAAATTATGAAATAACACATAACACATTCTGCACAAACTGTCAGAAACCATCTCAGGGAAGCTCATCTGCGTGCTCATCTGCGTGCTCGTGACCCCAAGAACCCCATCCCCACCGTCAAACATGGAGGTGGAAACATTATGCTTTGGGGGTGTTTTTCTGCTAAAGAGACAGGACAACTTCACCGCATCAAAGGGACGATGGACGGGGCCATGTACTGTCAAATCTTGGATGAGAACCTCCTTCCCTCAGCCAGGGCATTGAAAATGGGTCGTGGATGGGTATTCCAGCATGACAATGACCCAAAACACACGGCCAAAGCAACAAAGGAGTGGCTCAAGAAGAAGCACATTAAGGTCCTGGAGTGGCCTAGCCAGTCTCCAGACCTTAATCCCATAAAACATCTGTGGAGGGAGCTGAAGGTTTGAGGAGTGGCTCAAGAATAAGCACATTAAGATCCTGGAGTGGCCTAGCCAGTCTCCAGACCTTAATCCCATAGAAAATTTGTGGAAGGAGCTGAAGGTTCGAGTTGCCAAACGTCAGCCTCGAAACCTTAATGACTTGGAGGAGATCTGCAAAGAGGAGTGGGACAAAATCCCTCCTGAGATGTGTGCAAACCTGTTGGCCAACTACAAGAATCGTCTGACCTCTGTGATTGCCAACAAGGGTTTTACCACCAAGTACTAAGTCATGTTTTGCAGAGGGGTGAAATACTTATTTCCCTCATTAAAATGCAAATCAATTTATAACATTTTTGACATGCGTTTTTCTGGATTATTTTGTTGTTATTCTGTCTCTCACTGTTCAAATAAACCTACCATTAAAATGATAGACTGATCATTTCTTTGGCAGTGGGCAAACGTACAAAATCAGCAGGTGATCAAATACTTTTCCCCTCAATGTATGCGTATTCCCAGTCATGTGAAATCCATAGATTAGGGCCTAATGAATGTATTTCAATGGACTGATTTCCTTATATGAACTGTAACTCTTTGAAATTGTTGCACGTTGCGTTTATACTTTTGTTCAGTGTAGATCTTCAAAGGTTCACTACTCTGTTAAACCGCAAAGACATTCACGCAGGCTTTGTAGGCGAGCGAATGAAGAATGGCACAGGATGAAAGTGTTGGCCAATGTTTTTTAAAATGGCTGCCAGTAGCAGAAGCTTACTTGAAAGGAAGTGGTGAAGATTCCAAAGCCATTAGAGGAGGTTCAGATGGTTTTTTTTCTCTTCTTCTTCTGATTAGCATTGGCACTGACACAGTCTAAAATGTATAGCAACAGTGACCAAAGACCATTATTAAGGACATGCCTTTATTTCACAGTCACAACATCTACTGTTGACAGGTGAATCCCATGTCTGCTGCCCTTGCCCTACTTTTTGACCACCAGGATTGGACCAGGATTGGACCAGGATTGGACCAGGATACCAGGATTGGACCAGGATTGGACCAGGATACCAGGATTGGACCAGGATTGGACCAGGATTGGACCAGGATTGGACCAGGATACCAGGATTGGACCAGGATACCAGGATTGGACCAGGATTGGAGAGTAACGTTCAGAATGTAACCAACCCTTCGGATGAACAGCATATCCCTAGAGGTCCCAAGGAAGCCACTGAAGTTGCCAAAGAGCACTACTGTACCAAACATCAAACTCAAACTAAATCCAAATATAATCTAGTGGAAGATAGCTCCAATTCAACATCAAGACAAATGGTAATAAACCAGTCATCTACAAGTCAATGTTTCAAAAGTTTCAAAAGTAGTTTCAAAATGATCCTTGATGTACTTTCTATTGGAGCGCTGGCTCAATCACATCACAGTCGCCTCCAAAACTTCTCCTGCAATTAAAAACCCTTGTGCTCGAGAGACAAAACTCAGCTCAACTGATGTCTTCCATATCATTATGGGATGGCGACAAGCTATCTGTAACGTTCTCCCGTGTTTGAATGGCAGCTTCATTTTTCAATCAGCAAGGATTTTTTTTGTCCCTGTAAAATCAGACATGCAGATCGAATAAGAAACACGTCTGCCAATAACCCATTTATTTAACACGACTGAGGAATTTCAACAGCATTCCATCCAACTGTTTGAGTTGGCTTTCACTTAGCCTGTGGCAGAATAAATTGTGACTGAACATGAGAGCGTTGGTTGGTCAAAACGAATAGGATTGCTTTACAGAGACCACACAACTACCAATACATAATGCATGGACGACTGGTCAAAAAAAACTCAGTTATAATTAGACAATATTGTGGAGTTAATTACATAAAAGTAATATGCTGTTACCAATGTGTTTAGTTACAGACATTACAAGTATCCTCTCATGAGAGAAACTGATGATCTTCAGGAGTAACAGATTGAATAGACAGTCTATATATCCTAGACACATCCCAAAAACTAAACTAGCATTCACCAGGATCATTATATCTCATCACACCAGAATTGTTAGATTTCAAGCAGAAAATGTGGTTCGGCCACCTCCAAAACACATTGAAATCTCACTGGAAAGTGTGCTGAAAGGTGGACTGAGGGTGTGAGCACGCAGAAACTTCGGTGTGCTTTTAGTAAGTGCTGAAGCAGCATGATCGGCCAGAGGAGAACACCGAGGCGAAACATTGAGAAGCTAATGGAGATTGAGAGGATGTACAACCTCTCTGTTAATAACCTCTTAAATGTAACTAAATGTAATCTAAAATGTAATCTATGTAATCCCCAAAAGTAATGATTTATTATGAGATAAATATAAACAATAACTAGTTAATTTTTTTTATTTTACCTTTATTTAACTAGGCAAGTCAGTTAAGAACAAATTTTTATTTTCAATGACGGCCTAGGAACAGTGGGTTAACTGCCTGTTCAGGGGCAGAACGACAGATTTGTACCTTGTCAGCTCGGGATTCGAACTTGCAACCTTTCGGTTACTAGTCCAACGCTCTAACCACTAGGCTACCCTGCATCCTCCAAAAAAGGTTAAAATCTCACCTTTCTGGTATTATTTTTAATACATTTCTGAGGTGTATTCAATTTCGAGGACACAAGCTCAAGTACACAGTACAAATATGATAATTAATATGAAAATATGAAATATGAAATATTATGTATTTGCTATTCCACAAAACAGGCTAAGGCTTAAAATGACTTTTTTCTAAATATAGTATAATACATTTATAAAATTACTAACTATAGAATTTCACCTTCCTGTAAAATATATATTTGTACAGTATATTTAGTGTTGGAGAAAACATGCATGTTTTCTATTGTTCTCCATTGATCAAAACGTCTGCCCAAATCGCTGTGAATGTCTCAAAGCTCTTTAACTTGGCTTCCTGAACTCGCTAGGAACTCGCCTTTCATCTCATATAAGTCTTGTCCATCTATGACAAACAAAAAAGGCTTTTTGTTTAAAATCTTTGTATTATTTTCTCTTCCAGGCTGTGACGTAGGGTTGATGGACAGTCAGAGGAGCGAATGAAATGGTAGGAGGGACATCCCAGCTTCAAGTGGTGTCAGATTTCACATCCTGCTTCACACAGGCAGAAGAGACTCCTGTGTGTGTGTGAGAGTCCGGGCAAACGCTCAATGCAAACCATCGCCATCTATAGTGTCCACATAAAGATATATAAGTGACAAATGTTGGGTCGGGAACCGGTATCAGAACCACGCAGGTCCCCAAAACGTGATTTTACATCTAAGATGTTTTAAATATAGTCGTGCATGGCTCAACCCAATCGCCCCGAGGTTCAGAATCCATGGATACCGGATTAATTAAGCCCCTCCCAACACCCACCACCACACACCATGGATAATTTTACAAGTGTCCCTACGATGGAGGAAAACTATTACACAGTATGATAGATGGGATCTGGAAATGAAATGGAAGGGAATCTGACCCACTACCCTCTTTATCCTGGTAGGATACATCAACGTGACCACGCCCCTTGTAGGATACATCAATGTGACCACGCCCCTGCTAGGATACATCAACGTGACCACGCCCCTGGTAGGATACATCAACGTGACCACGCCCCTTGTAGGATACATCAACGTGACCACGCCCCTTGTAGGATACATCAACGTGACCACGCCCCTTGTAGGATACATCAACGTGACCACGCCCCTGGTAGGATACATCAACGTGACCACGCCCCTTGTAGGATACATCAACGTGACCACGCCCCTTGTAGGATACATCAACGTGACCACGCCCCTGAACGTATTAGAATATATAGGAGGACGTATGTGGAGAATAGGAAATAGAAATTTGACATATAGAACAGTATGGTTAAATATACATACCTTCCTTGAAATATATGTACATATCAACGACACTAGTTCGTTCACTTTTAGCCCATTCTTATTCAGGATTCCTAAATGATTCCCACAATACATTGACGAATGTGATTTTCAATTGACATTTCAGCTAATTCATTTGTACAGACTTGCATGACAATATGACAACAATTAAGCTACAGTGGACAGTTGATATATGGCGGCTTATGAATATCAATTCCTGGAAAAATGTCATATAAACCTGTAGGTGACACAAAGGGCTTGGGAACAGGCCACGATGGGCAGATCAATGGAACAATGGAATGAGCATGATAGACCTATACACAGGAGCTCAGTCTCTACTAGTATAGGGTACACATGGGTAGTTCATCTCTACACATATACATGTCATGTATTTGTAGTTATTATGGATCCCCATAAAAGACAGTTATACATTTTTTTTTTTTTTTTTACATTACAATACATTTACAACAGATTTCACAACACATGAAGTGCGTGCCCTCAGGCCTTTACTCTACTACCACATATCTACAACACAAAATCCATGTGTACTGCGTATGTTATCATGTGTTTGTGTGCATGTGTCTGTGCCTATGTTTGTGTTGCTTCACAGTCGCAGCTGTTCCATAACTTGTATTTTTATCTGTTGAAAAATTGTTTTTTAAAAATATAATTGTACTTTTTGCATGAGTTACTTGATGTGGAATAGAGTTCCATGTAGTCATGGCTCTATGTAGTACTGTGTGCCTCCCATAGTCTATTCTGGACTTGGGGACTGTGAAGAGACCTCTGCCTGGGTGTCTGAGCTGTGTGCCAGTAGATCAACAGACAACTCGGTGCATTCAACATGTCAATACTTCTCACACATACAAGTAGTGATGAAGTCGATCTCTCCTCCATTTTCAGGAGAGATTGACATGCATATTATTCATGTTAGCTCTCTGAGTACATCCAAGGGACTAGCCGAGCTGCCCTGTTCTGAGCAAATTGCAATTTTTCCTAAGGCACCTGACCACACACGACTGAACAACAAATTTTGTAACGGTTGAAAAAGAAACGAGTAGGGTTGTCATCGAACACACACGCCACTCCTTTTCCTTCAGTAGCATCACACTTCCTGCACTGGTAAGTTCTGGGTCATAAGTAAAGCCAGTTGAAAGGTAAATACTTAGTTGTGTGACTTTCTTAAAACTCATTTTTACAAAAAGAAAGTACAAGGATTTTCATTTGATAAAATAAATAAGTAAATAAACCACGGGAGGCTCCGGCCGCAGTGATAACTCACTGAGGGACAAATACAAAATTAAAACGACTTTCTCACGTGTCCAAACAAAAGACAAAACCTGCAGGACCCATATAAGACTGTGAGAAAACAACAACAACAACAACAACAACAACAACAACAAATGCCTTCATCTAAAGATCAAATCTGCCCGTCTGAAATGTTTAATAAATGTTTTAATTTGAACTTTATTTACCCAATTTTATTTTACCTTTATTTAACTAGGCAAGTCAGCTAAGAACAAATTCTACTTTTCAATGACGGCCTAGGAACAGTGGGTTAACTGCCAGTTCAGGGGCAGAACGACAGATTTGTACCTTGTCAGCTCGGGGGATTTGAACTTGCAACCTTCCGGTTACTAGTCCAACGCTCTAACCACTAGGCTACCCTGCCGCCTCTACACTCTAACCACTAGGCTACCCTGCCACCTCTACACTCTAACCACTAGGCTACCCTGCCACCTCTACACTCTAACCACTAGGCTACCCTGCCACCTCTACACTCTAACCACTAGGCTACCCTGCCACCTCTACACTCTAACCATTAGGCTACCCTGCATAATAGGGTAATAGAATAGGGTAATAAATAATAGAACGCTGGGATAAACGTGCTGTGTATTATACAAGACTTACAGAACTCAGCAACAAACAAGAAAAAAGACAGTGGCAGCCAACTAATCATTGTTACCAAATCAAATCTATTAATTCCGCAGATGAATGAAAACCACTGCCAAATTAAATATATTTACTGTGCTCGTCTCCCTTAGAAAAGCACCAATTCCTTGTTATTGCCGGAGAGCACGGGAGGTCACGGGAAAGTCATTTGTCTCTCTTGAGCTGGAAATTAAACTTCTGCCTCCAAGCAATTCAACCTAGTAAGAGCCTGGGTATGCGTCTGACCTCTAAGGCAAGATGCGTGCTACAAACAGTAATAGCATCGTGTAAGGTGTGACCTCAGCAGATTAGCGCTGTACTGTTCATATGACAACATAAAAACGGAGCCATTATCTCAGTCAGTTAGGCTAGAGCATAGTGGTGGGAATATCGACTATGAACCCCACTGACTCATGGGATACCCACAGAGAGCCAGAAATCTTCAAAATGGTTTACAGAGCCTCTTCTGCAACCCACAAGACACTGCAAAATCGCCAAGGGCACTCTGACCACAATAAGGAAGGTGGCCTGTTATTACAATGATACTTGTGTTGCCCAGATGCGCCATATCCAATGAATAGTTTCATTTCTATTGTATGCATATCATTCAAGCACACAAGCTAACTGGCTAACATTGGCTAGCTACGTCCAGACACAAATGTGAGAACACCTCACTCTGACCATTTTACTCACCCTAGCAGAGCTGGTCAGGCTGTTTTTTATGTTATCCAGAGCGTTAGTGACTGTAACTGTGCTGCTGGCAACAATTTAATTACGCTTTTTTTTTGTGACAACGTTTACTGACACCGGCCATATTCCACAGGTGTTGAGCGTACGTAAATTTGTCAGTTATTCTGTGCCATGGCACACGCAGAGGAGAGTGCTCTGAAATCGGAGTCGATAGCCAAAGTGAATTTACCAGCTACGTCTATCGACAGTTGTCGCAGTGACCTCATAAACCTTTTACTGACAAAATTAGAAACATGTAAGTCGCTCTGGATAAGAGCGTCTGCTAAATGACTTAAATGTAAATGTAAATGTAATGTAATAAGCCGAAAATGTAGCTAGCCAGACTCTCTTACCCGTATACTACATAGATGGGCACTTCTCCCTCTCTGTCACGAGTGCCATGGATGCCCTCAGTTTGAAGATGTAATCCTGAGCCTTCTGCGTGTTCTCTTTTCGATTCCATCTGTATATTTGCAATCAAACGTCAGAATTTTCTTCATCTCCTTAGCTATCATACTTTAATTCCATTGATTTCAAAACTCGGTCCTCCAGAAAGTGGAGAGCAAAACTTATGCAGTTCTACTACGCGATATCTTTCAAAAAAGCCGCATTAGACAGGATTACCTACACATACTGACCAGCTCATATCATAGGCAGAAGCCTGCTACATGACAGACCAATCCGAACTCATCTCCCGGCATGTCCAGCCCACTCATTATCTCAGCCAATCATGGCTAGCGGGAAGGTTGCTCCCTTTTCCATGGCTAAACCAAATAGGCTCGTTATTTATTTAACAATTTTATTCGTATTTCCAGATAGCATACACGTTTGTTATTTAGGCACATGAAAGATCACATGTTCAAGCATTTCTGCTAAACACAATTTGATTTAAAAAAAAGTTTACATTCAAAGGCTCTCCTGTGAAGTAGTGACGCGTGACATATGCCTAGTTTCCTGAAACGAGTCATGTTGCAGCTCGCTGAAATCTCAAAATAACCCAGAGAATACTTCAGCTTTTTACAGCCAATTAAGTCTTTGTCATAACAAATGTGACATCTCTCACATGGACGTGGTTGAACTCAGAGGAAGGTAGTTAAATATGATGCTCGCACAGACAAGAGGAGGTCAACAGTTTTCTCACAGCGAGATAACAAGATGTAAAAATATGTCTGTGTGATTGTTGAGCAAACGGGGCAGCTCTCAGAGATCAGAGATCAAACAGTAAGACAATCACTTTCTTGTAACGACATAGACTTGACATAAGACGACCACTGTCTAGTCTTGAAACGACATAAGACTTGACATGAGACGACCACTGTCTAGTCTTGAAATGACATAAGACTTGACATGAGACGACCACTGTCTAGTCTTGAAACGACATAAGACTTGACATGAGACGACCACTGCCTAGTCTTGAAATGACATAAGACTTGACATGAGACGACCACTGTCTAGTCTTGTAACGACATAAGACTTGACATGAGACGACCACTGTCTAGTCTTGAAATGACATAAGACTTGACATGAGACGACCACTGTCTAGTCTTGAAATGACATAAGACTTGACATGAGACGACCACTGTCTAGTCTTGAAACGACATAAGACTTGACATGAGACGACCACTGCCTAGTCTTATAATGACATAAGACTTGACATAAGACGACCACTGTCTAGTCTTGAAATGACATAAGACTTGACATGAGACGACCACTGTCTAGTCTTGAAATTACATAAGACTTGACATAAGACGACCACTGTCTAGTCTTGAAATGACATAAGACTTGACATAAGACGACCACTGTCTAGTCTTGAAATGACATAAGACTTGACATAAGACGACCACTGTCTAGTCTTGAAATGACATAAGACTTGGCATGAGACGACCACTGCCTAGTCTTATAATGACATAAGACTTGACATGAGACGACCACTGTCTAGTCTTGTAACGACATAAGACTTGACATGAGACGACCACTGTCTAGTCTTGAAATGACATAAGACTTGACATGAGACGACCACTGTCTAGTCTTGTAACGACATAAGACTTGACATGACACGACCACTGTCTAGTCTTGAAATGACATAAGACTTGACATGAGACGACCACTGTCTAGTCTTGAAATGACATAAGACTTGACATGAGACGACCACTGTCTAGTCTTGTAACGACAGACATGACACATCAAACGTGTTCATAGTTGAATGATTGGTCTGTCTGTGCAATCAAGTATGTTTGAATCCAAGATGGCGTAGCAGTCAGACGTCTTTGTCTTGTCTCGTCCCATGTGTATATATATTTTTCTTCGCATTCTTTTTAATATTTATCCTAAACCTCAACTTCTAAATACTCTCCTGCAACCCGCTTCACCCAATGTGGATTTGTATTTTTTCCCTAAAGTATTTCTATTTACCTCCGAACTGGAATACCTCTACTGAAGCTAGCTGGTTAACTAGCTACCAGCTATCAGTCAGCTAACCACTGCTAGCGGTCATCAGCTAACCTTTAGCTCGGAAAGCTGGTTTCAAACCAGAGCACACCGGACTTTTTTTTCTCTTCATATCCCCGAATTCCTTCCACAAACTCTGAACCTTTTCATCTGGATCATCACAGCTAGCTAACCGCAACCAGGGTTGACTACTCCTGGCTAAAGTTTCCATCCCGGAGCTAGCACCAACTAGCCTGGGGCTAGCCCATGCTAGAACCATCTCCCGGCTCACTCCTGGGCTACAATATCCGGACCCCTTCTACTGCCGGTACGGGGCACGGAACACCACCGATCCTCTACGACTGGAATACCGATATAATCTGCCCGAGGATTCCAACAGGCCTGAGTGGGCCCATTCTGCTAACCTGCTAGGCATGCTAGCTACCTAGAGCTACTTGGAACCCTATTAACTCCACGACTGGTCTATCGACGTCACCGCACGAAGAGGCAAAAACAGACTTACCCCCATCGCGACTTCCCCCAAAGGCTAACTTGCTAGCCCTGGTCTACCAACTGCTAGCTTGCCTGCCCCGGTCTGCTAACGGCTAGCTTACCTACCCCGGTCTGCTAACTGCTTGCTTGCTAACCCGGCGTGTCCCCAGTCAGCCCAACCACTCACTGGACCCATATGTTGACTTGGCCTCTCTCTAATATCAATATGCCTCGTCCATTACTGTCCTGGTTAGTGATTACTGTCTTATTTCACTGTAGAGCCTCTAGCCCTGCTCAATATGCCTTAACCAACCATATTGTCCCACCTCCTACATATGCGATGACATCACCTGGTTTAAACGTCTCTAGAGACTATATCTCTCTCATCATTACTCAATGCCTAGGTTTACTTCCAATGTACTCACATCCTACCTTACCTTTGTCTGTACACTATGCCTTGAATCTATGCTATGGTGCCCAGAAACCTGCTCCTTTTACTCTCTGTTCTGAACGTGCTAGACGGCCAGTTCGTATAGCATTTAGCCGTACCCTTATCCTACTTCTCCTCTGTTCTTCTGGTGATGTAGAGGTTAATCCAGTCCTGCAGTGCCTAGCTCCACTCCCACTCCCCAGGTGCTCTCATTTGTTGACTTCTGTAACCGTAAAAGCCTTGGTTTCATGCATGTTAACATTAGAAGCCTACTCCCTAAGTTTGTTTTACTCACTGCTTTAGCACACTCTGCCAACCTGGATGTCTTAGCCGTATCTGAATCCTGGCTTAGGAAAACCACCAAAAACCATGAAATCTCCATCGCTAACTATAACATTTTCCGTCAAGATTGAACTGCCAAAGGGGGCGGTGTTGCAATCTACTGCAAAGATAGCCTGCATTACAGTTCTGTATTACTATCCAAGTCTGTACACAAACAATTTGAGCTTCTACTTCTAAAAATGCACCTTTCCAGAAACAAGTCTCTCACTGTTGCCACTTGCTATAGACCTCCCTCTGCCCCCAGCTGTGCCCTCGATAACATATGTGAATTGATCCTGGAATCCTGGAATGACATTGAGCTCATCCCGTCAGTAGATTATGCCTGGATATTCTTTAAAAGTGCCTTCCTCACCATCTTAAATAAGCATGCCCCATTAAAAAAAAATAGAACTAGGAATAGATATAGTCCTTGGTTCACTCCAGACCTGTCTGCCCTTGACCAGCACAAAAACATCCTGTGGCATTCTACATTAGCATCGAATAGCCCCAGTGATATGCAACTTTTCGGGGAAGTTAGGAACAAATATACAAAGGCAGTTAGGAAAGCTAAGGCTAGCTTTTTCAAACAGAAATTTGCATCCTGTAGTACTAATTCTGGGACACTGTAAAGTCCATGGAGAATAAGAGCACCTCCTCCCAGCTGCCCACTGCTCTGAGGCTAGGAAACACTGTCACCACCGATAAATCCACTATAATTGAGAATTTCAATAAGCATTTCTCTACGGCTGGCCATGCTTTCCACCTGGCTACCCCTACCCCGGTCAACTGCCCGGCACCCTCCACAGCAACCCGCCAAAGCCCCCACCATTTCTCCTTTACCAAATCCAGATAGCTGATGTTCTGAAAAATCTGCAAAATCTGGACCCCTACAAATCAGCAGGGCTAGACAATCTGGACCCTCTCTTTCTAAAATGATCTGCTGAAATTGTTGCAAACCCTATTACTAGCCTGTTTAATCTCTCTTTTGTATCGTCTGAGATTCCCAAAGATTGGAAAGCTGCCACAGTCATCCCCCTCTTCAAAGGGGGTGACACTCCAGACCCAAACTGCTACAGACCTATATCTATCCTACCCTGTCTTTCTAAGGTCTTCGAAAGCCAATTTAACAAACAGATTACCGACCATTTCGAATCCCACCGTACCTTCTCCGCTATGCAATCTGGTTTCAGAGCTGGTCATGGGTGCACCTCAGCCACGCTCAAGGTCCTAAACGACATCATAACCGCCACCGATGAGAGACATTACTGTGCAACCGTATTCATTGACCTGGCCATGGCTTTCGAATCTGTCAATCACCACATTCTTATTGACAGACTCGACAGCCTTGGTTTCTCAAATGATTGCCTCGCCTGGTTTACCAACTACTCTCTGATAGAGTTCAGAGTGTCAAATCGGAGGGCCTGTTGTCCGGACCTCTGGCTGTCTCTATGGGGGTGCCACAGGGTTCAATCCTCGGGCCGACTCTCTTCTCTGTATACATCAATGATGTTGCTCTTGCTGCTGGTGATTCTCTGGTACACCTCTACGCAGACAACATCATTCTGTATACTTCTGGCCCCTCTTTGAACACTGTGTTAACTAACCTCCAGACGAGCTTCAATGCCATACAACTCTCCTTCTGTGGCCTCCAACTGCTCTTAAACGCAAGGAAAACTAAATGCATGCTAATCAACCGATCACTGCCCACACCTGCTCGCCTGTCCAGCATCACTACTCTGGACGGCTCTGACTTAGAATACGTGGACAACTACAAATACCTAGGTGTCTGGTTAGACTGTAAACTCTCCTTCCAGACTCAAAATTAAATATAGAATTGGCTTCCTATATCGCAACAAAGCATCCTTCACTCATGCTGCCAAACATACCCTCGTAAAACTGACCATCCTACCGATCCTCGACTTCGATGATGTCATCTATAAAATAGCCTCCAACACTCTACTCAACAAATTGGATGCAGTCTATCACAGTGCCATCAATTTAGTCACCAAAGACCCATACACTACCCACCATTATGACCTATACGCTCTCGTTGGTTGGGCCTCGCTTCATACTCGTCGCCAAACCCACTGGCTACAGGTTATCTATAAGTCTCTGCTAGGTAAAGCCCCGCCTTATCTCAGCTCACTGGTCACCATAGCAGCAACCACCCGTAGCACGCGCTCCAGCAGGTTCATCTCACTGGTCACCCCGAAAGCCATTTCCTCATTTGGTCGTCTTTCCTTCCAGTTCTCTGCTGCCAATGACTGGAACGAACTGCAAAAATCTCTGAAGCTGGAGACTCATATCTCGCTCACTAGCTTTAAGCACCATCTGTCAGAGCAGCTCACATATCACTGCACCTGTACACAGCCCATCTGTAAACAGCCCATCTATCTACCTACCTCATCCTCATACAGTATTTATTTATTTATCTTGCTCCTTTGCACCCCAGTATCTCTACTTGCACATTCATCTTCTGCACATCTGCCATTTCCATGTTGAATTGCTATATTGTAATTACTTCGCCACCTGCTCCTTTGAACCCAGTATCATGGCCTATTTACTGCCTTAACTCCCTTATCTTACCTCATTTGCACTCACTGTATATAGACTTTTTGTTTTCTTTTGTTCTACTGTATTATTGACTGTATGTTTTGTTTATTCCTTGTGTAAACTCTGTGTAGTTGTATGTGTCGAATTGCTATGCTTTATCTTGGCCAGGTCGCAACTAGCCTACCTGGTTAACTAAAGGTGAAATAAACGTCTGGTCAGTAAGGTTCTCCCACGGTGTGAACATTTTAAGGTGATTAAGAATGGGACTATGCAGATACAGCAATGAAATAGAGTGGTAAAGTGTTAACTTCATGATACAGATAGCGATTAGCAAATAGCGATTAGCAGATAGCGATTAGCAGATAGCGATTAGCAAATAGCGATTAGCAAATAGCGATTAGCAGATAGCGATTAGCAGATAGCGATTAGCAAATAGCGATTAGCAGATCGCGATTAGCAGATAGCGATTAGCAGATCGCGATTAGCAGATAGCGATTAGCAGATAGCGATTAGCAGATAGCGATTTCATACTAAAACTAAACATACTAAACTAGGCCTGTATATGAGCCTACATACAGTGTTGAGATTCGTTACTAGAAAATGTAATTACGCGTCACATGTAACAAAAGTAACGTGTTCTGTTACAATATTACTTTTCACAGAATGTAACATCTATGACTCTTTATAATACTCGGCGACGCCTTAATTTAAAAAAAAACAAAAAAATGTAGATCATAAAACCTCAACCGTTTTATTGGCTGACAGAGGGAGACAGTTTCTCCTTTCGTCTGTGGCGCTGCTTTCCTGTGCTGCTCTATCACAAGGGTTTAGAATGCCTAATATAAGCTAAACCTCTGTACAGATTTATTTTCCTTTCTTTTCATTCAAAATGGTGTGTTGGTGTTGGTTAGACCACTGCATAGAGATGGATAGAGGGCACACTTGCCACTAGACGGTAAAGCCCTCTATACATTTCTGTGGACAGCCATCATGACATTTCTCACTAAAGCAATATTATCGTGTCCTCAAACACTGTTGTACAACCTTACAGTTGTCCTTTCCTCACTCACTCGCACTTGTCTTTTCTTACTATTACAGACTATGCTGATAGATGATTAATTAAGGAACGGCTGTTTTATCTACCTTAGTTGAATGCACTGACTAAGTCTGCTAAATGTCCAAAATGTAAATATAGCCGTGCCAAAAGTGTGCTCGCTGTCTATGAGCATCTTTTACAGAGCGTTCACTACCCATGGTTAGTCTTTGAAACCTTTCAACTTGTCTTAAACAATGCTTTTCTGTCTACTTTCCTGTTCTTTAGAACATTTCAAGGCATATTATAGCATCATGTTGACAAATGCCCTTTTAAAGTAGCCTTTTATGTGTGTATTTGTGTAGTGTGTTCATCCACGGTATGTGTGTGTGTCTGCTTTCTCTCTCTCTGTGTGTGTGTGTGTGTGTGTGTGTGTGTGTGTGTGTGTGTGTGTGTGTGTGTGTGTGTGCGCCTTTGCGTGTGTTTGGATTGGGTTGGTTCTGAATTGCCTAGACAAAAGTGCAAATCTCTGCAGCGCTTGCATCATAATTTACTTACCACAGCCATTCATTATTTACAATAATGGACCTAAAAATGGATTTCCAAGAAACTATTTATTCTGGTACATTACAAGACTGTCGCAGAGTGTCTGAATACAGAGGAATGTGTCACGGAAGGCCAGAAAACCATCGCTGTCACAATGCCTCCACCTCATCATGCACAATGGAGACAGATGTCAAAAGCACAACAAAATGTGTGTGTGTGTGTGTGTGTGTGTGTGTGTGTGCGTGCGCGACGCCAGGACAGCGGAGTCAATCACCACCTTCCGGAGACACCTGAAACCCCACCTCTTTAAGGAATACCTAGGATAGGATAAAGTAATCCCTCTCACCCCCCTTAAAAGATTTAGATGCACTACTGTTCCACTGGATGTCATAAGGTGAATGCACCAATTTGTAAGTCGCTCTGGATAAGAGCGTCTGCTAAATGACTTAAATGTAAATGTCAAAATGGCAGAAGGCTTTCTTAATCAACGATAGCTGAAAATGCATACATTCATTGTCAATCATAAAGCCATCATAAACATGGTGTAACCTAATGTGGCTAATATAACCGGCAGGGTAGCCTAGTGGTTAGAGAGTTGGACCAGTAACCGAAAGGTTGCTAGTTCGAATCCCCGAGCTAACAAGGTACAAAATCTGTCGTTCTGCCCCCCGAAACAAAGCCGTTAACCCACTGTTCCTAAGGATGTCATTGTAAAAAAAAAGAATTTGTTCTGAGCTGACTTGCCTCGTTAAATACAAAAAATATGTGAGCCAATACCTGCAATGGACTTCCATCAATACAACCTCCAATTGACCTTAAAAACATGTCTCACACATGTTAGTCATAAATACATTTAATATTTATGTCAGGTGCCACGTAATGCTAATGCTAATAATAATGATAATAGTAATGCTAATGCTAATAATAATGATAATAGTAATGCTAATGTTGACCTTTCGCATGGTTCCCTCAAGTGTCGTCCAAGTCCTAAAGCAATACTGCGTCTCAGTTATTTTACAGCTCGTGTATATACATGCTTAAATGACTGTATATCCACTACATTCATGCATATCAAGGGACACTGTTAAGACACACAAAGCTGACCAAACACAATCTGACAGGTGCACACAGAAGGTCATGGATCGATACCCATTGTACCTTCAGAAGTCGAGTCATTTCCTGTACTGTCTAAAGCATTTTTGTCCTTGAGGTATAATAGTTATTACAGAGAACAAAATGACTGGCCATGTTAGGATTCCTTCCTGTTTGCCTCAGCAGTACACATAAGGTCAGTGTTTCCTTCTTTCAGTGCTAAAATATATATTTCCACTTATCCAGAGGGAGCTCGCTCAGAATGATTCATTTTCTGAGTTTCGGCTCAGCATTGTGTGGCCTTAAGAGATTATTGTGGAGTACCATCTTTGGCGATACTCTCACAAGCTGTAGGTTTCCAACCTGAAATACAAACACACAGCACTCTGTTGAGAAAACAAAAAAAACTCCCAATGCTAATTGGGCTCCCGGCAGGGAAACAGGAAATGGCTCTAATTTACAAGACGGTTTCAGAGCCACAAGAAGATGAAGGAGAGATTGACTGTGACGACCAGTATGGTGAGAAAAGGGATTGTAGAAATAGAAACAAATTGTGAATCATTATGCTTTTCTATGTTAATCTTTGGATCTGTTGTAGGGATGTCCAAATAACAGTACCCTATAGGACTGATATGTAGTGGGGTTTTCCAGATAACACTACCCTATAGGACTGATATGTAGTGGGGTTTTCCAGATAACAGTACCCTATAGGACTGATACGTAGTGGGGTTTTCCAGATAACACTACCCTATAGGACTGATATGTAGTGGGGTTTTCCAGATAACACTACCCTATAGGACTGATATGTAGTGGGGTTTTCCAGATAACAGTACCCTATAGGACTGATATGTAGTGGGGTTTTCCAGATAACAGTACCCTATAGGACTGATATGTAGTGGGGTTTTCCAGATAACAGTACCCTATAGGACTGATATGTAGTGGGGTTTTCCAGATAACAGTACCCTATAGGACTGATATGTAGTGGGGTTTTCCAGATAACAGTACCCTATAGGACTGATATGTAGTGGGGTTTTCAGATAACAGTACCCTATAGGACTGATATGTAGTGGGGTTTTCCAGATAACAGTACCCTATAGGACTGATATGTATTGGGGTTTTCCAGATAACAGTACCCTATAGGACTGATATGTAGTGGGGTTTTCCAGATAACACTACCCTATAGGACTGATATGTAGTGGGGTTTTCCAGATAACACTACCCTATAGGACTGATATGTAGTGGGGTTTTCCAAATAACACTACCCTATAGGACTGATATGTAGTGGGGTTTTCCAGATAACAGTACCCTATTGTCACGGTTCATGAATCCACTGCCTCCTTTTCTCTCTCTCTCTCTCTCTCTCCCGTGTTTGTGTGGGCGTGGTTCCCAATCTCGGCCTGATTGTCTGCGCCAGCTGGAATCACTTATCTTCCCTTTATATGTTCTGTAACCAGTGTTTCTTGTTGTCAGATCGTTGTTACTTCCCTGAGGTTGTGTCGTGTGTCCGTACTCATCTCTCGCCGCCCTTGTGTGGATTATCTGCTGTGCTCCTTCCTACCCATCCGGACACTCTCCCCTGGGTTTCTCAGCACGCTCACATAGGAGGATGTGCCCTAGTCCCTGGGTCGGATTCCGTCTGAGTACAGTCTGTCTGTCCTGTTGCTGCTGTAACCTATATTCATTAAACCATCGTTGCTTGCATCTTGCATCCGCCTCTGTAATGTTACACCTATAGGACTGATATGTAGTGGGGTTTTCCAGATAACACTACCCTATAGGACTGATACGTAGTGGGGTTTTCCAGATAACACTACCCTATAGGACTGATATGTAGTGGGGTTTTCCAGATAACAGTACCCTATAGGACTGATATGTAGTGGGGTTTTCCAGATAACACTACCCTATAGGACTGATATGTACTGGGGTTTTCCAGATAACACTACCCTATAGGACTGATATGTAGTGGGGTTTTCCAGTGTACTTCTGGAGCACCATCCTGTAATACTGTATCAAGAAGCCACTGCATGTAAATGTTAGCCTTTTGGAAATAGAAATAAATACATATATATATATATATATATATATATATATATATATATATCGTTTTTTTTTCACTGAGAAAATATTTTTGCGCAGACAAATCTGCTTTTTATGTCGACTGTGCCTCGGCGCTACTCCTTAGCAACGTCAAAACACTCCATCGTCTGATTCGGTCTCGTGATACGATGACAATCATTGTTTCAAAACGCAGACCAACTAATGCGTAAATGAGTCCACAATCAAATCACTATAAACATATTGCCCAAATACAATCATCTAATTTGTCACAGCCCTCAACAACGCCACACATTCCATTGCATCACGACATCAGTTTCTCCGGTTGTCTCGGAGCCCCTGCACAACCTCGAGTACCAATATATTCCCAAATCCAGGTCACAGCTATTTCCTTTTTCTTGCATTACGTAACAACTGTCAAGATCCTTATATATAGACAAACAAAGTTTAAATGGATTACATAAACATTCTGGAGTAGACAAGGAAAAAAGGAGCAGAGAAGCGAGAGGAGAGAAGCTACAACGTGATGTCAAGGTGAGCGTGTAAGTGACGCTGGGGCTTTTGCCACAGCTCGATGTAATGGTCTATCTAAGTGACTGAGGAGGGCCTTATCTTGTCTGTGGGGTGGCTAATTGGCTAGCGTGGACGCTCGGCAACAGATCTCGCATTCCCAACATGTGGCTAGCCTCCTAGACGATTCATCACCTGGGGGAGGACAAGAAAGAGGAGGAAGGTGGAGAGAAGCTGAGTTTGGATATAGAATGTACTCTTCGGGGTTAATGTAAGATATTCCAATTTGGGCTCGTTCAGTTTTAGTCTGCTAGTAAAGGTCATGTTGACGACGTCATGTTCTTTTTCAGTTGACTTGACAAGAGTTGGACGGCATAGGTGTAATTCATGTTCTGTAGTGCCTATGGGGTTTTCAAAACTAGGAACATTTGAACATCTTGGCCATGTTCTGTTATAATCTCCACCCGGCACAGCCAGAAGAGGACTGGCCACCCCACATAGCCTGGTTCCTCTCTAGGTTTCTAATCTCCACCTTTCTAGGGAGTTTTTCCTAGCCACCGTGCTTCTACACCTGCATTGCTTGCTGTTTGGGGTTTTAGGCTGGGTGTCTGTACAGCACTTTGAGATATCAGCTGATGTACGAAGGGCTATATAAATACATTTGATTTGATTTGATACTCTAACCCCTGACACCTAAGAAACACTGCATGAACATTAGCATTTTATGGTGGTCGTAGCACTGCTCTGTTTGATAACTAGATAACTAAAGTATGCCCTGTTTCGTCTATTCCATATCGCTATGCATGGTAGATTTTTACAGGCATATCCAATTCAATATGGCAGGTACAGTTTTGGACCTAGCAACATCCCAGCCATGTCTTGGTAAGAGTGGTGGTATACAGACAAACGTAGTAAAACCAAGGCAATTTGTGGCCATAATGTAGCCTCTCAGTAATTAACACTGTCTTTGTGGCCTTGAAACGGGCAAAGAAACATCAGTCTCACACCCTCCATTTCCGACGCTTAAAGAAATCCAATTAAATTAGCCTGGGCGCCTCCGTACATGCACATGGATTTGTTTGGTTTTCGATTGTTCCGCTCTCCCTCTCTCCTCCTCACTCACTCTCTCCTCCTCTTTTCACACTCTGAATCAGCAGGTCCCTTCGGGTAAACAAGGCAGAGTGATTTTTGGATTTGCATATCCCCCGAATAAATTATATTGCATTTGCGCGATAAGCGACGCTGATGCCGGTCGTTTTTTCCACACCGCATTCATGCATGCTGCCATGCGTTAACCCTGATCAGGAGGGACCGGTGAGAGAGTGAGAAAACTGCTACTCAGAATTCCTGTTTTTCCGAAGGTAGAAAAACATGTGCCAGGCCCCTAGTGGGCCCTGGGCTGCCGACTGAGCGGATGGTTAATTCAGAGCTGATAATGATGCAGGCTCAGGCGCGCCACCAAGGACAAGAACGGCAGCTGAGAGAGAGAGAGAGTGGAGAGAGAAAAGGGAGAGCAAGAGAGAAAGGAAAGAGAGAGAGAGAGAGAGAGAGAGAGAGAGAGAGAGAGAGAGAGGAGAGAGAAAAAGGAGAGCAAGAGAGAAAGGAAAGAGAGAGAGAAAGGGAGAATAAAAAAGATGATAGGTGCGAGAGGATGGATGGAATGGTGAGAGAGAGGAAGGGTAGTAAAGTGAGAGAGGAAGGGTGGTAAAGGTGAGAGAGGAAGGGTGGTAAAGGTGAGAGAGGAAGGGTAGTAAAGGTGAGAGAGGAAGGGTGGTAAAGGTGAGAGAGGAAGGGTAGTAAAAGTGAGAGAGGAAGGGTGGTAAAGGTGAGAGAGAAAGGTTAGTAAAGGTGAGAGAGGAAGAGTAGTAAAGGTGAGAGAGGAAGGGTAGTAAAGGTGAGAGAGGAAGGGAGCAGGAGAAGACCTTAGAGAGGATAATATGGTGGAAGGAAATTAAAGAGGTGAGGAAGGAGGATAGGAGGACAGGCAGAAGAGGAGAGAAGGAGTGAATGAGAGGTACTGGAGAGAAGAAGAGGAGAGGAGGAGGAGAGAGGAGGAGCGGAGGAGAGGTACTGGAGAGAAGAAGAGGAGAGGAGGAGAGGTACTGGAGAGAAGAAGAGGAGAGGAGGAGAGGCACAGGAGAGAGGAGGAGCGGAGGAGAGGTACTGGAGAGAAGAAGAGGAGAGGAGGAGAGGCACAGGAGAGAGGAGGAGCGGAGGAGAGGTACTGGAGAGAAGAAGAGGAGAGGAGGAGAGGCACAGGAGAGAGGAGGAGCGGAGGAGAGGTACTGGAGAGAAGAAGAGGAGAGGTACTGGAGAGAGGAGGAGTGGAGGAGAGGTACTGGAGAGAGAGGAGGAGGAGAGGAGGAGAGGTACTGGAGAGAAGAAGATGAGAGGAGGAGAGGTACTGGAGAGAAGAAGAGGAGAGGAGGAGAGGTACTGGAGAGCTGCCAAGAGTCCTCCACGGTCGAGTAGCCGGGCTGAGTAAAGCTCAGAGGAGGGCGGTCCAGAGGTTTAGGTTAAGAGGGACGCATGACGAGCCATGAACATGTAGAATAATCTACAGAACTGCTCATTGTAACCGTGTACCATGCATGTTCGATTAAGAGACCAGAAACAAAGTCTGACCATTATAGTCATGTGAATCTTTTTACCCATTTCAGCTGACTGGATCCCCCCCCCTTGCCTCCCTTTCACCTAGTTCCTGAGGAGATTTGGACTGGTGGTATTTTGGCTGTGAAGAGGAAAACGGATAGAGGGCACCGGCATGAATATTCCAAATGACTAATGTTGCACAGGCTTATTTTTGACATATCTGGTTTCTGTAGGGAAATAAAACACTTTTAATGCAGGGGGACCATCTGTTATCTGTTGCTGGTGTTTCAGTGCACAGGCGCTTGGTGTGTACTTATTCACACACACGCGCGCACGCGCACACAAACACACACACAAACACACAAACACGCACACACACACACATACATACGCACACACACACACACACACACACACACACACACACACACACACACACACACACACACACACACACACACACACACACACACACGCAGGCTCCAACTCCTATACAAATTGCATGCTCCTTTTTAATTCAGTGTGGTTGTCAGATATGCTGTAAATCTCACTGGGTCACCTTGAAAACACAACATGGCTAGCCTTCATTTTCAGCAGCTCTAGGAAAAAACTGCATTCTTGGTTGTGATTTAGTTATGAGTTATGACCGAGTAGCTACTGCAGGCATTGTAGTAAACATTGCATTCTTGTGTCCATACAATGTTTTTTTTTTATATACAAAATACGCATTGTACCAAACTCCAATGTCACAAGCAGACAATCTACAAAATAGAAATAACACTGTATCTTTAGTGTGTTGAACCCAATAGAACACTCTGTTGAACCCAATAGAACACACTGTTGAACCCAATAGAACACGCAGTTCAACCCAATAGAACACGCAGTTCAACCCAATACAACACACTGTTGGACCCAATAGAACACGCAGTTCAACCCAATACAACACACACACTGTTGGAACAATACAACACTCTGTTGGACCCAATAGAACACGCTGTTGGACCCAATAGAACACTCTGTTGGACCCAATAGAACACTCTGTTGGACCCAATAGAACACGCTGTTGGACCCAATAGAACACGCTGTTGGACCCAATAGAACACGCTGTCGGACCCAATAGAACACTCTGTTGGACCCAATAGAACACTCTGATGGACCCAATAGAACACACTGTTGAACCAAATAGAACACGCTGTTGGACCCAATAGAACACGCTGTTCAACCAAATAGAACACACTGTTGGACCCAATAGAACACACTGTTGGACCCAATAGAACACGCTGTTCAACCAAATAGAACACACTGTTGGACCCAATAGAACACACTGTTGGACCCAATAGAACACGCTGTTGGACCCAATAGAACACGCTGTTCAACCAAATAGAACACACTGTTGGACCCAATAGAACACGCTGTTCAACCAAATAGAACACACTGTTGGACCCAATAGAACACGCTGTTGGACCCAATAGAACACGCTGTTGGACCCAATAGAACACACACACTGTTGGACCCAATAGAACACGCTGTTGGACCCAATAGAACACACACACTGTTGGACCCAATAGAACACGCTGTTGGACCCAATAGAACACACACACTGTTGGACCCAATAGAACACACTGTTGGACCCAATAGAACACGCTGTTGGACCCAATAGAACACACACACTGTTGGACCCAATAGAACACACTGTTGGACCCAATAGAACACACACACAGTTGGACCCAATAGAACACACACACTGTTGGACCCAATAGAACACGCTGTTGGACCCAATAGAACACGCTGTTGGACCCAATAGAACACACTGTTGGACCCAATAGAACACACTGTTGGACCCAATAGAACACACTGTTGGACCCAATAGAACACACCGTTGGACCCAATACAACATACACACTGTTGGACCCAATAGAACACACTGTTCAACCAAATATATCTACTGTAGGGTAACTGACTATATGTACTGTAGGGTAACTGACTATATGTACTGTAGGGTAACTGACTATATGTACTGTAGGGTAACTGACTATATGTACTGTAGGGTAACTGACTATATGTACTGTAGGGTAACTGACTATATGTACTGTAGGGTAACTGACTATCTACTGTAGGGTAACTGACTATATCTACTGTAGGGTAACTGACTATATCTACTGTAGGGTAACTGAATATCTACTGTAGGGTAACTGACTATCTACTGTAGGGTAACTGAATATCTACTGTAGGGTAACTGAATATCTACTGTAGGGTAACTGACTATATCTACTGTAGGGTAACTGACTATATGTACTGTAGGGTAACTGACTATCTACTGTAGGGTAACTGAATATCTACTGTAGGGTAACTGACTATATGTACTGTAGGGTAACTGACTATATCTACTGTAGGGTAACTGACTATATGTACTGTAGGGTAACTGACTGTAGAGTAACTGACTATCTACTGTAGGGTAACTGACTATCTACTGTAGGGTAACTGACTATATGTACTGTAGGGTAACTGACTGTAGGGTAACTGACTATCTACTGTAGGGTAACTGACTGTATATACTGTAGGGTAACTGACTATATCTACTGTAGGGTAACTGACTATATGTACTGTAGGGTAACTGACTATATCTACTGTAGGGTAACTGACTATATCTACTGTAGGGTAACTGACTATATCTACTGTAGGGTAACTGACTATATGTACTGTAGGGTAACTGACTATATCTACTGTAGGGTAACTGACTATATCTACTGTAGGGTAACTGACTATATCTACTGTAGGGTAACTGAATATCTACTGTAGGGTAACTGACTTTATCTACTGTAGGGTAACTGACTATATCTACTGTAGGGTAACTGAATATCTACTGTAGGGTAACTGACTATCTACTGTAGGGTAACTGAATATCTACTGTAGGGTAACTGACTATATGTACTGTAGGGTAACTGACTATATCTACTGTAGGGTAACTGACTATATCTACTGTAGGGTAACTGACTATATGTACTGTAGGGTAACTGACTATATCTACTGTAGGGTAACTGACTATATCTACTGTAGGGTAACTGAATATCTACTGTAGGGTAACTGAATATCTACTGTAGGGTAACTGAATATCTACTGTAGGGTAACTGACTATATCTACTGTAGGGTAACTGACTATATGTACTGTAGGGTAACTGACTATCTACTGTAGGGTAACTGACTGTAGGGTAACTGACTGTAGGGTAACTGACTGTAGGGTAACTGACTATCTACTGTAGGGTAACTGACTATCTACTGTAGGGTAACTGACTATATCTACTGTAGGGTAACTGACTATCTACTGTAGGGTAACTGACTATCTACTGTAGGGTAACTGACTATCTACTGTAGGGTAACTGAATGTAGGGTAACTGACTATCTACTGTAGGGTAACTGACTATATGTACTGTAGGGTAACTGAATATCTACTGTAGGGTAACTGACTATCTACTGTAGGGTAACTGACTATATGTACTGTAGGGTAACTGACTATATGTACTGTAGGGTAACTGAATATCTACTGTAGGGTAACTGACTATCTACTGTAGGGTAACTGACTGTGTACTGTAGGGTAACTGACTATCTACTGTAGGGTAACTGACGATCTACTGCAGGGTAACTGACTATCTACTGTAGGGAACTGACGATATGTACTGTAGGGTAACTGACTATCTACTGTAGGGTAACTGACTATATGTACTGTAGGGTAACTGACTATCTACTGTAGGGTAATTGACTGTGTACTGTAGGGTAACTGACTATCTACTGTAGGGTAACTGACTATCTACTGTAGGGTAACTGACGATCTACTGCAGGGTAACTGACTATCTACTGTAGGGAACTGACGATATGTACTGTAGGGTAACTGACTATCTACTGTAGGGTAACTGACTATATGTACTGTAGGGTAACTGACTATATGTACTGTAGGGTAACTGACTATCTACTGTAGGGTAACTGACTGTGTATTGTAGGGTAATTGACTATCTACTGTAGGGTAACTGACGATCTACTGCAGGGTAACTGACTATCTACTGTAGGGAACTGACGATATGTACTGTAGGGTAACTGACTATCTACTGTAGGGTAACTGACTATATGTACTGTAGGGTAACTGACTATATGTACTGTAGGGTAACTGACTATATGTACTGTAGGGTAACTGACTATCTACTGTAGGGTAACTGACTGTGTATTGTAGGGTAATTGACTATCTATTGCAGAGAACTAGCCAGAGGACCATCTTATACTGTATTTCCATGCTTTTTGCGCCAACACCAAATGGTCAATGTGCACAGTACAAGATCTGAGCATCAGACAGACAGACAGACAGACAGACAGACAGACAGACAGACAGACAGACAGACAGACAGACAGACAGACAGACAGACGGATAGACAGACGGAGAAAGACAGACAGACAGACAGACAGACAGACAGAGGAAGACAAACAGACGGTGAAAGACAGACAGAAGGAGAAAGACAGACAGACAGACAGACAGACTGAGTAAGACAGACAGAAGGACGGAGAAAGACAGACAGACAGACAGGCGGACAGAGGAAGACAGACAGAAGGAGAAAGACAGACAGACAGAGAAAGAAAGACAGACAGAGAAAGAGAGACAGACAGATGAAGACAGACAGACGGACGGAGAGAAACAGACAGACAGGCAGAGAAAGAGACAGACGGAGACAGACAGACTGAGTAAGACAGACAGAAAGCCATGATGAGCATCTGAGTAGGATTCAGGAAGCCATGATTATTATCTGATCTGGGATCAGGAAGCCATGATTAGTATCTGATCTGGGTTCAGGAAGCCATGATGAGCATCTGAGTAGGATTCAGGAAGCCATGTTTAGTATCTGATCTGGGTTCAGGAAGCCATGATTATTATCTGATCTGGGATCAGGAAACCATGTTTAGTATCTTAGCTGGGTTCAGGAAGCCATGTTTAGTATCTTAGCTGGGTTCAGGAAGCCATGATTAGTATCTGAGCTGGGTTCAGGAAGCCATGATTAGTATCTGAGCTGGGTTCAGGAAGCCATGATGAGTATCTGATCTGGGATCAAGAGGATGACCAGTATAGATATGTAATATATGGCCACTCCATCACATACAGTACATGTCTTTCAAATGGCAATTTAATTCTGAATACCCACCCGCCAACCCATCCCGCACACACACACACACACACACACACACACACACACACACACACAGGATTAGTCATCCTAGATCTGATGCCGATCTGTGGAACATGATGGTTTGGAATGACGTGGAGGATGGAGGGGGTTTTGGCGACGGTGGAGAGGGGAGTCGAGGCGTACTGACTTACCGCTCACGGCGGCCTTGATGTTGGGGTCTTCATCTGCCAGACTGCCTGGCACACCACGTCTCCCTTTGATCTGCGGACACGTAATGGAAGGAGAGAGAACAGGGTGAAAGATATACAGTGTATTCTGAAAGGACCTTGGGTATCTCCTGCATTCATCTATAAAGCAGGGTGTGTGTGACAGGGGGTTGAAGTGACATGGTCATTGGTTTGTTGCAGCTACATAGCTGTGGTGTCTCTGCGTGGTGTCTCTGCGTGGTGTCTCTCAATAGACAGTCAGACACAAAACGCCATGCCTGGGTTCTGTGGTTGTTTTGGCCGCATGGGGAGGGGGGGCGATATACAATTTGTTGTACCATGTTTGAAGCAAGTGTTTATTTGGAAAATGTGTCAAATCAAATTCAACCTTCAATTGGGGGGTCTTTAAAGAGAGTGAATTATTAGACTGTATAACCTGTGCTGAATATTGAAATACATCACTGGAACGGCATACTTATCTCCAGTTTGAGAGGTCACATTTGTGCTTTGTGTATTTACTGCTGTGTAGATTTATTTTGTTGATGCTTACAGGCATCACCCCCCCAAACAAAATGATACTGTAGTGATCTTAAATATGTGCAGTTCAAAGCATTTTTGTTTTGTTTTTGTGGAGCACCATTGATGCTTAACTAGACTAAATATGGCACGTCTACACCAGGGACCATGGAATATAGGTCTGGTTTGAGGATGTGATGGTGTTGTCTTCCTACCACTGAGAGCCAGTGACTTTTCTAGCCCTTTGAATGAGAGACATTGTCAGATGGATTGTGGGTCACTTTCTCTGAGGAGACTAAACACCTGTTAAGGATCACAAGGACACTGCTGACAGAAACACAGGGCTCTTGAGACAGAGGGGGGGAAATGACTCAAACGTTTATTGTTCTTTTAATTTTTAAAAGATTGAACATGCTGTGGAATGCAGCAAAGAACAATATTATATTTTGTATTAAAAAAAGGTGCAGTATTAATCGTTATGGTTTTATGTTTGTGTCATTGACAAATTAATGTTGTTACTCAAATAAATTGTATTGTAACACTAAAGAGCACATCCTCTTCAAAATGAAGGGCACACCGAATTTTGACAACAAGCTTTGTCTTTGTTGTCACACTTGGAGAAACAGTCTAAGTCAATTTCATTCACCTATCACACGTTCAGTACTACCTTCATGACTATAAACTATAGTAGGGACTATAAACTACAGTAGTGGCTGAACTATAAACTACAGTAGGGACTATAAACTACAGCAGGGGACTATAAACTACAGTAGGGGACTATAAACTACAGTAAGGAACTATAAACTACAGTAGGGACTATAAACTACAGTAGGGACTATAAACTACAGTAGTGACTATAAACTACAGTAGGGGACTATAAACTACAGTAGGGATTATAAACTACAGTAGTGACTATAAACTACAGTAGGGACTATAAACTACAGTAGGGGACTATAAACTACAGTAAGGAACTATAAACTACAGTAGGGAACTATAAACAACAGTAGGGAACTATAAACTACAGTAGTGACTATAAACTACAGTAGGGACTATAAACTACAGTAGGGGACTATAAACTACAGTAAGGAACTATAAACTACAGTAGGGAACTATAAACAACAGTAGGGAACTATAAACTACAGTAGTGACTATAAACTACAGTAGGGACTATAAACTACAGTAGGGGACTATAAACTACAGTAAGGAACTATAAACTACAGTAGTGACTATAAACTACAGTAGGGAACTATAAACTACAGTAGTGACTATAAACTACAGTAGGGATTATAAACTACAGTAAGGAACTAAACTACAGTAGTGACTATAAACTACAGTAGGGAACTATAAACTACAGTAAGGAACTATAAACTACAGTAGTGACTATAAACTACAGTAGTGACTATAAACTACAGTAGGGACTATAAACTACAGTAGGGAACTATAAACTACAGTAGTGACTATAAACTACAGTAGGGACATTGAAGGCTCTGTCTCTTCCCAGACTGCCAGTGTTTTTTATTGTTTGGAAATGCAATGGGGCACTGGGGGTATGTGTCAACCGAGAGCAAGTCAGGCAGCGGTAAATGAAATGGGAACATAAACTAGAAACCATTAATTAATTGACAAGCAGATAATTCCCAGTTTATTATTATCAAACAGACTTCATTTGGTACCCTACCCACAGCACCGACTTGAGAGACTTCTCTTATAGATACAGCCCTTAACAAAATAGATGGTTAAAAGCTTAGTGGTGGTTGAGGACTATCAACATTTACATAAAAGGGAACTGGTGCCATTTAAATAGCTGCCCGCATGCACTGACTTATGTAAAAAAATATATATATATAATAATAATAATAATAATAATACAAAATAAATCCCCACGTCTTGTTTTTCCTTTTTTGGCAGACCTATATTTCTGACAGCCAACTGTGAGTGACATAGGCCTCCTCTTGTAAGCGAGATGTACTGAATTCCCTCAGCAGTAGGCAAGTAGTGCATCCTACTCCTCGTTCTCCTCGTCCTCTGTTGTTCTTGCCGTTCTGACGAGCTGTTCCATCGTAATGGGGTAGTGGTTTCAGGTCTCAGGGCATCCGGGCATCCGGGCTCTTTGGTTACAGGTCAGTGAGGTTGGCGAGAGAATGGTTGTGATGGATATGTCAGTGTAATGTAGACCTTTTCTGGGGATCTAACAGAATGAGGATCTCTAAATACCAGACACTATAGTTAGTTGTTACAAACAGTTTTTTGTGGATTTTACTGTATACTATACACTATAGTGTTTTTGGTAAGATATTAAAATACTATACACTCATATTTACAGTTTACTATATAAATACTATAGTATTACTATATTATGTACTGCAGTGTTTATTTCTTTTGAACTATCTTTGATATAGAAGTGGGGGCATTCTCCTTGAAGACCTTAGGGTAAGGGTTAGCTATAATGGTTAAGGTTAGGGTTAGGGAAAGGGTTAGCTATAATGGATAAGGTTACGGTTAGGGTAAGGGTTAGCTATAATGGTTAAGGTTAGGGTTAGGGAAAGGGTTAGCTATAATGGTTAAGGTTAGGGTTAGGGGAAGGGTTAGCTATAATGGTTCATGTTAGGGTTAGGGAAAGGGTTAGCTATAATGGATAAGGTTAGGGTTAGGGGAAGGGTTAGCTATAATGGTTCATGTTAGGGTTAGGGTTAGTGGAAGGGTTAGCTATAATGGTTAGGGTAAGGGTTAGCTATAATGGTTAGGGTTAGGGTTAGCTATAATGGTTAGGGTTAGGGGAAGGGTTAGCTATAATGGTTAGGGTTAGGGGAAGGGTTAGCTATAATGGTTAGGGTTAGGGGAAGGGTTAGCTATAATGGTTAGGGGAAGGGTTAGCTATAATGGTTAGGGTTAGGGGAAGGGTTAGCTATAATGGTTAGGGTAAGAGTTAGCTATAATGGTTAGGGTTAGGGGAAGGGTTAGCTATAATGGTTAGGGTAAGAGTTAGCTATAATGGTTAAGGTTAGGGTTAGGGTAAGGGTTAGCTATAATGGATAAGGTTAGGGAAAGGGTTAGCTATAATGGATAAGGTTACGGTTAGGGTTAGCTATAATGGTTAAGGTTAGGGTTAGGGGAAGGGTTAGCTATAATGGTTAGGGTAAGGGTTAGCTATAATGGTTCATGTTAGGGTTAGGGAAAGGGTTAGCTATAATGGATAAGGTTACGGTTAGGGTAAGGGTTAGCTATAATGGTTCATGTTAGGGTTAGGGTAAGGGTTAGCTATAATGGTTCATGTTAGGGTTAGGGAAAGGGTTAGCTATAATGGATAAGGTTAGGGTT